>NC_000077.6:111881620-112186620 GCF_000001635.26 Mus musculus | reverse complement strand
CTTTGTAAACTCGGACAACTTTTCCTGGAGTCCAGTTCATTCCTTTTGTATCGTTGTGTGTTATGCCTTTATAAAAAATTAATTTCTGAGAATTAAACAGCACAGTCAGGATTTAGACATAAATTCATGTCTAATTATAGTAGCAGGGCCACCCTTTAATGAGGCCCCTGTTACGTTGTGCATTGTGATGGGTATCTTGTCCCTAATCTCCTTTAATTAACTCTAGGATATGCCTGTGATGACCTTCTTACTGAAGAAAACCAACACAGAGTGGCTGATGAAGACATACTTAAGAAACTGGGATGAATTTCAAGGTTTGGTATGTCTGAATCCAAAGGCCAAGGTTAGTAATCTAGGTCACTGTTAAAACACTTTAAAAATATTACTTTTGCTTAGGTCTATTACTTTTGCTTAGGTCTCCTTCTGCAGATAATATACAGCATGAAAGTGGCTCTCATTTTGACACTTCTCACCTCAATTTTTATCCTTCATCTCCTCCTTTATCCCTCATTTTCCCCTGGTTCTCTTCTCTGGCATCTAGCCTCAGAGGGCATGCGATTTCACGGACAGACAATAAATTTATTACTGATACTTATGGCTCACTAGGCTGACGAAAGTTACCTTACATTACCGATCGCACTCCTGTTTCTTCAATGCACGCCCCAACAGAGTTCAAACTCACTAGGTTTGCAAAGTCTGATTCTAACCACTTCGTTCTTGAGGGGTTTTACGACGAGTGCTTGACTCAGAAACACAGTTAGGAAATTTTGATCTCAGTCCTGTGAAATTTGAACTTCCTTTGGGGATTCCCCGTTTACCCAGGGGGGAAGAGAAAGACATAAAAAGAGAGTTGAGAAGAGATTAAGGACTTGAAACACAGCCCAAGTACTGACAGCCTCTTGCATTCAGTGTGGGTATTCAGTTAACGTAGAGATAAAATTGGTTGACCTTAGTTTTGCTTTCAACGGCAGAAAACATCCCAGATATTAAAAGAGAGAAATGATGTAAGTACTTCCTACCTGAGGCAGTGTTCTGGGTACATTAAAGTTCTTGCTTTTTAAATGTGCATGCCCCTTTCCATGGGATCTGATTGCAATATGAACTCACTGATGCATGTCTAGAGTGGTCCCTGAGAGGGAGCTCTTTCAAGTAGATCCCAGGAAGTCCTGAGGCCATTGGGCAGGTGATCCATGAGAGCTTAATCGAATTCTACCATTCTCAGCATATAGCCCTTTAGTTTACCCATAGTAACCCGCTAGTGTTGGGGAATGGCAGGACATTCGCATGTTATCACTGACGTCAGGTAGTCAAACTACTAAGCCTCACATTTTTCAGTGTATCTGAAAGAAAAACAAGAGTCTGTTTCTGCATCCAGCTCCAGGCTGAACCCTGCGACATGCATGCTGATTCCTGGGGTAATTTTTATCCTGAAGTAATATCTTATTTTTTCTTTCTTTTTTTGTGATTTTTTTAAAAGTATTTAATCTTATTTTACACTCCAGATTTTATCCCTCTTCTGGTTCACCCTCTGACTTTTCCACATCCCAGACCCCTTCCCTCCTCTTCCCACTCTCCCCATCCCTCACCCCATCAGACTTCCACACTCCTTGAGGCCTCCAGTCTCCTGAGGGCTAGGTGCATCTTCTCTGATGCGCCTAGCCCTCAGTCCTGGCAGTCCCCCGCTGTATATATGTTGAGGACCTCATATCAGCTAGTGTATGCTGCCTGGTTGCTGATCCAGTGTCTGAGAGATCTTGGGAGTCCATATTAATTGAGACTGCTGGTCCTCCTACAGGGTCACCCTCCTCCTCAGCTTCTTCCAGCTTTCCCCTAATTCAACTACAGGGGTCAGCTGCTTCTGTCCATTGGTTGGGTGCAATTACCTGCATCTGACCCTTTCAGCTGCTTGTTGGGCCTTTTGGAGGGCAGTCATGGTAGGCCCCCTTTTGTGAGCATTCCACAGCCTCAGTAGTAGTGTCAGGCCTTGTGACCTCCCCTTGAGCCTCATCCCACTTTAAGCCTGTCACTGAACCTCCTTTTCCTCAGGGTCCTCTCCATTTTTGTTCCTGTGGTTCTCACAGACAGGAACAACCATGAGTCAGAGGTTTTGACTGTGGGATGGCAAGCCCATCCCTCACTTGATGCCTTGTCCTTCTGCTGGAGGTCGGCTCCACAAGTTTCCTTGCACTGGTTTTATCATCCCCGGACCAAGATGGTCATTCTGTTTCCTCCAAACAAGGATCACATAATTGAAAAACTACTCAAGCTCAGCCTAACGGGGATGTTTGAAAGGGAATAAAACTGTAGCTTTCTTGGTGTTCATACCCAGCAGTGGGTGGTTATTGGATCACGGGCTTGTGTAAGGAGGCTTTGGTCTTGAAGGTTGTATCCCAGTACCTATATCTTAGTGAGCGGTAAAGCATCTGTGTTTGACACACTACTTTTAAGTATCAGTGTAGCCGGGCTTTGGTCAAACACTAATGTAGATGCTGCCATGCTATTCCTCAGATGTGACTGACATTTGCGATGAGATGTTGACATTCTTGATTACTCGAATGAGCCTTATCTGGGCATTTGAAGGACACACGAGCACACAGTAGGGTTTGCTGAAATGGAAGGGCTTATGCCACGACTGCAACCCTGAACTCTGCCTGGTGTCCTGCGTACAGACAGCTCAGTGGCTTTGAAGCTTAAGACTGTGACATCATTATGTTTTAGCTTTATTTTCAGACGGCAATTTGATCTACAGACTTTTGACTAGCCAGGGCCTGTAATTATGTGTGCCTATTTATTAACAGTAAATCCCTCACATAGGCTCACACTCATATGCACAAGCACACATGCACTTATACTCACACACATACATGTAGGGAACAAATGCTCATATATCGTACATGTGTATACACACAATACATACCTCTCTCTTGTTTGCTAAATAGCCCTTTTGATTGACATATTAGACTTTTCATCTTACTATCCAAATGTATGGATTGGCTTATGTAGGACATGTTGTCTGAAATAATAGCACTATTATTATTTTCTCCAAACAAATACACATTGGCATTATTCTCAAATTACACTCACAGTATCCAGAAGTTTAATGGCCCTACATTTTTTGTAGAGATAGGTGTGAGTCAAAGGTACTTTATCAGTTACTAGAGCACAGACAGAGGCTTTTGCAGTGTATCTACAATCTCCAAAGCAAAGCGTTCATATCTCCGCACAAGTGCACCTTTAGGGTATGTACCGCAATTTTGGGAGAGTGACCATTATGGGATAACCGAAACAGTGGGCAGGATTGAAAAGCCCACTGGGCCCGTGGACTACTGAGTGTAAGAGACACCACTGTTCAACGGTGGAAGGAGAAACTTGACTGTAGTGGGTAGGATTGACTGGAGCTGTAGAAGAAGTGCTCAAAATATATGGTCTTGTGAGGTCGTCAGGATTAGGACATTAAAACACAGCTAAGCCTGTAAATCAGCAAGCAGGCATGAAAGAGATATAGTGAGATAGAGGGAATCCAGACTCATCAGGTCATCTTGTTTCTCTTACTCCCCTCCCCCCACCACACACACAGATTTGCAGCATCTGTCACCTGTGCAGCCCTCCTCCTTCATGACAATGCAGGCAAGTATTTTGAAAAAGCTGAGCCTTCCAAGAGAGTGTGATTTCTATCATTGCACGTGAAGGACTTTACAAGGTGAAGTTGTACACGGCAACCCATACAGCATGATGTGATGGAAATTAACAACACACAATATATGTGTATGCATGTATGTGTGTGTGTGTACACGCACATGTGTGCACGCGCACACACACACACATATAACACAGCTCCATTTGGACTTTTTAAAATGACTGCTTCCTGCATCTTATGACTAAGCCTACGTAATTAAACCTAGATCACTTTTTCCTTTCCACCCATACTCCATAAAAACCTGTTGTAATTTTTTTCTTGATTTACTTGCTCTTTGTATTTTTTTTCAATGTGTTCAGACTAATGATTTTAAATGAAAGACTTTCAAATCATGGGTGACCCAATGATTAACTGATTCTTTTAAAACTGTAAAAAGAGAAATCCATTATGTGCTGGGGTGGGGGTGGGGGTGGGGGATGGAGCAAGGCAGAGAGGGAGCCTCCTAACAGCGGTATGCTATATTTATAGCTTTGGGCTCTGGCTCCCGAAGAGGTGATGGAGGTGGTGGGTGGGGGCTGTGGTGGTGGTGGTGGTGGTAAATGATACTCATTTATAAGCATCAGCAGTATTCACCAGGAAAAATAAAGAAGTGATTTGTGGAACCCATTAAGATATAAGCATGAATAATAACTTGAGAGCTAGCAGTGTGGGCCTTTAACAGGTATTTGAGTTTTAAAATGCATTATGCTTTGCAATTTCCAAAGCATGTGTGCTAAATGGTTAGAGGTATGCCTAGAATTGCTCCACGAAATAAAACATTCAAATCAAAAACTTTATGTACTTTGGCTTTACTTTAACCTTCCTCTTTTATCTAAAAATGTGTCAATCAATTAACCTTTTCAAGGAATCAACTTTGGCCCAGCAGTGAAGTGGGGAATATGGAAGAAACAAGGATTATTTATAGAGAGATTAAACAAACATCTTTGAAACACAGGACAGTTTTCTTGTGGTCAATCTTTCCTTTCCCATTGTCCCCCCAAATATCTATTAATTCATTAGCCCAAGTCTTCACATTTAGGCTTGCCAGCTTTAAATGTAAAATACCTCCATTTATCTAGCAACCAAACTGTCCTTATATTCCTGAAAGTTTTCTTCTAGATGAGACTATCAAAAAAAGGAAAGGTGTCCATTACCTCTTCAGATAAAGGTGTGGGCTCCTGATCATTTAGATCCACTAGAGATTGGTTATTGGAGTCATTACTTTTAACACTAAGATCAGTAACGCCTACTGTTTCTCCTGCCTTGTTCTTTTTCTCTGACCTCATTTCACTACACTGACGAGGTCTTTGCTTTCATGCTAGCAAAGCTGAAGGGCAATCATTGACAGAGCCTACTAAGGAGTAGTCAAGTACCTACAAAACCATATCCACTTTGTTTTTTGGCACCCACTGCCATGTTGCCCACTTTAATACCAGCACTTTTAACAATTAAACTATACTTAAGAGTAAAAACCTTCCAGGGCCTTTTCTCTGTTCAGTTTTTCACGGCAAATACACTTTTTCTCAATTCTCTGGCACTGTTACCCATGGATGGTTACACCCCCAGACTGTGGTAAAAGTACCAGTTCTGTTACGTTCTCTTTTAACATAAAATCTCAGAGATCTTTGTAACAGTAATCCCTTGGAGGAATGAGTGGGCTTCAATCCAAATCTTCAGAATATTACATTTCTATAAAGATAAAATTGTATTTGGAGGGGGCGGGACCAAAAATAGAGTCCTTCTCTCACAGCTCTTATCTTTCACTCTGCCTCCTGTGTCTTTGCTGTCTCCTCCAGTCCTGCTTCGGGAAGCGCTGGCCATCTAAGACCTCCTCAGCTAGTGAAACTGTTCACTTGGTAAGGCTGCCACGACTGTGGGCAACCTCTGCTGCCAGCCCAGTACCAAGGCCAGGCCTGTCTAGCATTTCGCTGACGCTTGCAGACCATTTGGTACTTGTAGACGAAGCTATGATTACAGATGGAACTCGTTTGATATGTGGTCACTCGTGTCCCCGTCTGGCAGAGGAGATGATGCTTCGTTTTGTGTGGGTGTCTTGGGAGGGTGTGCAGAAGAGGAATGACAAGCACCAGTGACGGGGAAACCTCTGGTGAATTGCGATTGCCATGAGTCACTTACCAAACCTCCAGCCCAAAAGGCTTAAAGGTTATCTCTTTCCTAATAGAATGGTAATTTATGTCTACTTTGCATTTCTATTGGGTCCTAGAAGGACTCTCAATTCCCACCATCATTCACTTGCCTCTTGAACAGAATAGACGACTTCGGGCAGTGTCAGAGTCCTGTAGAATACGAATACCATGGTGACTCAGCAACACAGACTTGCTGTGCCTGGTGTTTCTGGCCACAGCCATAGTGGAAGAAAATGATACCTAACTCCAGTTTTCCACTTAGTTGTGGGAGTTAAGTAGACCACTCCTGCCGTTACTCAATAACCAGAGTTAGCATTCTTACGGGCTAATAACATGGCACATTTCTTAAATCAGGAGAGCATTTGAACATGGCACCCTTACTTAGAAATGGATTGTAGATGATTTTCTTTGTTGATCAGTTGATCAGTTCAGGATGGTCTCTAACAAGCAGTGCCTGGCCTCCCTGCGTCAAGTCTTTATCAAAGTCAAATCCAGATGTATCTGAAGTTTCCAGATGAGTGCCGTCAGGGGAACCACAAGAGTCTGAGAAGGGGTGTCTTCTTGGCACAACTCTTGTACCTGGAGGCTCTGAGCTCTCAGCAGGGAAAGAAATATTTATAATATTTCTTCTTCCTCAGTGAAAGCCTTCTTGCATGAATTCCGGGGTAACCATTCTTTTACATTGTCCTCCAAAGGAGAAAGAATATGTACTGTTCTCCCACTGTCCGTTTCTTGCTCTGAAATGGCTCACACACGTTAGCAAAACCACTTCCTGCTCTGAAGGAAGGGCCGTGCTGATTCCAAATGCTACAAGTCATCAGGTTGAAACTGTTCATTATAAACTTTATTTTTCTGGTTAATTTGAGGTCTTGTCTCGGATTATTTCTTATGTCAGAGGTAGAAGAAATAAGAAGGTAAAGGGACTATTATTGTACCATGGGATCCCAGGCCTGGGTGTGGTTTTCAAGTGGTACCTCCAGACAGCAGCAAGGTGCCAGGTTGAAACTCAAATTAGGCCTGGCAAGGTCGTGTAAACAAAGCAGGGACTGTTAGTGTTCTTACTCCCTTGGGTCTGCTTTTCCTTCTCTCGTGTTTTACCTCCCTTCCCATGCACTCTGTTCCCAATCCCCTCTCCCAGACATAGAAATAAGCAAAACATATAACTGAAGAAAAATACCTACCTTTGTGGGTATGGATGTGACCACTGCTAATGGCCCCTGTGTTGGGTTCCTAACAAACTTAGCATCCTACAGTTTCCCTAAAAGCATGAGAGGCAGTCATTGAAGTTGCAACAAAGAGGGTATATGAGCACCCCCAGAACAAGGTTTCACAGCAGCTTGTTGTGGTGAATTTCAAATTAATATCTGTTTACAAATATAATCTAGATTCAACCAACAACATTTCCTAAGTTCATACATATATAATTTTTGTGAATCTCATACACACAAACACACACACACACACACACACACACACACACACACACACACACACACACACAGAAAGAGACAGAGAGAGAGAGAAAGAGAGTCGCAATTCAGTGTCCTGCCTCCCAGGCTGGCCTCAAACTATGAAGTAGAACATGAACTTTTGTTTTGTTTCTTATTTTTTCGAGGCAGGGTCTCTCTGTGTAGCCCTGGCTTTCCTGGAACTCACTCTGTAGACCAGGCTGGCCTCGAACTCAGAAATCCGCCTGCCTCTGCCTCCCGAGTGCTAGGATTAAAGGTGTGCGCCACCACACCCGTCGAACATGAACTTTAACTGCTCCTCTTTCCGCTTTCACCTCCCGAGTGTTGGGAATACAGATGGAAGCTATCACAGCAGTTTATACAGTTCTGGGGCTTGAAGCAATAGCCTGTTACATATGAGACATGCAAGCTACCAAGCAAGCCACACTAGCTCTGTCAGACCTTTTGAAAGGAAATCATTTCACATGTTTTAGAGAGATAAGAAACAAAAGACTTGGATAAGTCAACTTTTTGTCCTTCTCAAGCCTTGAAATTAAACTTCTGCTGGGTATGAGGGGAGTGGCGACAGAGTTCTAGAGTTCCTGCTAACAGTGAGGCACAATTATTTACCAGAGGAGACGGTGATAATGATGATGACCGGCATGGTGGTGAGCATTCTACGTGTTTTAATGCTGTCTTCTTTCTGTGCATTGGCTCATTTGATCTTAAAATAGATATCATTAATGAACTAATGTCAATTAATTTTTCCATGGCCACATAGCTGCATGGATCCGAATCCGTGCTTTTACATGTTCAAGTGAGACATGGGTTATGCTCTTGACAAGTGAGCAATAACACAGCACTTCACTGAGCAATGGCTTGTGACTTCAGAGAATGCAAGGGATTCCTGATCGTGACTGTAGACTTCGTCTGTGGCCAGGAGGAAGAGACACCATAGACTAACTAAGTAAATATGCATTGAAGGAAAAGCAAGGGTTGACCTTAGAGAAAGATGGTTGTTTTTAAATCATTTACTTGCATGTGAGTGAGTGTACATGCATGTGTATGTGTGTGTGTGTGTGTGTGTGTGTGTGTGTGTGTGTGTGTGTCTGTGATCTGTGTGTCTATGTTCCTGTATATAAGTGTGGCGTGCAAGTGAAGGGCAAATACCGATCTTAGATGTAGGCTCTTGCCTTTTACTTTGTTTGTGATAGAGTCTCTTGGCATTCACCTCAGCACCCTACACAATAGCTGGCCTGATGTCTTTCAGTAATTCTCTGCTTCTGCCTCCACATTCTGGGATGATAAGACATGTGAAATCTAAGCCTTGAACTAGGGTCCTCATGCTTGCCTAACATGCATTTTACCCACTAAGCCATATCTCCAGGCTAAATTGAATTATTTTTTATTTTCCTTTGACCTTTATGAAGTAATGATCTTAAGAAACATCTATGGGGAAGACAGGTTAGGTGTATGTTTCATTTACCTGGTTGGCTCTTTTTACAGTTCAGTTTTGTATGCTGTGTCCATTTTGTAAGGAGGAAGAAGAGAAGATGTTAGGGGGAAAAGTCATGGCAAATAATTGAGGACCCAGGGAAGTGAAAGGGTTGCTTAAATGCTTGCTATCCAGAGATGCTTATCTTGTTTTCAAGGATGGATGCAGAGCACAAAATCTCCTACACTCCAAGTTAAGACTTTCAAACTAACAGGTACAAGACAGAAGAGAACAGAATTTCTTATCCATGGGGCTGGTGAGGGGGCTCAAGAGTTAAGAGTACCTAGTATTGCTCTTTCAGAGGACCTGAGTTTGATTCCTAACATTCATGCCTGACACACCACAAATGCCTCTCAACTCTAGATCCAGGGAATCCTGTATTGTCCTCTGGTCTCTGAGGGTACCCTTGCACATAAGGCATATACTCACTCATACAAAGAAGTAGTGCAGATAAATGAAAATACATACTTAAAAATAATTTCTTCCTTGTGTCCCTTCTCTACTGTAACTATTTCAAATAACACTCTGTTGTCTTGACACTAGTTTTAGCAGGTCAATATTGTTATATTCAGTCACAAACACTGGGGGTCAATTGTAAGTAATTTGGTCTAAGGTCACACACCTCATTAGAAAGTCAGAGATGCCTCAGACACAAAAGCGAGATCTTTCTGGCTGTAGATGGAACGTCAATTTAGTACATCCCACTGTCAGCTATGTTTAAATCAAGATTGTTGCTGCCATTGAGATGGTGCAGTGGAAAAGGGTCATTGCTGCCAAGCTTGGCCACCTGAGTTCAATCCCTGGAACCCACATGCTAGAAGAGAAAACAGATTTCTGCAAGTTGACCTCTGACCTCCACATGAGTGCTTCTGATATCCCTCCTCCCCTTTCATATAAATGAGATTGATTTCCTCTCATTTATATAAATGAGAAATTTACATCTTTAATTATGGAGCACAGGTCATGGTAGCATAAATTTTTTTTTTCTACTTCTAGCGCCTTGATTATGCTTACCAGCCTAGCATCGAAAGGACGTGTAACATCAAGGAAGTTCCTTTCTTCTTTTGAATGCAAACAATCCAGAAGTACGTGCCCGAGAGGTCAGGACTCTGGAATGGGGTCACCAGAAAGGCAGGCTATCCCTGGCATCTCTTTGCAACTCCATGCTTAAAGGTTACATCCATCCCTCATGTCCGCTGATGTTCCTAGGTGACAGCTGGAGTTTCAGTCATTGGGTTTGTACTTTCCGCGGAAAAGTACAAGGCATTTTGAGACCAAAGAGCCAGCGCATGCCTCAAGTACTGCTGCCCAATCCGGATCTCTCAAAAGACACCCCCTCCCCGCTTCCAAATTACACCTTATTGGCCACCCTTAGCATATGGGAGTTTGCAAATCAAGTCTTTTGGCTGGGCATATTGCCACATGGATTAAGTTTGGGGTTCTATTACTATGAAAGAATGGGATAATGGATATTGGATAAGCTACTTGAAGTATTAACCGCAATAAGCTAATCAAGCCCTCGGCCCCAGTGGCAGGACTTCCAATATAAATTCATTAAAATAACATCCTCATTGCTGTGTGTGGTCTGTGATCATTAATAAATAATTGGATCAGCTGCCCACTCAAGGGAGAAACCATGGAGCAGGCAGGGTTTGGAGACTCTGGGAACCAAGGAGTCTCTCAGCTGGGAAAAGGATGGATGACTCACCGGCGTTAAGAGATCTTCGTCAACACCCTCTGAAGCCATGTTCAGTAAGCATAAGCCAGCCAGGGGTGAGACAGATATTTCAGGGCTACAGCTCCGACTGGCATCAATCCAGAGAGACAAACAGGGGGCGCACCCACCGTAGGTACGCCAGCTTTTTTTTTTTTAAATAAGCTGATTGGATTCTAAATATGTGTTTTATTATAGGAAAACAATCATGTGATCATAAGACTAGATGGAACTTAGGGTGGTTTTTCTACTGGAGGTAAGACGATGTCTGTACCTTACCCACGTAGCTTTTCAGGGTAGGTGTCCAGTCAATCACACAGCAGAGTCTGGGCTTATTAAATACTTTAAGAGTTTTAGCCATCTACCCTTGAATTAGTTTTAACAACCCCAGAGATTTTTCTGTCTTTCTCTTCCCGGACTCCTACTTCCTTCCAGCGTTTGAGACAAGCCTAGCTAGGGGCAGAGGCGTGGCTTGGATTTCCATCCTGCAGCCTCCCCTCCAATCAGCCATGTCATGGTGGAATTTTTATTAGCCATAAATTTTTTTACTGGCTAGATTAATGCGATTGAAAGCATCACACCCAGTAAATAGTGTCTGCTATTTGTTTTAGCAATACCTGTGGAAAAAGGGCAATTGGGACCCAGGCACAGCGGAGCTGGTGAAGCCATTGGCTGCACCTAACTGTTGGGGGCCCCTTTGACTGATGACCAGGGGATGTTCTTCTTCGAGGGAGGTCCGCCCAGCAAGAGGCTCCATTGGTGCATGCGGCTGCCATGTGTAGCCATGATTCACTTCACTGACTATCAAAGCTTTCTACAACTTTGCTTGCTGACTTTTGACCAGAAGTTCCCTTTCAACACAAGGAAAACCTGCCTAGAGAGAGACAGAGGGAAAGCCCACTGCAGGGAAATAAATGGTAGCCGTATTCCTGGCGGTCTACGTTTTATGGTCCGAGGCGCTCCGGCTTGAGTCTGCCCCGTGGTGCTGCCTGGTGTGGGTGTGTTTGGTGACATTTTATGGAGCATGGTTTATAATCAGCATGGATTATTGTAACAACAACAAGTGGGAGGGATATTCAATAAAACCTTGTTGGATAGCAAATGCCCTACACAAAAACACTGTTTTAGAGGCCCAGGACCCAAGCGGTGTGTTTATAAAGGCACCTTCGGAAATGTTCTTTCACAGAAACCTATTTTTTTTGAAACAGATTTTTAAAAGAAGGTGTGGGATCTGCAAGACATTGGTCCCCATCTGTTTTCTACCCCCCCTGACCTTGGTTGTTTGACTACGTGGTCATGACCCCTTAGTGAGTAGGGTAGACGGTCTGGGGAAGACGGTTAGTGGAAGCTTCGGCATCGGCGTTTGCTCTTCCCTTCCTGGAAGAAGAAGAAGAAGAAGAAGAAAGAAGTCAGATTTCTCTTCTTAAAAAAAAAAAAATGTTATAAAAGAGAAGCACAAACAGAAAACGAGCCAAATTGCTAAAGGGGATCAAGAATTGAAATACAGCCTCCAAAGTTGCATGTACAGAAAGAAACCCTAAAACGTTCCCAAACCCCAACCTGGAGCGTTGATCTGCCTGAATTTCTTTAGTCTCAGGCCAGTTTCAACCATTAGACGACTTACAATTATAAAGTTGGCAGTGGCTACAGCCCATGGTGGCTGGAGGGGATTCACTTTGTAAATTCAGTTCCTTGGGTAGGTGGTATTGGCAAGATCATCCTGTTCCCCCGCTGCCAACCCCGAAGACGCAGAATGCCTTTCCTGGATCGAAGTCCAGCAAGGCATGCTGGGAAGGGAATGAGTCTGGACTGAGGATGAGGTGGAAAGACCAAAAAAGGTGAAGATGGGAAGGTTACGGGGAGGAGGCAGAGGGATGGAGGACACGAACAGTAACTGAACAAAGAAAAGAATGTGATTTGAGGTGCAGAGAGAATGCCTATAGGAAGATAGACTGATAGGTAAGAAAGAGATAGGTAGATAGGTAAGGAACAGATCTTGAGGAAATAGATAAAACAATTATAAACATCTTCTTCTGAAATCTTCATTTTTGAGGTCACAAATTTTCTTGATATTTTGGAATATCAGCCTCGTATCTTCTCGTTCCACGGACCAAGCCCTGCTCACCATAGACAGGATGGTTCGCCTTGTGCTTGCCAATGTGCATCGCTCCACGGTGGTAACTCTGCCTTTCTTCCAGTGCAGTGATAGATGAGTCACAGAAACGGCTTTTTCCATGAACTGCCATCCAGTCCCCTACCAGCCAGTGGCTCTAATCTCTGCCGAATGTGCAAGTGTTTATTTTTCCAAGCCTGGTACCTTCTATGAGTCACAGGGCTCAGATGCCACTTAGTAATGGGCCCTTGTAGAAGTCAAGAATGTGACACACGGTGAGGCACACAGCTTAACAATCACAAACAACAGCACGGTTAATGGGGGGTGAAACTTCGGTGACATGTGTCACACCAAAGAGCCGACTCCTTGGGCTCCCGGTGTCAACAGATGAAGGGTCTCGGTATTGGGTAATAATGATAAAATATTGCCATCTGTTGGCATCCTGTGTAAGCAGACTCTCACATGCACACCATTGATGACTTTCCAGGCTGCCAAGGGAGAGGGTGTATGGAAAATACTGAGTAAAAAAAATCAGAACATGGAAGGTTGAATCTCTAAGAGAAAAAATACAGCCTTCTAGATATTCAAAAGAGAGCCGAGAACATCACAGTGACACACTCACTTACCGCCCATCCCAGGCAGGAAGGATAGGAGCTAAGCCCACTAACAGTAGCTGACCTTTAACTCAATGAATCAGAGGATTTGGACTTCTGGTGGGTTGTGTCATTAAATAGTACTAGGAACGAGAGTCCTTGGAATGGGCTCAGAGAGTTTTCTATCATGTCTGATCTTTAGATCTTTACTACAAGAGTAATAGGTACGGATGTTAAGTTGTGTGTGAAGATTATGCACAGTTCAGGCAAAAATGGTAAGCCAGAATAATCTAAATTATCTCCTAGTATAACTATCCACACATTCTGAGGACAATAGAATAAATTAGTATTTCTTATTTAACATTTTATTGATTCTTTGTGAATTACATATCATGCACCCCAATTCTACTCATCTCCCCACCCCCTTGTAGCCACCCCTATTCTTGCAACCTCCCCACCAAAAGAAAAAAAAATCCCCTTGTGTCCCACACTATACCCTTTTGTCCACACATCTGTACTTGTGAATGTTCATTGCAATGAATGAGTCACTTGTCTGGTTCAAGGCCACTACACCATCAGTACTGGATCTTCACAGGGACTCCTCTCTGGTCTTCTGTTGTTCCCCTGTGCCATGATGATCTCTCCTCTTTGGATCTGTAGGACCTGCCTCTTCATGTGTTCCAGTAGTCTATTCATGGGGCAAACAATAATTATAGTCATTCAGATGCCCAGAGAGGATTTATTAGGCCTGATAATCTAGACATTGCCTATAATGCCCATTCATGAACAGCACTATATAGTATTTTAGGACAAAAATTCTATAAAACCAAAACCCCAAAACCAACCAACCTAACAAACAAACAAACAAGAAGCTGGGATCTTGGGGCTGGGGAGAACAGCCCTTGAGTTAAGAGTGCCCCCTGTTCTTCAGAGTCCCTGGATCTGGTTTATTGTGCCAGTAACTGGCAGCTCCTCTTCTCTTATAACTCCAGTTCTGAGGGATTCAACGATCTTCTCTATCCTCTATAGGATCTGACATACACATTGTATAGACTCACACAGAGATGCATGCATACATACAGATAACAATCCATCTCAAAACCCTTTAAGATTTATAGGTATTTGTAGTGTCCATAAACAATATATAAAAAACAGAACAACTTTAAACCTTTCTGAATCTCATTAATTATTTCCTTCCATATGCAGCTGTTAAGCTTTCTGTTCATACTTATCTTGAAAGATCACAAAAACGTAAGAAGAAATAGGCAAGTCCAAATTATGGAACCATTAAATATTGAAGAGCCAAAGCAGGTGGCAAACACAGAAATTACTCATGATGATAAAATAAGGGTTTGATTACATAAATACATGTCACTTTCCCCCCTTGAAATTCTTACTTTTAGGGTCATAGAAACTCAACCTCAGATTTGCCTATCTTTCTTTTGCTGATCTTAAAAGGCAATAATGCATACACATGGATGGCTGTACCAGACTACAGGGAATATTTTCAGTGTAGTGTATATAGTGATACAGTATGATGTATGCCGTTATAATGTTATTGATAACATCCATCCTGCATTATCATACACTGTTACTGTCTCTTATTTTCCCTTTTCCTCTCCCTTTTTGTTTTCCATTCACCCTCCAAGCCACCCCCTTTGGCTTTTGGATCCTAGTGTTTTCTTTTCTAGTTATCAAAAATGAGAGAAAACATGAGACTTAGCTTTTTCACCTGACACAGTTGTCTCCAGTTCTGTCCAGTTTTATACAAGTGACTCATTCCATTCTCTATCTCTTCTTTAAATCACCGAGTAAAATGCTCAGCTTTACAGTCCTGGCTGATACTACATCATTTGACTAAGGTAGTCTGAATGTGGTGCTTGTCAAGTTTGTCATGTGAACCCTGACTCCTGCATGGATGAGTTCAGTAGGCTCTGCTTTCTGGAGAAATACCACAGCTCATATTCTTGTGTCAAAGCAAAAATGGAGTGGCGACTGGACAGATGTCTCAGTGGATAAAAGTTCTTGCCACACAACCTGGCAACCCGAGTTCATCTTAAAAACCTGGGTGATGGAGGATCCAACTTCACAAAGGTATATCTGATTATAGTAGCATTTTGGTTCATCTCACAAGCCCTGCTTCTCTCTCGCGTGCACGCTTACACACACACTAAATGATTATGAATGTTAAGAAAAATGGAGAGACTATCAAAGAAACTAGAGCAAGTAGATCAGCTATCCAGAACCAGCAGTCTCTTAAACTTCACATAGATTCCTAAACCCACAGGCCTTAACTCTTATCTGGACAATTTACCATTAGAAAGTTCATCTCATTGTTCATCACTGCAGTTGGGCATCACCATTCAAGAATCCAGTTTAAGCAAGAGGCCTGTGCTGCAGAATTAAAACTACAGTTTCCCCACAGGCCCTTTCACAGATAGTGATGGTATTATGATGCAGAAGGATCAATCTATCAGCGCTGAGAGAACACTAAAAGCTGGACGTTGGATGCTGGAGGAATAGATAGGTCCTTCGAGCCTGGGTAGCAATACTGACCATGCTGGCTGCTCAGTAGCATTTCTAAAATGAGACTGTGTTTTGTTTTTTTTTTTTTTTAGCTGAATGAAGTACTGTGTTCAGAGCAGCATCCCCACAGCCATTTCTGCCTCCGATGTTTATCAATCCATCACTGGCACACCTAAGATCTTTAACATTCAGTCGATTAAAAAAATAAAATAGAAGTGTTGCAGCGTGCCAACAATGTCACAAAACGGGGCTCTCGCCTGGTATCACCTTCCTGGGTACAGGCTCCACTCAGAATGTTAGTCCCGTTACAATTAATCACATGCTTTTCAAATGTCAACATAATTTTCATGGTCTGCTAAAAAGTAGTATTCATAATAGAGAAAAATAATAGAGTAACCATTAAAAATTGATCTGTCACTGTTCATTTTGAAATCGTTGGTTCTGCCTGAACAAACCATATGGAATTTTCAAAGTTTCCATCCATGGATCCCCATGTGACTGCTTGAAAAGTCTACCTGGTTCTCTGTGATCGCCAAACTTCACCATTAAGCAGTGCTGTAACTTGAACAAACATAGGGTGGAGGAAGCACGGGGCTTGTTTATTTCAGATATAAAGTCAGATCGCAGTGTCTGATGGCCTTTATTTACAGGCAGTAGTGCTATAGCTCATGTCCTCTATGCATTGAGAGTCAAAGTGTGGATGGCTATTAATGCAAAATAATGTCAATGTAAAGCCATCTTGAGTATTTGTAAACTTCCTAGATGAAGGGGCTTCTGAGAGGGGCGATCAATTCCTCTCTATCCAAGAGTACTCTGTAGTTGGGGTGCCAAGAATGAAATCTATATTCTTCATTTATGGGGGAGGCTTTAGAGGCATCTATCTGTTCTTTGGAAATAAATGTATTCTCTATTTAGAAAAAAATATTCCTCATGGAAATCATGTTCTTGCTTGGTTAAAATGCCCCAAACTTACACTATAATTTTCCATAATGACTTCGAGTCATAGGGGTTACATAGACTAAAAGAGTCCGTAACTAGAAACAAATCATTTGGAATGACTGAGTCTGCATTTTTCCCACACTTGACTTTTAGGTTTCTATACAGCTAAAGATTAGGACTTATTATAAGGTACCCAAGAGAAGATCTACTATTAACTGTATATTTTAAAAGAAAGAAAAAAATAAAGAAATGAAAACTAATCAGATAAAATATTCAGCTCAATGTTTTTTAGTGATTAAATATCACCTAGGCACTATAAAATCAATCAACATATCAGACTGACTTGTGCACGAACACCCTCTTATCTCGTCAATATAAACTACGGTAACATTAAATAACTTGAGAAAATGTGAGGAAATCTCCGCGTAGAGGTTTTCACCACTCTGTTCATGCACAGATGAATCCAGTTAGAGTCACTCAGGCATGCATTTTAGCTCACAACCCAAGGCCATTGATGGAGACGTCTAGTTCCATCGATCCATTCGGCTGCTCTTGATCCACATTACCCAGGATGAAATTGTCTGAATCTGGGGATGAAATCTGTAGCAGATTTGCTGATGAAACCTAGTAGGCCTATGTAGAAGTCAAATCTATGCCCACTCAGACATCACAATTGCTTTCTTTCCCAAGAACCAGCCCATTGCCAGCATATGTCAATAACTGCTTTTCGAAAAAACAGTGATCTCAAACTGTGTCACAAATTGCCATTCAATCACATAATTTATAAACTAAAAATACCTGGAAACTAACTTGTAGATTTTTAGTTGTGGGAACTGAAATTTGCCAACATTATTATTTTTTCTTTAAGTTTTTGTGTTAATATTGTGGCTTCCCTGAGATGGACTGGTACTTTTTGATGAGGTGAGGGAGAGGGACAGCTGTCTTCTTTTTGGGGAAGCCAGTGAACACTGTCATCAGTAGGAGGTATGGCTTTCTAGTGTGTAAAAAGTCTTTGGACTTTTCTCCCTTTCATATGTCCCCCTTTAAAAAAAAGTCACCCTGAAATCCTGGAAACTTTTCTGAAACACATATGTTCAACAAGGGTTTAGAATACTGCAACTGGATAAGAAGAGGATCAGTGGGTAAACTATTTAGTGTACAAGTATAAGAACTCAACTTCAATCCCTGGGTCTTACTGCATGTGGTAGTAACCCCAGCAATGAGGTGATGAGAAAGGGGGATTCAGTGGGGACTTATTATTCTACAGCCCAGCTTAATGACAGACTTAATGTCCAATAAGCGGCCCCGTGTCAAAAGCACAACGAGAAGTACATTCAGCTGGAAGATGGGGCCAATGGCTGGGAAACGCCATCCTCAAGAACCGTTATCATCATAATCCACAACAATTGTGGTTACCTGTATCAGATTCGCATAGGACTGGTCCTTCTGTCAACAACAGTCATACTATGCCAAAGAGGATCATGGAGCCCCACCCTTCACTGCTGAACTATGTGGCTATTAATCGATCCTAGGAGAGAAGTCACTGTTTCTAGTTGTGTACCACCTGCTGAGCCTAGACGTCTACATGGGATATCTCCAGATCTACGGTCACATATTTTTTTTTTCTGAACATACAAATATCCTCATTACAAATAGCCATCCATTAGGTGTTCGCTGAAAGGATGGTCATTTCAAGAGGACAATCTTCTAGAGCTGTCAGAGAAAATGAAGAGGTGCCCCTGTGCTTTGTATGGGAAGAAAGCTGTGAAGCATTGGCTGATAAAAGCCAGAGATGCGCCCATGCAAGATAGTTGACATGGTACCACTTATATAAAAATAGGAGGCGCCTAATCATATCTTCAATCGATTTTACTTTTCTAAAACGAAATGAAGAGGTATGGGAACATCCACTAGATCATGGAAACCAGCCGGTGCCCTCAAAAAAGAACGACTCTCATTTCCCCAGCAGCCATCAACTGCTAGCGGCTCCTCCACAAAAGGAGGGGGCTGGGAATTATCCAGTTCAACCTAATTGACCTTAGTGTGTCAGATTCTTTTTAAAAAAAGAACATAAAGTTATGACAAGAAGAGAGTGAAGTGATATTGAAGTAATAAGAAAGGAGAAGTGGAAGGTGGATATAATCATATTTTGTTTTATATATATATATATATATATGTATATATATATATATATATATATATATATATATATATATATATATATATTTGTTTTTATTTTTTTCGAGACAGGGTTTCTCTGTATAGCCCTGGCTGTCCTGGAGCTCACTTTGTAGACCAGGCTGGCCTCGAACTCAGAAATCCTCCTGCCTCTGCCTCCCGAGTGCTGGGATTAAAAGTGTGCACCACCACGCCTGGCTTGTTATATATTTTTATACAGTTCTAGAGAAAAAAAAATCTTAGAAATGTGTGACTACACAAAGGCTAAGAAATGTAGCTACCTATGGGGGTGAGAATGTTTAGTACTATACAGATTTGATAAGATAGAAACAAGATATTAAAGTAACTTTTGGTGAGGGAGTTAGATGTTTATTATAAATTCATAAGTAAGAGGCAGGGGACTATGCCATTTGAGTTAGGTGTGGCACCCTGTCACCCGGGTGACATTCAGCTGCATGGCAAAGGAGGGAGAGGGACTTCAGAGAAAGAGTCTAGAAGCCGGGGTACGGCAAAGGGATACCTAGGTTCTGGCCAGCAGCTGAAAGTAGAAAACAGAAGAAAAGGGGAAAGATATGTCCTGAGTTAGGACTTAGAAAGAAGAGCAGAACCTCAAAGCAGCTGATAGGGACTGCCTAAAAGCCCTTTATTGTTCAACATATATTTAAAGATGAAAATTAGGCATTGAAGAAATGCCTTTCTGACACTTCTTCATCTCCCACCAAAATCTCTCTTCCAAGTAAGCCCTCCTCTACATCTTATGTCTCTGTTTTGTCTCCGATCTACTCAGTTCACGAGCGCTTCTTGCTCTAGCATGATGGGAGGTGATTTATGTGAGGAGAGGAAACTGATCAGTGACCATTCCACTGAAGAAGACGAAACCATGTCTCCACTGATATATCACGAGTATCACATCCTCCAAGGTCCAGAGAAAATGCCAGAAAAAGAGGCAGAAAGGGTGTAAGAGTCAGAGAGGGAGAAATATGTAGAAATAAGTTGTCTTCTGGATGTAACATAGCCACTGTATGAATGAACTCATTGAAAGTAGACATTTCATGTTTCTTAAAAAAAAAAAAAAAAAAAAAAAAAAAAAAAAACTTTTGAAGCCAAATAAAACTTAGCCCCAACATAATTATTTAAGTAATCTAAGCATGAAAGCAGTTGTGGTACATTTTTAAAAGTTTAGTTTTAGAGATTTTAGATGATGAGAATTTACAACCATAGTTTTCTCTTGACAGTACAGTCTTAGAGTAAAATTCAACATTACTTTTGAGATATGCCTTTAAAAATCAAATCAAATAAAGTCCAATGTTGAAGAGGCCAGGGCTTGCAACAGGGTGCTGTCAATAGTATATGGAACTCTAAGTGTTTTCTAAATCTTATAGCATGCTCACTTTACTTTCCCAGAGGTTTCTGTGATAATCTTTGCCCTTCATCTCCACTTTAGTAAAATCCTGAGACGGCAGCAGACACAGAGCAGTGGTAACATCCTGCTGATGCAAAAGGGGAGTCATCTGAAACTCAAAATTCTAGGGAGATTCTGGAGGAGGGTAAAGAGGTCAGATAGCAGATAATGATTTTCATGAGTATCCAGAACACCTGGGAGGCCACACCCAGATCATCTTCCCTTGGTCCTTTGTGTTTGAGGTACACTTGAAGAATAATCAGGCACACATATGCCCACTTGTGCAGTATGAGCATGTGATATAGAAAAGTGGCCATTATTTGAAGTTAGAGTTAGGCGCTTTTATGGAGTTTGGGTGTAAGAAGGACAGTATAGACTCTCTTAGTAAGATGTTTCTTATATATATATGACTTCACTCTTCCCTAGCATGCCAGGGGAATACTTTTGACTGTTAGGCATATGGGGATTTCCAGTTATCCACCGGACCTCATGCATATCGCCATGTTGAAGCTTGCAGAAGGGATGGGCAGGTACCCTAAGGCTTCTACCTACTTTTGTTTTCCCAAAATATTCACCTCCTCCTCCTCCTCCTCCTCCAGCAAGCATGGCCCTTGTGGCTAAAGGGTTTGGATCCCTTTTTCAAAATAAAAGAGATGAAATATGTAGTCATTTCATTCCTAAGAGGGTGACTCATCCGTGTAAAAATGGCATAGATAAACAGAAATAAAAGATAGTTGCAAATATACCATTATTCATATTTATCCCCTTCTCAGACAGATTGGGCACTAGGCCTCTTTGGAATGGCAATTGGTGCACTGTCCTCTCCATTTGATCTTAGTTGAAAGGCTGGGAAGGGATATTATCCTCTCATCGTCTCTTGAGCTGATAGTCCTTGTTAATTTTTTAAAGCTTTTATTATATGTAACAGTTGCTTGAATCTATAGGCAGAGCTATGGGGGAACCAGTGACCCTCTCCCTTCAGCCATGGAAATGGATTCCAACCCAAAGAATGCACCCTGGGCATGAGTAAAAACCAACTACAAGTCTTGCTATGATTGGCCTTTAGTGGTTCCCTAAGATGTCACAGCCAACCCCTCTGATGCTGTTAAGTTCGGTCTTTGGTGAGTGT
Organism: Mus musculus; assembly: GCF_000001635.26. Taxonomy (NCBI): domain Eukaryota; kingdom Metazoa; phylum Chordata; class Mammalia; order Rodentia; family Muridae; genus Mus; species Mus musculus. The sequence goes on along the minus strand of NC_000077.6, from coordinate 112,165,260 downwards.
ATAGGACCTAGAAGTTAGAGATCCCATAATGTTCCCACACTTATGAATGTTATGAATGTTGCTCATATCTCAGTCCTTGCCACATACATACTACACATCATATAATATGTTAATCATATTAATAACAGTGGCAACAATAATAAAAATAACCCACCACAAATGAGGTTTGTTTTGGAAGGAACTTTACTGTATTTCAAGCTTAGTTTTTCCCATAAGAGAAACAGCTGGCCATGAGACAGTGAGATTTACTTGGGTCTTCATCGACTTAGAGATCATGGATGATACCTAGGTGACAAACCTCCTGATTTCCAGCTTGGGATTACTTCAGACTCCCTTTGTCACCTTTGCATCATCGTTAAAAACATTGTGATTCTAGGATTTAAAATTGTGTACGGGACTGGGAAGATGGCTCCATGGGTAAAGCGCTTAATGTAAGGACCTCAGTTCAGATCCCTAGCTTCATATGAGAGCCTAGACATGGAGGTGTCTGCCTATAATCCTAGCACTGGACATGGACCAGCCTCTCTAATCAAAAATGTGATGTCTCGGTTTTGTGAGAGACGCTGTCTTGAAAAATTAAGGTAGAACATCGGAATGATGATAGAGAGGAGCCATCCATGCCTGTCCTCCATAGACACATACAGGAGTGAGATACACACACGCACACACACACACACATGCACATACACTCAGACACATGCACACACAAGTGAACACAAAGACACACACGCACACATACAGACACACACAGGCACACACACAAACACATGCACACAAATGAACACAGACACATGAACACACACATGCACACATACCCACTCACATGAGTGCACACACACACACACACACACACACACACACACACACGCAAAAAAGAAAAAAACCCAAATGAATAAGCCTTTCCCTTCTTAAATGTGTACAGTGTTCGTGTCAAAAATGTTTTTAAATGCTCTGTTTTCTTCTTTAAAATCATGTTTTATTGGTCTTCTTACAATAAGCAGTAATTATTTTATAAGCACTTATAAAAGTACTTTTAAAAGATGTAGTGATGACGTCACCCTGTCTGGAAATTTCTGGAAAACAGAAAACACAAATTAAGAGAGAAAGCATAAAAGCAGGATGGAGCTGAGCCAAGGAGATTAAAGGCTGTTTTGTTTTGCTTTGCCTTTGATTTATGCTATCCCTTCTGCTGCGTTCTGTAATGTCTAACTACTGGCTTTTGACCCTCAGGAGCCAACTCACAGTCTCCCGGGTAATAGTCCTAGTGAAAAATGAGAGCCCCAGACAAGTTTTGTCCTATTGTTTATTCTGCCTGACTCATTTCTAGCTGGTTCTTCACTGGGCATGTGGTAGGCATTAAGGACGCTGAAATCTTCAGTTAGAGTGATACACGTTGGTTTGGATCCTGTTATTAACCTTCCCAAAGTCCACTTTTATGATACTGTGCTTAAGAAAGTTAGAGATAACTTGTGTAATATGTTTCACAACTTGTGTAATATGTTTCGCCTATGTTTCTCACCTTCAAAGCGGGACTTTTTAATTTTCCTTGTCTTCAACATTGTCAGGAAAGATGGTAGGGAGAGTTGGAAATTCTAGGCAGATCAGGGTTTTGAGAATAGTGGAGTCCTCACATAATGTGTTTGGGTATGCAAACCACAAACTAGTCGAAGACATAGCTTTTTCCTAAGTTACTGTATCTTTTTGTTTTTTCGAGACAGTGTTTCTCTGTGTAGCCCTGGCTGTCCTGGCACTCACTCAGTAAACCAGGCTGGCCTCGAACTCAGAGATCCGTCTGCCTCTGCCTCCCAAGTGCTGGGATTAAAGGCATGTACCACCATGCCTGGCTAAGTTACTGGATCTTATCTGAAGATGAAGCAAGCAGTCTTTGTGCTCTCTAAATGATCAGTTCCTGTCCATTTCAGAGAACTGTTGAAGAATATGTGGGCTTTTCCCTACTTTTTTTTTTTTGGTGGTGGTTTTATTTGTTCTTTGGGGGGTGATTGCCTAGGAGGCAAGCTAGGGGTGTAACATATAGGAATACAGAGCTGGATGTTTGTCTGAATGCTTCTGCTCCAACGTCCATAGTTTGGTCCATTAGCTAAGTAACTTAACCATCAGCATGCATTTCCTAAATTGTTAGAAATTTTCTTGGATTTCATGTTCTTTCCATGGAGGAAAGAATATATTGATGAGGTTGAATCCTTTTTCGTAGATGTTGTGGAAATACCTAGGATGGGAATGTAGAACTGTTGGGGTGAAATCATAGAACAGATATTCTACTTCTTCATAGCAACTCAGCTCATACCTGGAAGCAATGTTATACAACTAGGGAAGGTTTTTATGTCCCCGCCCCTCGAAGGATTTGACTGACAAGGTGAAGAATTTGTTCACCAACACTTTCTTTAAGTTCTAGGGGTTTTCCAGCTCTAAGAATCTCAAGCTGTATTTGCTTTTAAACATTTTTTCTTTTTGTATATAGACTGGATTTTTTTTTCCTGCATGTTTGCCTTTGCATCTTGTGCATGCAAAGCCTGCAGAGGCTGTAAGAGGGCTTTGAGTCTCCTGGAACTGGAGTTACAGATGGCTGTGAGGTTTTTTCCTGAGTACTGAGAATCAAATCTGGGCCCTCTGCAAGAGCAGTGCTCATAACCAGCGAGCCACCTCTCTAGCCCCTTAATATTGTATTTACTAGGATAGTGGTATAAAAGTTGGCAGTCTCCTGTGCTCATACTTAAATGTACAATATAAAGGCAGTTTGTGGGATCCTGTCATAATTTTCATCCTCTCCAGGGAATCATTACAGTCTATTTATTTTAACTTTCAACATTGCTATCTCAATTAGAATTAGAGACAATCAAAATAAGAGGAATATAGTTGGTTGCCCAAGACCACACAGTGAATCACATGAAGGCTGGCAATAGGACCCACATTTAAAAACAAATTTTGTTGAGTATGGAGTCTAACAACTCACCTGAAAATTGAAAACAAGTGTTTAATCTATTGTCGCTGACACGTTGAAGGGTATTTATAGCACTTTCAGAACGCTCAAGCGGGAAAGCTGTTTCGAATCACCTAGATCTAGCTCTGAGATCTGCACAAGTAGCCCCGGGGAATGTTTCTAGCAGTGTCTCCATTGAACCAACCTCTTTACTCTAAGGTCAGTCATAAAACTTTCTAGCCCAATACAATAACAACAGCAAAATGATCCAATATGAGACTTTATCAAAACTTGACTTAGAAAATAAAAGTCTAATAAAAACTGGTTATGGGGGAACCTACATTACAAGTTCGTTTTATCAAGTCTATCAAGGTTACAAGATATCAAGGTTAAAGTAACTGACATACTTGGTTTTGGTTGACTGGTTAAACTTGCCACTTTCTAGTTAAGTCTTTAATAGACCCCTTGAGGGACACACAGTCAGTCACCTATTTAATCTGTTTCCAAAGGCTACTGTGACAGACCTGGGTGTGAAATCAGAGCAAGTTCAATACCAGTGAAGAAACGTGAGTCTCGATTATAAAAATATTCATCCCGATGCCACTAAAGGGTAGTGCCTTGGACCCACTGGTCACATGTCATTGTAGGGTGATTACTCACTACATCTTTCTCTTGCTCTGTCACTCTTGTTCTTCTGTATCCTTTAGTGTGAGCTAATGCTGCCATCTAAAAGACACACCATTAATGAATGTCTAGCTCAAATGTTGGTATGAACCATACACTAACTGTCATGAACATATTGTGATTTAAAATAAGGTATGCTAACCCTACCTTCAGTCAGTACACATGCTATGCCGAAACTGCTGTGCAAGAATGCTCTAGACTCTGTGTCTTACAGATGCAGTATCCGGCTCACACCTTATCATGGAGAGAAGAGAGTGTGGCGTGAAGACGTATTCATGGCAGTGTGCATGACACTTTGGGTGCAGCTTCCTCTATACCTTACCTTCTCTTGTCTCTACTACTTCTGAGGATCCATTTTATCTCCCACTTGACAGTTTGGACTCTATTTTCATCCCACATATACACGCCTGATTTTGTATATTTAAACAAAAAGCTAGGAGCCACAATGAGAGAAAGGAAAGGGTATTTGCCTTTCTGAGACTGGCCTAACTTGCTTCACTTAAGTATTTTTGCTTGTGGTCGCTCGCTCTTCTACGGAGGGTAAAAAGCAGCATTGTTAATTCTTACTACCAGTCAGTTGAAATTTTCTCCTACAAAATGGACACCTGTGAAATCAAGGTTCTTTGTGAAAAGGTCCCTTCGTATCCACTTTGAAATTCACCTTGAACCAAAATTAAATACCCTTTAACTTACTCCTGACCCCTCACTCCTGGCTCCCCTTACAGGGTTCTTATGTATCTCGAGATTGTGCAGCCTCAGCTGCCTTCCGGAAGTGGTCTACGCGTCAAGCCAATGGCTCACTTGGACTCTGAGTGAGAATTCCCACTACGTATCAAGCTCGCATTTTTAAAAAATAGGATTGCCATTGTAAATTTTCATGTAAACCCTCTATCTGTAATAAACTCAAGCACGACTATCTGCAGAACGACCCTTTCTGGGATCTATGAAAAGAATGCCCCAGAGTCAGGTACAAGGTTGCCGTTCCCCACGGACAGGACTTACGAGACTAGCTTTGCCTGATGCAATCTCCCTGCCAAGGTACCCAGAGACTGTGTCTTTGAAATATTCCCATTCCAGTAGTTAAAATAAATTAAGAGGTCTGCCTATTCCAGGAAGGGCCCCTAAAATGACTTTTTTTTTTTCACGTCTTAGTGATTATTTTTTCAAAAAGGTGCTTTTTAAAAACCACCGTTTTTTGCTAACGAAATGCATAATCTGTCCAAAAACAAGGCTGCGGCTTCGCAGGTTGTTCTGCTGAGCTTTCCAACCGAGAATAAACAGGATGCTTTGCTTCTTTTCCCTATTTTTCTTCATTTACAGTCCTGCCGGACCGTCTCCTCCCTCATAGCCCAAGGCAAGTTCAGATGGCGCCACTTCCATGCGGTCATACGGAGAAAAGAAAACGTTTTATTCAAGCCCTTGCTTTTAGCCCAGAATTTGAAAGGAGAATGAATTAAAGCAAGGATGCTGGGCTTTTTAAATCTATATGGTGATATGGTGGTGGGGGAGGGGGGAAAGATTCCACGGAGTGCTCAAGGAGACCCCACAGTTTACAATTATTACCGCTGTCAAATATATGGAGGAACTCCCAGGAAGACATAAGGCAAGCATGGAGTTTTGGTGGTTGGCGTTCACAAGAAGAAATCCTTAACAGAATCATAAGACACATTTCTAGTTTTGGATTTGCAGCAACAACAAAAAAATTAGATATTGAGAGTGTGATCTGTGGGCATTGGTGTAGAAAGACTCTGTGGGGATTGTTGGTGGATCATGGGTAATCATTTGGGGTTCATGAGATATACGCAGTGATAGGTTAAAAGTGAGCCAAGTGTAAGCTATCATCGCTTTCTTATTTTTCTAGTTTTACAGAGGCACAAGTCAATAGAAGTGCAGGCTGATGTCTTTGGCCAACTAGCTACACTCCTCAGTCAAAGGCTGTTTGTTTTGTACATGCAAAATGTACATTGCTGGGGCTAATTATGCTGTATCATCCCCTTACTCGATGTTTACTCGATGATATTTTAGTATTCTAGGCATATTAGAAAATAGTAATTGGTATCTCTACTTTGTAGTCTTGCCTATTGTCAGTACCATCCAGCAATGTTCAAATGGGTTTGTTTATTGTGTACATGTATGTATGCATGTGTGTGTGCCTGTGTGTGTGTTTGCCTCTGTGTGTGTGTGTGTACTTGTGTGTAGGATACAGTTCAACTTCAAGCTTTGTTTTTGTTTTTTGTTTTTGTTTTTTTATCAATTATTTACTTTAGTTCTTTGCTTTAAAATGGGATCTTTGCTAGACTGGGGTCCATCAATTCAGCTAGCCTGGCTGGCTACTGAGCCCAGGGATCTGCCTGTCTCCAGTTCTCCAGCACTGGGATTGTGAGCATATACCACCATCCCCTGCATTTTTCACTCGGGGTCTGGGGATCAAATTCAGGTCTGTATTCTTGCAAGGTAAGAACTTTACCAACTGAACCTTCACTCTAGCCCTGTTTTTTTTTTTTTTCTTAATGCATGCAAGTCAACACTCTTTTCCTAGAGACAGCAGCAAAACCATCTTACAATTGAGTATTCCAGAGATGACCATCTTTTAATTATGACGACTGTGATGACTGCCAGTCTTTTTTTTAAAAAAATATTTTTATTAGGTATTTTCCTCATTTACATTTCCAATGCTATCCCAAAAGTCCCCCATACCCTCCCCCCCACTCCCCTACCCACCCACTCCCCCTTTTTGGCCCTGGCGTTCCCCTGTACTGGGGCATATAAAGTTTGCAAGTCCAATGGGCCTCTCTTTCCAGTGATGGACGACTAGGCCATCTTTTGATACATATGCAGCTAGAGTCAAGAGCTCCGGGGTACTGGTTAGTTCATATTGTTGTTCCACCTATAGGGTTGCAGACCCCTTCAGCTCCTTGGGTACTTTCTCTAGCTTCTCCATTGGGGGCCCTGTGATCCATCCAATAGCTGACTGTGAGCATCCACTTCTGATGACTGCCAGTCTTAAGCACTCTGACTTATCCTAACATTAAAGACTGTCTATAGGCTCTTCTGTGGCAAGCCAGATCCACCAGTGATTACTAAGAGTGGAGCTACTCTTAGAAATGAAAAAAAAAAAAGAAAAAAAAAGATTTATAAGTTTTAAAATCTGTTTCTAGACCCCTGTCTCCTGTAGGTATGCTTATATAAAGCATACAATGAAAAATAATAAAGAAGCTACACTCATGTGGACCGGGTACCAGTTCCACGATGGGTTCCTGGCAAACAACACTTAATAGGATGCCATATTACATAGAATATATAGGACATTGGTCAGCAGAAATAAACATTTCCTGTTCAAAGGTCTACACCTTGGGCTACCCAGTAGACTAAGCTCTACGTGAAAATCGAGAAAACCAATGATTTGAGGTCATTAAAGTGAGAAAAAAAAAAAGAAATACATATACAAAAAAATCAAAGTACTTCAATTATTTCAGTTACAGATGAAGCTCTGGGCTTTGAGCTGAAGTCTCTCTATTTTTCTTTTAGCACAATGCTCCTATGTGGTTACTAAATCCAAAAGAGTGTCCGATTTCTCATAGGGCTTTAGGCACCCAGGGCTTGGTCAGATTAACTTTCCATTCGTGAAATGCTTCATTCAACTGCTCAGCCATCTTGCAGGAAAAATAAATGAGACCTTAATATGCATCTGCATCAAGTCATTTCACCATCAATAACCCGGGCTTACTGGAAAATTAGAAAGATCAACTGTAAAATTGTTTATGTTCATTAGGAAAATATGCTATCCATATTTAGCAGACCTGTTCACACAGCAAGATGAATGCACACCTTTCTGTTTCCTCCTCCATAAACAGACCCAGAAGGGACCATGAAGTTTATATACACAACAGCGAGTTTAACTTAAATATCACTCATATTGCAGTTGTGTGGTGTGTTTGCTATTTGGGGGAGGGGAGGCGGTTATTTGGGTTTTTGTTTTTACAGTGAGTACAAATGAAAATTTATCATATGGGCCTTTAGTTGCCACCTGTGTAGGACATATTTTTCTTTCTGGTGGAACATGGTGCTTCCTATATTATAGTTTTATACCTTCTTGTGCTGTATAATTTTTGAGTGGGCTCTTTCTTTTTAACATTTACCTTTAATCTATGTGCATGCAGATATCAGAGGAGGTGAGCGGAGGGCGTCAGAGATCCCTTGGAGCTGGAGTTACGGGTAGTTGTGAACCACCGGAAGTGCGTCCTGAGAACTGACTGCCCATCCGCCGGAAATGGAGTAAATGTTCTTAACCGTTGAGCCATCTCTCCTGCGCTGTGAAAGAGCTTCGAAAGAAATCTCATTCCTCATAGGATAAACCATGTCTTCATTCATTCATGTTGCCTAAGAAAATGGATCTTATAAAAATGTTTTAGATTTATTCATTTACTCATTTTGCCTGATGTATGCGCACCACATGTGTGTGTGGCACCTACCAATATCCGAGGAAGACATATCATGGATGCTGAAGTTATGGATGGCCATGAGCTACCATGTCAGTGCTAAGGACCAAATCTGTGACCTGCGAGGGCAGCCAACGTTCGTAACCTCTGTCAGAACTGTATGTGCAGAGAACGTCTATGTGAACATGAGGAAGAAAGACGATGGAAAGGTCACCTGCCCAGAAAGGAAAAGTTGACTATGAAACCTTAAAAAAGAAAGCAGGTGATATTTGAGTATGTGTAATATAAAATGGCTCCAACAACATCATACGTTCCGGCTGAATCATCCTTCATCCCTTGTTACGTCATTCCACTTGCTTTGATTTAGTTCCTCTCCTCGGTGTTTAGTTGGGCTTTTGCAAAGCTTTGCTTTGCTGTGCCAATGCACTATGTCATTAGACACTGAGTGCATGAATGTACCCAGGAAATGAGTCGGCGGCTGGGACACGTTTGTTACTTCAGGGGTGGCAGCTATTGTAAGAGACCTAATGTCTTTGCTTGAGAAGGCAACTGAATCCTGATCCAGACCCAGTCCTTCAAAGACTAGGAGAGCAGATAGGTCATGTATATGTCTGATTAAATACGAGGATAGATTTTGTTTCAAACTATGGTCATGCCATCCTAAAAATGCCCACCTTGCATCCTCATAAAGCTACGCAGGGTTGAGAAGGATGTGACTTGGATGGGAGGCACGTTTTCATCAGCACACACTTATCTCTTAGGTTAGAGCTTTCCGCAGTCTATTTCAAAACACTCATAGCCCCCTAGACATTTAAAGTGGAACCCAAAATACCTTCTTATAAAGAAACTGGGCTGTGTGATGGTTCAGTCAGTAAAATGCTTGCAAATCTGAGGACTATCTCTGGAACCCACACTTTAATAAAAAAAGAATGGGTGTGGGTATACATGCTTGTGATGCCAGCACCGGGCTCTTAGAATCACGGGGGATCTCTAGAGTTTGCTGGCTAGCCAGTCTAGCTTGCTTGGTAAGAAAGACCCTGCCTAAAACAAAGCTATACTGCCTGTGGAGTGACACCCAAGGTTGTTCTGTGTCTACACAGACACCCACTACTTGTTCATACACGTGCATCCACATCCACACGAACCACATACAATCACTTTATGCACAAGCTTAATATTTTGTGTTCACTTGAAGGAATCTAGAAACAAAATACGATGTCACCTTCTGCATATAAGGATGGCAGGGATTAGAGTGTTTCCCGACTCTCCACTTAATTCAGTGAGACCTGTTTAGTTAAATCAGTCCTTGTGTCTCCATAATCCTCCACTTTGTGTGTGTGTGTGTGTGTGTGTGTGTGTGTGTGTGTGTGTGTGTTTCCTTCAAAAGATCAGTGAACATTACAGTCATGAAGCATCCTCAATGAGAGCTCCTTTTCACAAAGCGGAAGTGAAGCCAGTCACTTCCGGGGTGGGGGTGGGGCTGGGGGAGTGAGTCAGACACAAGATTAGCTCGTACCTGACTGGCCTATCACAGCTTCAGCCTTAGGTGTTTCCTATCTCATCCAGAGCACAAGAAGAAAACTGCTTTTACTTGACCCACTAAGTTCATCAATTTAGAGCAGACACGCTCCCCAGATTCTTCACAAACCGCTCTAACAACTTGCCCGCTTCCCCAGGCAACCTTCCCTTTATCTTTCTCTACAGCAGTGAAGGGTTCCAGGGTTTTGAATTGCCTCTGAAAGGGGCACTGGAAATGTCAACATAAACTGCTACCGCAGGAGCCTTGCTGCTCGGGGGAAGACTTTAGTCTGTAGACACTAGCCTGTGTGACAGCGAATTTTGCAAGAAAGTGGATATTCTTTAGACTGTCACCCTGCAGAGCAGCTGACCGTTTCCTGTCTGTCAATACAATCATATAAATCACTTCTTTGTATCTAAATCTGGGAAAAATAACAGCAGTGAGGAAATGACGGAGGATGTGGTTATCTTGAGATAATAACTCCCTGGGGAGATCAGACGCACCTGTGTTACCCCACCCAGGAGAGTGATTAAGGCAGAAAACCTGCACCTCGCTTCCTTCACCCCATCACACCTCGATCAGCATTAGCCCCAGCTTACAAATACATCCTGATAAGATCAGCTCACGTTGCACACAGCCAGCGCAGGCTGTCCACAAAGACAAGTCACAAATATCACGGGAAGCTCGGACTGTTATTATTTTTCTGGCAATGATTCCTAGACAAAAATGAATTGCAAGAACAGAGACTAGGGAGACCACAGCTGGGTCCTCTGGGATTAACCCTGTAAGCCATACCTGTTGCATCTGGGAGAGGCCCACCCGAGGGAAAGACTTTGGAGACACACAGACACACACACAAATTCCTCCTCTCAAGTCCAAGAGTTGGTGCATATGAAATCATTAGATGTAACGGGAAAGACAGGGTTCTCTTTATTTCCTTTGGGTCCAAACCTGTTTTGCTGAGGAGCCTTTGGTCACGAACCACTTTTCTGCCAGGTGAAATGGAGTGTTTACAGGCATGGAAAAAAATTAAAAAGATGAAGAAGGTTTTATTTCCCCCTCTCTGCTCTACATGCATTTCATTACCCCAGACTCTGCAGGCTGGGTGCCAGAAATGTCACATACGAAGGAAAACTAGTTAAATTAAAACAAAACCAATCCCGCCCATTTCTATTTCAATGTGGAAAAAAAATCTTTCCAAGGGTCAGTTACAAAGCAGGAGTGAGGAGCCACGGCAACTGGAACTTGCGTGTGTGGTGTGTGTGTGTGTGTGTGTGTGTGTGTGTGTGTGTGTGTGTGTGTGAAGGATTCCCACTCGCTTCTTTCTTCCTGTAGAGAAGGTGGTACACTAAGACAGCCTCTTTAGAAGTCTGAGCACCACAGATGCTAAGTATTCTTTGGCTTTAAGTTGAATGAGCACAGGAGGCTTCCATCTGGTCAACGTGCATGCAGCAGCAGCAGCATCCGAAGAGATGGGTGTCCTCTCAGGAGAGATGTGTTTGCCCACCGTTTCGAGATGGTTTCGGTGCCCAGGCCTGCTGCAAATGAGGTCTGTCTGTGTTGAACTTTTGGGCTTTCAAATGCAGCCATTATTTGAGAGGTGAAAAAGGTCTTTGAAGGTGATCAGTTTGGAGACAGGAGAATCAGTTAACAGTAGGGAGACAGGACTGGCGGAGGGATGAGAGGAAACCGGTGTTTAGTGAATACACGACTCTTACATCACACTGATGTGTGCACACTCACTTTACCCTTTACCTCTGTTCCTGGTATCATCAGCTCTTTCACAGTATCTATTTTTTCCAGTCTAGTGTAGTGAAGGAATGTCCTCTGTCTTGTTACATTTCCTTAATGATTAGACTATGTGAAGTCATTCAAATCTATAACTTTTTCTTAAACCCGTGTCCATACTTGGGGAACGAAATTTCGCTGGGCAGAGGGTCAGTCACATGGTTCAGTGACATTTGTCACACCTTGTCACACGTGCCTGGCAATCAGAATCTGATATCTGGAACTTACAGAAAGGTGGGGGGGGGAGGGGGGAGGGGAGAGAAAAGACTTCATGAAGTTGACCTCTGGCCTTCATATGTTCAGTGATGTACACGAGATCACACACGAACGCACAGTGATAACATACGTAAATCAAAGTAAAATTGTTAAGGTAACCTACACACATCATGAACTATGCCCTAGGTTAATATGTGAATAGATTGTACCCAATAACTGAGCTGAAAGTTGACTCAAACATTGCCATGTGAGGCAAATGCCAAGTAAAGCCAGTCATCTTGTTTTGCCATGCCAATTCCTTTGCTATGACTGGGATTATAACTAACACATGTGGTGATACGGGATGTGCACAGACATTCTGCTTTTGACTGCTGTCCAATTCTAGATTATTTTCCTTATTCAAGCAAACATCAAATTTACATGCTTTTAATTTTTCTTTAAACATTAGGTATGAATTGTGCCACTAGATTATCATTCAGTGGCTCATTTCCCCCCAATTTTTTAGTCAACAATTAGGTGAATTTTGTTATATTTTTATAATATACCCTGCCTTTTATCCGTTCCTAAGCATTATTTTATTATTTTATGTGTATGGATATTTTGCTTGCATGTAAGAAAGTACAGTTTGTGCGTGTGCATCTGACCTCTTAGAACTGGAGTCAGATGGTTGTGAGTCACTATGCGGGTGCTGAGAATTGAATCAGGGTCTTCTGCAAGAGCAATAAATGCTCTTAACCACTGAGTCATCTCTCCAGCCTCTAGTTTTTCCATTTTTATTTAAATGTTGTGTGTGTGTGTGAGATGGGAGGGAATGATGGGAGGGAGGGAGGGAGGGAGAGAGAGGGGAAAGAGAAGGAGACCATGGGGGGAGAGGGAAAGAGAGAGGGTAAAATGGAAGAGAGGAAGGGAGGGGTCTCAGAGGAGTATTCTCAATTTACTCTTTCTTCTGCCCACCCGAAGCACAGGCAGGTGGGTTGCGCACATTTGAATTTCAACTTGTTCTAACCACCATGCAACTTTGTCTTTCCCAACAGCAGCCAAGAAGATCACACTGCCAATGCAAGGACCAGGTTTTAATTATTCCCAGAAACAGATGGTGGTTTCCCCTGGTAGGGTGCCCACCTACCTTGGGAAACTGTGCCCTGCTGTCTTGTTGGTGATAAGGCAGGTGTACATTCTCAGAGTTTCCTACCCAGATTTCAACATCACTGCCAACTGGCAACCTTTGAGAGGTATGGCCTAGGGCTACAAAGATGTCTCTTTGTTTCCTCGAGGTTGGTGTCTGCATTTATTTCTTTTCTTCTCATTCTTGTTTGGAGTAATTTCCAAAGATGTGCTCTTGTCTTTCCCCTAATTATCATAGAAGTGAAATTTTATTCTACTGGGTTGGGTTTGTGATATGTTAGTGATTCGACTAGAAGTGTTTCGCAACCTTTGCTGTGCTTTCTTTCATGTGGTCATGGTTTATATAAAATATTGATTTTTAGAGTCTATACAGATTTCTTTGGTGCTAATTTTAAATGATTTGCTATGTTTCCAAACAGTTCAAGAATATGGCTGTGAGTGGCATTTTAAATTTGTTGGTTTCTGTTTTGAGTCTTCAGGTATCTTACTCTGTTTTGTTTTAGAAGTTTTATGTGTGTTTCCAAGAAGAAAAGAAAAGAAGAGAAGAGAAGAGAAGAGAAGAGAAGAGAAGAGAAGAGAAGAGAAGAGAAGAGAAGAGGAGAGGATTGTACATTCTGGATGCCTGCGAATCAGAAAAGGCTATTAATGTTGCTGTTAATATTCATAGGATTATTATTAAATTTTGATTAAATTTAAAAATTTTTAACTCATTAGAAAATTATTTTGGGCCACCTCAATGTCATTCTAGATTTATCTTTTCTCCTTTGAAATTCTCTTCTTTCTTTCTTTCTTTCTTTATTTTATTTTATTTTATTTTATTTTATTTTATTTTTTATGGCTTTGCTTGCAGATGCAGGATACTTCCTGTTTTGGGATCATTGTTGTCATATTAAGAATGAATTAAGAATTCCCTAGTGGCTTGAGCACCCTCCTCGTTTTTTCAGACCTGCCTTTTTTGAAGCCTTGTTGAGGTGCCACCTTGCTTTGGAGTAGCACATTCATGACGTTCCTCGCAGGACAAAGGACTTGGTGGCAGTGGCACAATCTACATGTCCGGTCTAGCGAACACTGTCTCAGGTGGAGCGGTCCTTCACGGTCAGGGAGAAAAGGCCCTTGCAGTGAATCCATCCCTGGCTCGTGCATCTGTGCTTCCCATGTGGCATGCAGACTAGGAGGCAGAGAGCTGGGCCTCAGTGAGAAGCAGGGTATACCTTTTCTAGTAAATAGAATTATAAAAATTAAATATAGTTTCACATGTTCCTCGACTTTCACGACTATGTGGCTTTTATAACACTGGGGCTGGAGAGATAGCTTAGCAGTTACCGTCTCTTGCCACTCTTGCAGTGAACCTGGCTGGATTCCCAGCATCCACTTGATGGCTCACAAGATTTCCTTAACTCCGATTTCAGGAGATCCAGCGCCCTCCACTGTCCTCCATGGGCATTGCATGCATATGGTGTACATAACATAACATTTCTAAATACATACAAAATGCATATATACATATATACGAGCAAAAACCCTATAAACATAAAATAAAACTAAGTAGTTAAACATAGAAATATATGCATCGCGATTGTGCTTACACGGTAACAACCCAAAAACATTTATCTAAAAGTTCTTTACTGCCTCCCAAGCAATCTCTTGCTGCCTCCTTTGTCCCCAGACTGCCAAACAGGAACGCATCACCTAGTTCTCTGTATCCTACACTGAAAAGAACTTTCAGAGTCGTGATTCAGATGATTATCGTCCTCTGGCTCAATATCTTCCTGCTTCATTTCAAATAAATTTTAATCACCTCACCATGGCTATCTTCTAAACCTAGCTTCCGATTTACTTTATTTATTGTATAGTTTAATAGAAAAGATTGATTTATTGTAATGAACTCACAAATAAAAATGCCACATCTGAACATTTGTTGAATACCATCCTCTATACATCTCAATGAACTGTAATATTAGAAAGGTCATGAGTCACAAAAGAATATGTAAAGATAATTGTATTTTCTATTTTTGTATAATATTTTTATTGATAATTTGGGAAATTCACATGATGAACTCTGAACTCAGTCACTCCCTGCCCCTTCCAGGAGCTTTTCCTAATCTTTATGAAACCCCCTCCAAAATAAAACAAACAAACAAAAACAAAGAAGCAAAGAAAACAGAAAAGGAAGGAGAATAAAAAGAATGTGTTCAACTTATGTTACCTGCATATTCACTGGAGCGTGGTCAAACCCCTTAAAGAAAACTGAGTCCTTCCCCGCATGTACCCTGCCAGAAGCCATCAATTGTGGAGTAGCACACTTCACCATCCTTGTCACAGTTTTCAAGAGTTGTCTTCAATGGCTTTCTGTCTAGGCTGTTACCTTTTGTGGGGCAGTGGGGTGGGCATGGGGGAGGGTGTCTGGAGTTGGGGTTTTGGTTGTCACAAGAGGTTTTTATGTCTCTCTTTCTCAACCCCGAGTCTTCAGTCATCAATACCACGGCAAAAGCAGCTTCCTTGCCCTTCATCATACATACATCATCACACAGCTCCCTGGCTCCATCTCCAGTCTTCGCCTTCTCCAGCGGGTCCTCCATGACAGCAAACACAGGCTGGTCCTTTTCCAAGACACTTTATGTAGATTTACAAGTCTCTCATTGTATCCCAGGCACGTGTCAACATCCAGGGCCTGCTGTATGGACGGCAGAAGAGATAAGGTCTTGAATTTAAATGTGGGATCTACAGCATTCTGGTCATGGAAGGTTGAGGACTGCTCCACACAGCTTGAAGCTCAGCTGTACCAGCCATTACCATAAATTGCAGGTATAATTAGATCTGTTTTTTTTTTTTAAATCATCATCACTACAGTTAAGCATTTATTAATCACAATGTGGGGAAGGGTTAGAGTGGAAGAACTGGCCCTGACCCTCAGTAGCTGCAACCTCACTTGGGCAGCAGGGTAGAGCTGGCCCTGCTTGCTGGGTTAGTGCTGAGCTAGCCCTGGGGGTGAGAGTGCAGGAGAGCTAGAGGGCTGATTAGCTCAGATACCTCTCAGATCCAGATCCAGGGCTTTGAATTGGCGCAACATCTACCCCAGTGGTCAGCTGCTGGAGTGCATGAAGGGCCTGTCCTGCAGATCCAAAGCTACAGGGTCTCCATGACACAGGGCTACAACAGGACATCTGAAAGGAGTCCCAGAGAGGTTCCAGTCTGAACAGAGTAGCAGAAGCCAGAGGCCTCCTACCAGACAGACCACCAGTCACTGCAATGAGCATTTGGAAGTAAAGAGACATCTGCAGAAAGTACTACTGTGGGACTGTGACACACTGCAGCTTTTACAGTGAGGTCCCCCCCCCCCCCAATCTGGGAGGGGGAGGTCTGCAAGGGTGGGAATTCAGGTACAATGGGAGGGAGAGATGAGTGGGAATGGGGTGCATGAAGTGAAATTCACAAAGAACAATACAAAGTTAAAAAAAAACTTTAGGGAAGATGTCACAAAGACAAATGTATAAAAAGGTTGTATCTTCGTTTTTCTGGGAAAATCCTCAGTGGCCATTGAAGAAAAAGCAGTTTGAGTTTTTTTCCTACTACGGAATTTTAATTGTTTTTACTTCAATGAAAGTGGTCACTAATTTTTTTTACTTGTTCTCAGAGTTAAAAGTTATTCTGATATTATGCTAAACATTGATACCAGGCAGTTATTGAGATACAAACCCCTAAACATCTCTCTCTCTCTCTCTCTCTCTCTCTCTCTCTCTGTCTCTCTCTCACACACACACCAAAACTATCTGCCACACAAATAGTTCACAGTTTCATATAGAAAATCTGTTGTAATTCAAGGTGCCAATTCCAAGGCATGAAACATACCATCAAAAATCCAACAGCAAAGTCTTAAAATGTATTTAATGTAAAACAATCTGGATATATCTAAATTATTAATGCTTTCCTATTGCTGTGTACAGGATATAATATACTTTTTGGAAAACAGTGGTTTAAAATCATTTACAAAACCCCATGCATCTCAGAATGAAAATAATAATAATAATAATAATAATAATAATAATAATAATAATAATAATAATAAATAAAGCTCTAAAAGATAAGCGAAAACTAATGCTGTCCCACTCAAACTTGGCTGGTCATGATGCAAAGTCAATCCTATTTAAGAATAAAAGCTAAAAGCAAGCAAACACAGCACCAAACAACTCAACATTAAGCATACACAAATATCTGGCTTCACAGCATTTACAAGGTTTGCACTGGGAAACAATAAGATATGAGATGCTCAGCAAGATTTCATTTGTAGAGCAGGGGAGCAAAGCTTGAATGGGGGCCCTGAGGACACAGCTATGGCATTTTTTTTCCTGAAGGTCAAAATCATGTTCGCTTCACTGTAAGAAACAAAGATGCCAGTAGCATGCATTCTCCAAACTGGTCTGACTTGAGAGTGATTTCGAGAACAAACCTCAGCAAAGAACACAAGAGCAAGGCCAATTTGAGATCAGAACCAAAGCCCAGAATCCAGAACTATACAGAATTAGTGTATAAAGCAAAGGAAATAGCCTGTCTTTTTCTACAAGTAGAACTAATAATTTCAGAGAAATCTATTTGCTGGTACTGATATAAAGCTATCGAATTTTAAGGCAAAACAAAAGTCAAGCATACAATTTAGGACACTTTTTTTTTTTGGTAGTATGCACACATGAGAATAACCCTGAGTGAACTAAAAGCTATTTTTCTTAAAAATATTTAAAATACAGATTTTATTTGTTACACTGCTGCAGTTGGTTATATAATGTCATGTCATAGCCTTTGTTTCATTTGATTAAAATGGAGCCAACTTTTTTAAGTTCATCGGGAACGGTCCTCAGACTTGCCGAATGCCGCTTAGAAGCTGGAAGCATGATTGTTGGCCCTCAGGATTTCCCAGCTGCTCATCTGTTTTTCAAGGTTAATAATACTATTTCTGGTTTATTGGGGATTTATAAGTGCAAACATATTTTTGTTTTTCACTTTGTGGTCTTCCATCAGTTCTTTATCTGCCAATGTAGTAAGAACCCCCCAGCAAAAGCCAGGTGACAAAGGAAGCATTGTCCTAGGCTTATAGTTCCATGGTACTGTCCACCGTGGTGCCTGGAGTTTGAGGAGGCAGCTGGCTATCATTTAACTTTCTCCTTGTAATGCAATTCAAGACTGTAGTCCAGGGATTGGAAACACCCTTGTTTAGGGTGAGTCTTCCCACTTCAATTAACCCAAGGAAGATGATCCCTCACTGAGATGATCAGAGGCCTGTCTCCTAGGCAATCCTAGCGCCTATCAAGTTGACAATCAATATGTATCCCAAGCACGTTTACTCATATTTCCGATATGATCCCCACATTTTACCTTGTTCTAAAATGACACGTTTGTAGTATTTTTTTCTATGATTCTTAATATAAGGTTAAAAAAAAGGGTAAAGTATGTGGCCATTTGTTGGCTGATATGTTCTCAGAAAAACAAATAAACAGACAGACAGAAAGAAAGAGAGAGGAAGGAAGAAAGAAGGAAAACATAGCCTCCCTTAAACTTCTGTTGAGTGAATTAATGTCTAAGATTTTTTTTTAATAATACATAGCTTAATCATATAGATGAGAATTACCTAAAGTCTTCTCTTGGAAAGACAAGTGTTATATGTGGTTGATAGTTTTATATGAAGAGAATGGTTCTGTAGACGTGGCAATTCTGGGAAATATTTGCCTGTGCAAAGCTAAACTTGCCAATGCATTTTTCCCAGGTTCCCATTTGCTGGAACTATACTAGTTGGTTCAAGGACAGCGGTTGTCTACGCTGACCCAACTACTGTCCACCCTAATTGCTATGAGTATTCAAAGAAGAGCATCACACGTCTGCTTTCCTTCCAAGTTCTTTGAACAATGAACCCCTTCTGAGGGACATGTCGTGGTACTAGTATTTCATGGAACACCCTTTGGGAAACCTGGCTTGAGCCATAAAACTAACTATTTTTAATTCAGAAACTAGTTGGGAATTTTTATGTGCAATTAGTTCCAGGCTCTGTAGTAAATGGGGACTAATAGATTATAAATAGTACCAGATAGGGTACTCCAAACCCAACTGCATTTAGGAAAAAGTAGTGGAAAAACTAGATCCCAGCGGAGATATCAATCAACACTTAGTTCCAAGGAGGGGGAAACTAATGACTTCACTTACCAGTCAGCTTTCCAAGCCAACCTCCGAGGTAAAACCCATTGCATCTGGACAACATGCTGTCCAATCAGAACCCATACCCTGGGCCTTGTCACACAGGAAGTGTCAGAATTTCAGAAAGACACAATGATGCTGTGGAAGACACTGCCAGGCTTTCCCAGGGAGCTGTTTTATAGGCCGACCATCATGATGGATGTATTCACATACCAGTCCACCTGCGTTACCCAATCACAAATACCTCAAGCTCACAGGGGATGTGTTGGAGGAAGGCCAAATGCTATTAATTAACTTTTATCTTTCTATTGCTCTTTTTTCCTCTGTCGTACACACATCCACACTTCTTTTTTTAATGTAATAAAGTTTCAGTAAACCTTAAGAATCGGATGTTTATTTTAATTAGCAATAAGCTTTTGAACAGGAAAAACACAGAGTTGCAGTATATTAGCATATTGGTCTCCATCCCTACATAATACATGCTAAAATTGTCATTCCTGGCTTTCCTTACTTGTTTGTTTTTTTATTATTTTTATATTTTCTTTTTTTTATTTCAGTTTTGTCAGCGCTACAAGATCCTCTTGAGGTTAGCATATAAAGGTGAGACACATTCACACTGATAGATTGTAATAGTAACTAAATTCCCAAGTGATATTCAAGTCAAGTGATATTCCATCCTACTTATGATTATGATCAAAAAATATAACAATAAACTGTCAGAGAATTCACTAGGATAGATGCTGGCATTGCCTAATACACTGAAGAAGTGAAGGAATACACTCAGATTATAATACCCTAGACAAGCTTACACTTTACTTCAAAGAAAGTCCAGCCAACCTGTAGCTAAAGAACAAATCATGGTGGCCTTTACACACAAATCAGCAAAACAGGAGGATGTTCAGGAACGAGACAGTTAGTGTTTCTTTAACTCTTTACTGTGTATGTTAAATTGAGATGTAAAGGCAAAGTCATTTTTATCCCGTGGGAGTTATAGTAGTGAGAATATAAAGAAGCCAATCGATACAGCAGGGCTCATAGGAGAACAATAGAGAGGATGTTCGTAAATAATAGATATTTCACCAGAGCCAATGTGTCCAGTAGTTTATGGTCACATTCTGCCCACTTTGGCAATGGTCCAGAAGGAAGCGGTTTGTATTGACATTGTATCAACTTGAGGTAAAGTGAGACTTGACAGTATTCAGTGCATTGCTTGATAACTTCTTGCGTGGAGGACTCCAGTCAAAGCCCGGCTCCATCTAACTCCGTGATTCTTTCCAACAAGTCAATCCCCATCTAAGACACAGTCCTATTCATACCTCTGACATCAGATTTAACTTGTCCTTAGTTGATGTCTCCAAATCAATTGTTTTTCCCCATGAATTAATTTAGTTATTCATTTTACATCCTGTCTGCAGCCCCCTGCCCCCCATGCCTTCCCCTCACATACACATAAAAGAAAACAATTATTGTCTTGTGTGTGTTGTGAGAGCCAAGGACACATCTCAGTTAATGTCAGTAAGCCAGGAAGGATGTATGTCTGAAAAGCATTAGCAAGGTGCTCACAGTAGCTCAGGAGACTAAATACTCTTTGATAAAGGGGACAGGTTTGATCAAAATACATTCTGTGTATGTATAATATTATCAAACAATAACAAAGATTCTAAAATACTCTGGACATTTGATCCTAGAAAGAATGCCCATTCTCTAAGCAAACAGCTGCCAACCTCTATCCCAGAAGCCAGGACATGGGTATGAGAGCTATTTTCCTGCATCATTATACAGGCCTAATAGAACCATCTCTTCAATTCATGTGACAAGTTACTCTACCTGCACAGACTTGTGTGGGAATCGGTTGCTGAGAGCCTGTCTGGGCAGGTTGAGGCCAGGAGGTAGATACAGAAGCATTTCAATCATACATACACCTGTGCGCATGTGCAAGTAAGCACACACACACACACACACACACAAGGTTCTACCGCCTACCCGCTCAGACACCTGTAACTTCATTTGCAATTAATAAATTAATTAAAATGTTCTCATGGGAAAATGCCTTAGTGCAAACATGGGTTTATTGAAATGAAACTCAGCACTCAGAGCCTGTCTGTAAAGCCAATCATACCAGGGGGCGGAATGATTGGCTGACAATTTACCCAGGCAAAATTGAGTGGTCCATCTCACTGCCCAGTGTTATGCTCTCCCTCTTTCTGATCCTAGGCTGGCACTGTCTACTTGATGAGATGGACATAACTTAACGAACAGAAAAGGAGAGGATTTAAAGGATGGGGTATCCAATATCAAAAGATAGATCGATGACAGCCATCTCTATCTGATGTCTCTGTCCTCAAAACAATAAAAGTCGACATCAAAATACACACTAAGATACATTGAGAAATAGTTTTTAAAATTAAGTATCAGAAACTTTAGGCAGTGTACATCACTGTGTAGCTTTTTCTTATTCGTTTTTATTACATGCACATTACATTGACATGGGCACAGAACAGGAGGTAGGCTGTGTTTCTCCTCAGAATCCATTGGAATAATTAATATATTAATAGGATCATAGAATTGTTTTTAAAGATCTGTTTTATTTTTTAATTATTTGTATATGTGTGTTTGTGTGTGGGTCTGTGCATGGGCTGGGAAGAGAGACAAAGATTACAGATCCTCTTGGATTTGAAGTTACAGGAGGTGGGTGCTGTCAAACATGGGTACTGGGAGCAGAACTCAAGTTCTCTGCAAGAGTAGCTCTGTACTCTTATATGCTAGTTCATCCCTCCATCCTTGCTGTGTAGTTAGCGCACATCTCAATTGCAGTGACTGCAATGGTTGATGAAGATACAATTCAATAACATGTACCTCACTGGTACTACAAGGTATAGCTACTGAGTGACCTAGATATAGCTACTGAGTGACCTAGATATAGCTACTAAATGACCTGCATGTCTTTTCATGTGAGTTGGCTCTAGTCATTCATTCCCTTATCCACTTGGCTTGTTTATTTGCAGGAACTTAGAGTCTAAAGACATGTAGTGAGAGTAGAATGACCATAGACTTAGCTTCTTAAGTTTCAGCCCTAATAGGCCTCTTCAAGTCTATGTTGCCCAGGGTTGTCTGGGTTTTAGATTCCTGTGCTAAAAGGCGACTTGAGAATGATGCTGTCTGCTTAGCAGGACTTCTGGGATTATTAAGTACAGTGATAGGATAAGGAAGAAAGATAGTGTGTGATCCATACTAATGCCTCAATTTGGTTTTTGAAAGCTATGCAATTTTTTTGAGCTTCTAGCACCTAGACCTTGGGTTTTTTTTGTTTGTTTGTTTTGTTTTTTTGTTTTTTTTAACCTTGTGTAAAATGATGTGGGATGTAATTCCCAGCTAGCAGATGGCTTTGCTAGACACTCAGGTGTGTCTGATCAGATCTTGATGCAGCGATGAGTCAGAGCTGACTCTGTTTCAGTTTCTCAGTCCAGTGAGTGTCTGATGGAGCTACTGCATCCAAGGCCACTGGCTGTGTGGTCAGGCAATCAAGTTTCTCAGTTGTTCTACTTTGTGGCAAAAGAACTACTATAGGACTCTGGGTCAAATATTCTGGCACATTAATGGGAGGATATATTAAGACAGAAACAGAGCTTCAAAATCTTCCATTTTGCAATGTTATCTTGCTTTGGTAGCTGAGATATTTGTAAACTAACATATCTTTAGTATATCTCTTTTAAAAACTTACTTAGCTGTGTGAAAGTATATGCTTATCTGAACAGATGATGGAACCATCAGAGCTCCATACCATGAAAGAATAATTCCAATGAAGAATAAAAAGCCCTGTCCTCTATTCTCACAGTAGTATCCTGCCTTTTTGTGTGACCATAGTGGAAACTTTGTTGGTAAATACAGTCTTTGCCTCCATGATAAAGGCCTCAAAATTTAATAGATGCCCTTAGAACATATCTACTATTATGCGTTATAATATTTTTTAGGCTTAGAAAAGCTGGCTTTGTGCATTTAATTTCTCTTAC
This sequence comes from Mus musculus, assembly GCF_000001635.26. Classification (NCBI taxonomy): domain Eukaryota; kingdom Metazoa; phylum Chordata; class Mammalia; order Rodentia; family Muridae; genus Mus; species Mus musculus. The sequence continues at coordinate 112,142,361 of NC_000077.6, read as the reverse complement.
ATATTTTCTCTGCAGTCTATCAGTCTATTTATAAGTTTTACTCTTTCCTCCTCACTTCAGAGTAACTTAATCTTTTTTTTTTTTTACCATCATTTGTACCATGAAATAATGACTAGAGTGCAGAGAAGCAGAAGGAAGAGAGAAAGACGATTAACATTATTTGTCAGCCAATAAGAACAATGGCATAAGCATTTGGAAAAGTTAGCACAGGTAATCATGATAATGGCATCTTAAAATCCATGATTTTGCAAGCTAACAAAAATTGATTTCATTCAATCTCTAGTGGTGCAGAAACCAGACAAAACAGCCACAGTTCCAGCAACCAGGTAGATAGTGGCAATAGATCAGAAGTTCAAGGCTAGCCTCAGCTACATAGTAAATTTGAAGGTATCCAAGGGTATGCGACACCATGTCTCAAAAATTAATAAGATATTAAAAAGAAACTAACCCCATTTAAATTTAATACTGACCTGGAAAGATATTTCATATGCATTTTCATTTGAAAGGCCAGAGAAATTAAAGTGTAAGGAAATTAATTAACACAACAGAAGTAATAGCTGTTGAGTTAGCTTTGTACTTCTATGGATTCTCGATAAATTGTATTTGACATATCTCCCACACTCTTCCTCTCCCTCTGTTTCCATCAGAGCAGGGGTGGGCGGAATGATTCATGTGGAGTTTTCAGTCATCAACTGAGTCTTTGCCAACTCTGATCTCTGAGACTTAGTATGCAGGTTCAAGACCACTTCCCATGTGTGTTTCCAGGTTTGATGCTGATGTAGCTCAGATTCCAGAATGGGGTGAGCATGTCTCCCCCTTTTCCTTAAGCAAGCTAGGCAGCAGTTATTTCAGTATAGAAGAGGAAAGCTTAAGTTGTTCAAGGCTCATTGAAGAATAATTATGCATTGAATACTTTGATAAATCTTCCAAACTCCTAATGACTCTACATCTGTTGCCCTCATGATGTAAATGAGGGCACTGTGGACTGGCTATGGACCAGACTAGGGATTAGAAGGTCCAAGCTTGAGATCATATGACAGAGCTGGGAATCAAATCCAAGCTGAGTCTACCGACAGACTAGACTCAGGATGCCACACTGAACTACAGACTCCAAACTGGAGTAAGTTGGAGCACTAGGGCCCAGAAATCCCCCAGAGCTAAGCCCAGCTTCTCTGTTGTTTACGCAGAGTATAGCCAGTGCCTGGGGCAACAGCGCTGCAGTCCCTCAGCAGAGCCCCATCTTGGGCTGATGCATCCCTTGATATTTATGCAAATTTAGAGAGCCAGGATTTAATTTGACACTATCATGGGGAAATCTCATCAGCGATCTCGGAACGGGGTTTCCGGCTGCTGATCCTCCCAGATAGTCAATATGCATACCGTGAACATAAGCAAGGCAAGAGTCTCAGCAAGGTACGTCCAGGACCTGGGGCAAAGAGTGCTGACTCAACCCAGTGACTCAGGTGTGCAGGTAAGGAGCACACAGGCCTAAACCTCCTTCTCCCTCTCCTGCTAAGGTCTGGAGACACAAGATGAAGCAGAACTCTTCCAGGAAAAAAAAAAAAAAAGAAGAAGGAAAGAAACACAAACACATGCAAAGCAAGCAGTGTTTGGTCTAATTAGCGTAATTGGGCTCAGCTGTCAGCTTGATGCAGCTCTTGGGAGCTGATGCAGGCATAGAGGATCTCCCCTATGTAGTGACTACAGACTTACGTTCTAATGTACAGGGGTTCTAGTTGTTGGGAATGGTACAAGAGTGCAATGTGCATAGCTTGGGTACAGTAGGCTTGGAGTCAGACAAGCTTAAGTGTGAAGCTTAGCGGTAGCATCTTTATGGATCTGCACGTGCCTTTCCTAACTGTGACTTATTTCTTCATGTGGAAAAAAAAATTAGACTTGAAAGTGCATTTCTCAGGGCAGGTCTCACTATTGCTAGGCGGTTAAGCCAGGCATTCGACATGGTCCGTGTTCGTTGACCCCCATTTGGATCTTTTATTGCGTGAGGGATGGCTATGAAATCACGAGTTGGACAATTAGCAGCTTTTGCTTGTTAAGTGTCAGCTCTAGAGCAGGCCGTGTGTACACGTGTGCTTTTCACAAAGTCTCACTGTGTAGCCCAGGCTGATCTCACTTCCCCATTTTCCTACCTTTGACTGCTAGAGTTATCCACGGGAGCCACCTAGCTAGCTATGCTCATTTTCATGCCTTAACAATAATCCTAGAAGATGTGGTTGAAGATGTGCATGTATTTGCATCTTCTTTTGTCTATTTTAAAAATCCTCTTTCTCTACTCCTCCCTCCCTCCCTTTCCCACTGTGTGTGTGTGTGTGTAGGGGAGCACAGCACAGCACATGCATGCCATGGCTCCTATGTGGAGGTCAGAGAACAATTTTCCATAGCTGTTTTTCTCTCCCACTGAGTTGAGGTGGTCTCTCTTGCTCTTCCCACAGCTGCACTGTGCATTCCAGGCTCCCTGACCTGCCACTTGGTGGCTGGCTACTCTGTGTCTACATCCTATGTGCACCACCTCACCGTGTTATCATTTTTAAAATTACATGTATTCTCCCCCTTTCTCTCTCTCTCCCACCCCACCCCTCCTGCTTTGGAGGCCGGAGAATGACCAGAAGTCTGTTTCTCATCCTCTATAACAATGGCCAAGCCGGCCAGCCAGCTTTCTCGGTGACTGAAATATTCCCATTTAGTACAGCTTCAACTTCTTTGAATTTGCTATAATAAGAAACACTAACTACAACTGACAGCTGCTTGCACAGGCAAACTTCGTTTCCTCCTAAAGGAGTCTCACTGTGCATTCAAACCACCCTTAAAAGGAGGTCCCATGCCAAATAGTAGGTGGCCAACCCAACAAAAATGGTATTTTTGGAGGTGCTTTGTCTCATAGGTTTTGTTTGGGCATTTTTAACCTTACCTGTCTTTTACTTATATGTTATAGTTTCCGATTTTGTGTTATCATGGGCTTTTTGTATGAGCTCATGCAATCACACTCATGTGTATTTCTTATACTTTATCTTTTTCTTTCTGTTTGTCTCTTTTCTTTTCTTTTCTTTTCTTTTCTTTTTTTTTTTTAATTCTGGTCTGGTTTGATTGGAATGTTTGTTTCCTAAAGATAAAGGAAAACAAAAACAAAAACAAAAACAAAAACAAACAGGCATGCAGTTGCATGTATGGAGTCCTGGGGAGGACCTGGGAGGAGATAAAGGAAGGGAAAGTGTAATCAGAAAATATAGTATAAAAGTATTGTCAAGAAAAAAAAAGAGATACTTAAAAGTAAGTCTGCAGATGCCATTCACTTCAACATCCTATTAAAGAGAATTTATACAGTTCTAAACTAATTAAATTGAACTGACAATCAAATAAATGGGATTTTATATCCAAAAGAGAAAACAACTTTCCCCTTTAAAATGGACAAAAAAATCATTTAATAGATGAACATTAGGCAATAAAGAAGAATTATTTCGAAATACTCCCATGTTCATTTACATGTATCTCTTCATGCAGATAGAATCATAATTTTAGGTTGGGCTGATCTACTTTGACTTTGATATGCATTTAAACCTGGCTCTCATCAAATGCTCCTTTGACAAAGTCAGCGCGGTATTAGTAAGTGTGATTTCACCCCTTCTCTCTGTCCTCACAGAACCCTAAATCTCAAGTAAATAAAGAATTACACAAAACTAGAATATAAGAAATTGTTTTAGATTTCAGAAATCATTGGAATGATTTGGGAAATGGCCTTGGAAATCAGCGTGTTTTAATATTGTGGTGTGTGTGTGTGTTTCCTGTGATGTTGAAGGTTCAAACCAAAGGTCTTAGGCATGCTAGGCAGTCACCATGCTTTGTTCCCAGCAGAGAGTTTTATAAAAGATCACATAAACTATCACCTATGTCTTAAGCACTAAAATAATTAAGTCTTGTTTGGAAAACAACCAACTGGCATTTAACACTAGCTGGTAAAACCTTTACCGTTATTTGGTAGAATAACAGTAACTTTGCAAAACACACTCTTCAAAAATATTCTGAGCTTCTGTACAATTGCAAGTGCAAAATTCCACAGTAAGCAAGCTGTCGGTTTGCTACTTGATGCCTAGTGTAAAGTTTTTCCCTGACAAGCGAGCTCCTGGGAGTAACAGGATGCTGTCTGAGTTCTAATGTCTCTATCAAGCTTCTTTCTTCTTCCTCTACAGCTAATCTCAGCTAGAATTTCATCCCCCTCTTGGCTGCGAACTCTCATGATGAATCAAAGCTTCCATGGGTTTGCTATTGTCTTGTTATTTTTGAAACAACATTATTTTCATTGGATGCAAAGAGATGTATTTTCTTTTCTCCCAAGCAAATAGATGACATCTGGCCATTCTCTCCCTGTCGGAAAGACATTCTGCTGTGACTGAGCCCATGATCGCACGGTTGTTAAACAGCAGGGATTATCCTGCAGGACAGTATTAAGTGGTATTTAACAGCAAGAGCAACGTTCTCTGTCAAATGCCTGACGTAGGGCTTCTTAACTGTTAGCATCCCAGCCTTGAGACCTTATGCACGGGGCCATTTTTCATTCTGACAACAAACTACTGTGACTATCCAGGATTTCTTTGCTAGAGCTGACAGCCAAGTATTTCTGTGGCAGAAATATTGCCACAGAGTGGGGGATCAGGGGTGAAGGGGAGACATTTTTATCCCCTTTCACTCCAAGTGCAATGACATTCCAAGCAGTAGGTGTCCCGAGTCAATGACTGGTTAATCTATTCAGTATGATCCCCTGTCTAGTCAAAACAATAGGGGGGTTGAGGGCCAGGGAGTGTGGAATATGGGCTTCACAATACAATTGTCTAAAGTATGCACTGCCTTCGCTGTATCTTCTGTGCACATTCTCATTGACATGGGCTGGGAGGGTGACCAGTGAGACTGTCAATTTAAGTACCATTCTCTAAAAGGTTTTTTATTGGGGGGTAGAGGGGAGAGGAAAAGGTGTTTGACAGGTCCCTAAAGTTCAAGTGCAACCATTTTATGACCACAGTAAGACATCAGCTGTGGAACTTACCATACGATGGGTGCAAAGGCAGGAAATAAAAGAAAGAACTTAATGAAAGTTTAATCTTCTGGGGAATTTGTTCCTCTCAAAGGCATAAATTGAGTGACCTGAAACTAAATTTCCCTGTCAAAGGCTGGCATCGAGTTCATGCACATTTTACAGCTCTACTAGAAAGGGATATATTTCTTAGAATAGCTATTTCTATTCTTAAGTGAATACCTGAAAATGCTTCTGGAGACTGAGGAGTTAGCCCTGTAGATTTATTGGGCGCAGTTATTGCTTCGTATGCGTGATGCGGGAGCAATGTGACTTCGGCAGCCTGTAGATTGTCTGGTCTTTATTTTAGGTTTGTGTATTTGACGGAGCAGAAACCCAAGAAGCACCTTTGAACATTTTCAAAATAGAATGGGGATCTGGGATACTTATCTCAACCTCGGCTTTGCATTAGAAATATTAGCACTTGGGAAGTATTGTAGCTCACAATTTCTTTCATACATGGGGGAAGACACATGCTGGAGGTCATGTAGCCAAGCGTGGACTGTCTTGTCATAACTCCAGGAAGACCAGTGTAGTTTTGGTTAGAAGCATAAGTGGAGAAAATGACCATGGCATGGACAAAAACATGTTATGTTCACTATCTTAAATACTTTTGTTGCTGTGATAAAAACAAACAAACAAACAAACACACAAAAAACAAAAACAGAAACAAAACCAACAACAACAAAAACCAGAACAAAACCAACAAAAGCAAATTAAGGTAAGAAGGATTTATTTTGACTTAGAGGTCCAGGGTAATGTCCATCACTGCAGAGAAAGTCATGACAGCTGGAGCCCAAGATGGCAGCTGGTCATGATGAGTCTATAATCAGGAAGTGTATAATTATTTGTTTTCAGCTCACTTTCTCTGTTTTCTTCCCCAGTTCAGGAACCGACCGAGCCTAGGGAATGGTGACACCAACACTAGATGAGTCTTCCCACCACAGTGAACCCGATCTAGATAACCCACCTCTGGCATCCTGAGAAACTGATCTCATAGGTGATTCTGGATCCTGGCAAGATGACAATATTTCCTGGTCAGGCCTTCTCTGGCCAGTAATATCATGATTGTACTGTGTGCACACATCTGCTTTTTCTTGATTGAATGTAACATCTTTATAGATTATGTATAATATTATGTTATCAAAATGAATTTACAGAGTTACTTCATGATAGATGTGATGAAACCTTTAAACTCTTTGCCTTCAATTCATAGACTTTCAATAGCAACAGCTGATCTTATGGTCAGTCACATTTGCTCTGAGAGAAATTCAACAAGTAATTAGTCAATGGAAGTGCAGTTTGCAAAAATACTTTCAGTTAGTTTTCCTTGTTAATTAAGTTAAATATTGTTTTATTCCTGAGGCATTTGAAACTCTCTGAATGATAATTCCAAATGGATGTTCAGATGTCTTCTGACTTCAGTGTCTAAATAGACATTTACTAATATTCACTGTAGTGTTATATGGGTCACTATTTGGTCAAAACTGAAGTAGAAGCTAAAGTCAGAGATGGCTGTGAAAGATGTATATTTGGGGATATAATCATATATATGATTGTTATATAAGTACTGCATACTGATTGCATATTGGAGAGCTCCCGTCTATGTAATTGCTAATAAATTTTTAAAATAATGGTATAGTTTATTATTAAACTCATGTTTGTCAATAGTCTGTGACATTAATGCTCAATACTATATAGCAAAAAATTATGCCTGGAAATTATCAGCTCCAGGATTGCTTTTGTCTATTCTACCATTTATTATTATAAACAAATCCTATGAGTTTCAGTTATCACATTTAAAAGATTAGTAATGTTTTCAATAATCAGAGCCTATAATATATTTCTTTTTCTGAATATTAGCAATATTTTAAGTATTTCTGGGAAAAAACTTTGTTCTTAGAATTATTACTTCTATAAATGTTTTAAAAATTCCTTACCTTCAACTACTGAAAATAGCTGGCAATTTGTGAGCAATTACTGTAATTTTTTTTTGTTCAAAATTGACCTCTAGAGATTCAAACCTATACATGATTGTCTTCTTAAATTATTCTCGTCATCTGTGACCTTGAAGCTGTAGCCAAATGTAAGTGTCACACGACATTTTCTGTTTTGTTCTCTTCATACAGCTCTTACCTGTGGTTTTGTTTCCACGCACAGACGGCCAGTCAGCTGTGATATCAAAGCAGTATATGAAAATTTCAAATGTAAGTAATTCATGAGGCTCAAATTCCGCATCATTCTGAATAGTGAGATGACATCTTGCACCATCTGCTTTTAGAGGGAGAAACTTTTTTCTCTCTGCAGTGTTTCTACACCATGTACCTCACCTTCCCTTTAGAAGCTGCTTTGAGTATCGATCATGCTGACTAGGAGGGCTTTACAGTGCTTGAGGTCAGGGAACCCTTGTGCAGTAGTAGACTAACACTTTGTCACAACCCCTGTCTCCATGAGGTATCGCTTCAGCACCTCACACAGACACTATACTTCTCCCATTGTCAGAATCCAAGCTTTCTTTGGGGGAAACTGAATCTGGTTTTCTGGACAGACAGTGTTGAGTTCTCTGGTTTTCTCATGAGGCTTGGTTTTGTTTCTGCCTATCTGGACTACATGATGTTAGGAATGTTACCAACCTTCAAGATCGAAGACAAGACAGATGCCAAGTTTCACCTAAAAGAAAACTGTGGAAGTCCGCCCATCACTATTATCTGCATCTCTAAAAGCCTTTGTAAACTGTCCACCCTTACTCCTTCATCTGCACTTCCTGACATATTTCTATCATCTTGTTTCCAAGGGGACATCTTCTCCCTTAAATCCATCTTCAATATTGTCAATCCCCTGGGTTTCCAGTCTCTTCAAAGAAACACTGGCTTGGTTATACTGTTTTATTTGCGACAATGCATTCAGTCAACTTACATTTACCAGAAGGGGAAGCTTTCTGTAAGTTCCACAGGCATCAAGGGCATGGGAATCCATGAAAAGCTAGTGGTCTAGTCATGGTCCTGAGAAGATCCAGGAGTGAAAGCCTGCCTGGAATCCAAGAAGGGATCAAGTTTCATAACTCTAGCAGCTAGAACTGGGAAGGAAGGACCCCTCTCAGGCCACATATTTTACAGAAGCCCTTGGCCTTCCTCTGGACCCACCCACCATTCTCTACAAGGCGAGACATCTACAAAGCAAACACATTCAGGTAGGGTCTGCACCTCACCTTCTGTTGACCATGTTTCTTATTATGGGCCATAATTCTCTCTTAATGACACAGACCATTCTTCCAGTCCTCCTTAGAGACAATCAATAAACAACTTTCTGTTTATGTATATGAATGTGCCATCTCTTATTATTCCATGGGAAGGATATGAGCCAGAGAAGAGGGAACAGATTTCAACCAGGAACAGGATCTATCCATTCCCAAGAAGCATTGTTCTGGACAAAAAAAAAAAAAAAGCAAAAATCCTGCAGGTTTAAGATTTTTATTTTTTTCTCATCCATTTTAGAGTCTTTGCAAAGGTACAATCAGGAAGAGGGCTCATATTGTATTACTCAGCCTAATGTCTTGGTTTGCAATTTCTAAAAAAGTATTTAAAAAGTATTTCTCTTGTAGTTTTTATTTATTTTCATTTTACATGCATGAAAGCTTTGCCTGCATTCATGTGTGTGCAACATGTGTATGAGGGGCTTGTGGAGGCCAGAGGAGGGTGCTGGAACCCCTTGTTTGTCCTCATGTGGGTCTTGAGATTTGAACCTAGGTCCTCTGCAAGAGCAGCCAGTGTTATTAACTTCTGAACCATCTCCCCAGATCTACAAATTTAAAATATACGAATAGATAACATTTTATGTTCTGTTTATATTCTTGTCCCATATAGAAATTGAAGGGAGTCTTCAAGACCCATGCTTGTAATTGCCTCCCAGATCCTAGAAATTGAATTATTCACTTAACAGCACACTCCGCCTGCCAGCCTCATAGTTTTCAGTGATGGACGGTTGATAGTACTTCCTACCAACCCCAGCTCCATAGTTCCCCAAATGGGCCAGATGACCAGAACTTAATCTTTGCTGCAAAGAGGCCATATCATTCCCGGCCTTCTGTAAGGTTTTACAGACTGAATGTAACCTTACCTAACACATCAATGGTAAGTTAAAAGGCAAGACTAAGCCAAAGACCAACAATGATCAGCTACCAAACACCCACTGCTTGCCCCATCAAATGTGCTTACAGACAGGATAATACAGTTCATTATTTTAAAATGGCAGCACATAAGCTTTCCTTTCCTTGGGAACAAAGGATAAAACAGTCATCCGAGAGAAGAGTCTGTTGAATATGAAGACCCATACAGAGTACATCCATTTTCTGGCCAAGACATTTTAACTTGAGTGCAAAGCCCTTGAATTTTTAGGCATCTGTCTCATCAAACACGCTCCACTGAGGGCTTTTATATATGCTTTGTTGTTTATAATTTTCTTCACAATCCCAAAGTGTCAACAGTGTATTATCTTGATCACACCCAGAGGGCTCTTAGTTAGCACATGAAGTGTCTTAATTTGTAATGCAGATCCTAGAACTGTTAGTGTGTGAAAGGTCCTCATTGGGAGTGTTCTGTCCTGCAACAGATTTAAAAAGCCATCATCAGCTGGGTTCCCTAAGTTGCCCAGAGCTCTTTGGTCAATGAGCTTTTCTGAGTGAAATCACTGCTGCTTGGTATGGATTGGAGCTTGCATGGTGTGAATAGGAAAGACCTCCCGAGCCCTGGGTGGCCCCTCTCTGTTAGCTCCGCAGTAGTTGTCTAATCAAAGGAGAAGGCTGAGCAGTTCCTATTGCTAAGATAGTAACAGTTTCCTCAGGAGAGAAACACCCTGCACCTGTTGGAAGATCCAAGGCACTGAAGAGGTAGGACACAGGGAGAAGGTTGGGAGCCTGCTCTTTAACATCCAAAGGTTTTGATGTAATTACTTTCAAAATGAGGCCACCACCTCAACTTCTAAAGTAGAGGAAGTAATGTATTCAATCATATCAATTCTTATCCGGGAGATCAACTAGCTTTCTAGCCCAAAGACACAACTAACCTGGCTCCCAGTGGTATGAATCTCTACTAGTTGGTGATCAGTGTTAGACTGCAGGAAGACTGTCTTGTTCCTCTCACTTGGTTTGGGTACCAGAGGATACGCTTGCCTTCTCTGACCACTGTCCCACTCCATTCAAAAAAATAATGCAGATGAACGGGATCACAGATGAGGTCTATAAGGTGGGAATGATGCAGCTAATTTGCCAAAAGTCACCTGGAATTGAGAGGTAGAATTTTTCAGATTTCATGAAAACAAACCAAAACCCCTCACCACTGTTCTCTTAAGACACAAAATAAAATCCCTTTATCTACAGCCCAGAATCTGGCACCTTGCATGTGGTAGGTAGCTGATGCATGCTTTCCTAAAGCTGGTCTTCTGGATGTTAATTTCATAGTTTGGTCCATAACGGAGTTGAACGTTCAGTCGGTTGTCATGGACGACAGTGATTGTGCTGCTTCTGAGCTTCTGAGGCTGGAGATTTTCCTCAGGAGAATAAAGCCTAGGCTGGCCATCTTTCTTTCTTTCTTTCTTTCTTTCTTTCTTTCTTTCTTTCTTTCTTTCTTTCTTTCTTTCTTTCCTTCCTTCCTTCCTTCCTTCCTTCCTTCCTTCCTTCTTTCTTTCTTTCTTTCTTTCTTTCTTTCTCTCTCTCTTTCTCTCTCTCTCTTTCTTTCTTTTTTTTATAATTTTTTAATTTATTTTTTTAATTAGGTATTTTCTTCATTTACATTTCAAATGCTATCCCAAATGTCCTCCAGACCCTCCCCTCCCCACTCCCCTACCCATCCACTCCTGGCCCTTCTTGGCCCTGGTATTTCCCCGTACTGAGGCATATAAAGTTTGCAAGACCAAGGGGCCTCTCTTCCCAATGATGGCCAACTGGGCCATCTTCTGCTACATATGCAGCTAGAGACACGAGCTCTGGGGTTACTGGTTAGTTCATCTTGTTGTTCCACCTATAGGGTTGCAGACCCCTTCAGCTCCTTGGGTACTTTCTCTAGCTCCTCCATTGAGGGCCCTGTGTTCCATAGGCTGGCCATTTCTAAGAACAACATGAAGGAGGCAGCGTCTCCCTCATCCAGAGAAGGGCAAGGGCCAGGGGCAGCTCAGTGAATTTCTCTCTCTCTCTCTCTCTCCCTCTCTCCTTCCTTCCCTCCCTTTCTTTCTTTAGCTTTGAGAAAATACCAATATAACTATATTTTGCAAAGAAGAAATGGTCAGTTTTAAAAGGTTATTGGGAACTGGGGAGATAACTCAGTTTGACTTGACTAGTAACCATGGAGCCTAAACTCAACCCTCAGAATCTGGTTAAGATGGCACCTGCTTCTCATCCCAATGCTTCAAGGCAGAGACTGGGGAATTCCCTGGGGCTCATGGGCCAGCCAGTGTAGCTTGCTTGAAGAGCTCCAGGACAGTGTGTGACCCTGCCTCAAATACAAGGGGGGATAGCATCCAAATCTTGACACTCACAATTCACTGCAGCTCTTCACACTCCTGTGTACCCACACATACACATGTAACATATACATACACATATGTACATATACTTCCTTACACATGAATATACATACATACATACATACATACATACTCAGGATAAAGAATGAATAATAAACAAGTTTAGAAGATTAAAGTAGATGACTTATAATTTTAGGTTTGATTTAAAAAATGGTGCTGAGCTGAAAGAATCGGCAAAGGAAGTTACTATGTGACATAAAAAACAAATTATTTACATTGACCAAGTTTAAGACCAGAACATAGACAGATAATCATTCATTTTGTAGATTAGACTGATGTTTGACACCACCTCTTGAGAAGCAAGCACATAACAGAGAAAATATGTGTGGAACAAGCTAACAAGCCCTGGAAAGGTGAGGCAATATGTGGCGTCATGAAGGAAACCCACAAGGGCCACAGGAAAGACTTGAGAGCAGGGATTAGGAAGTAGGAAGCCGACTGTAGGGAGCAGATAAGATCATTTTCTTTGGGATGGCCATCCATCTGGGGTTCTATAAATCAACACTGTCCCCCTTAGTAGAAGAATTCTATTACTCACATGGTTGGAGGAGTTCCGCGTTTAAAAAAAAATAGTAGCTCAAATGCACATGAGAAACAATGTCTCTGAATTGTGTGTATACATATATTTGTGCATGTGCATTTGAGTGTGCACACCTGTGAGCACAGAGCAAGGAGCCTGTGCTAAGAACATGAACTTTGTTCCTACCCCATCTTAGCACATGTGGTAGAGAAATCACTCAAGTTGGCTGCTTTTGTGGCTAATAGCCGAACACTCGCTTTTACCTGTGAGGAGATTCTTTGACAGCCCTCTTTTGAACAGATGTCAACTTTTCCACCTCTGCCAGTCAAAACTGTCAGACTGGACTCCTTCATACCATGAACGGTAGAGAGATCCCTAAATTAAAGAAATATGGTTGCTTTTTCATTTCTTTCCCCCCTGAATTTTTTTTGTTGTTGTTTTGTCTTATTCTTATTTATTTATGTTTCAATTCCTCACACCAAAAAGACTGGAGATTTCTCCTACCTCCACCCTTGCTGCTATGTCTTAAAAATCTACAGAGATTTTTGTACTTCTGAGTTAACAACCTGACTCTGAAATTAAAAGTATGGGGCTATTACCTAACAGAGTCCAAGGGAGCCTGTCTTTTATTTCCTCCTTTGGAAAAAGCTGTGTATATTAAAGGAGACACAATTTATTACATGGTCTTTTGGGCTAATTTATCAGCTATTGAAATGTGTTCCTTTGGCCCTCTAGAAATAAGTTGTAATGGTAGGTGGAGAAAGGTCACATAGCCTTTACAAAAAAGGTCCTTGGCGTGGATGGCCTTTTTAGGAGACCAAAGTTCAGCGTGAACCTAACAAAAAGAGCAAGGGATGAACCTACAAAGAAAGAATTCCAAACAGGAAGAAGAGGAAAGGGGAGACGTCACAGGTTAACCAGGAATACCTACAATTGCCTCTGTAGTTTTGAACTTCCTAGCATCAGTGTTGTGTATAAGAGACTTTTCACTAATACTTGCCAATGGACCTTTTAAAATATTCACTTTGTGGGTACTTCATGAATCGAAATAGAGACTTGGGAGGTTTTTCTAGATAGAAAGCAACAGTTTGACTTATGAATGAAAGTCATTTGGAACTTCAAGGGGAAAATGTTTTCTGCCTTCAATCCGGTTTGATTCTGGTAACTTACGAGCCATTTGTGAGATCTGAGCATGCTCTTGCAGATGCTTCAGCTTCCCAATGAAACAATCCTAGCCTGAGCCCTTGGGACAGCTCTGTGGCGAAGGGTGACTGTTGCCCAAGTGTGAGCATCTGTGTTCAGATCTCGGCATATGTAGAAAATGCCAGGCTTGTCAGTGTACTTCTGCAACCTCAGTGCTGAGGGACTAGGAAGAAAGAATAGTGTTGCCGTATTATTGTACAACACATAGTGTGAGTACAAGTGGATGGGTACCAACATATGGTACCAACATGGACACGTTCCGTGTCCAGGGAAAGACTCTGATTCTAGGAAGTTGGATGGAATGGAAGAGCAGAACACTGGTAGGTCGTCCCTTAGCTACCTAAAATACACAGGCACACTCACCCACACACGGTGTATGCATATATTCACCACCATCCCCTCCATGTACAAGAATTATAACTTAACAGTTTGCACAGAATGATGGTAAATTCTTAGCTTCCTCCGAGATTCCCACTTGATGCTTTGATTTCATACATGTGAGCAGTTTACCAGCTGCCAAGTTCACATGAGGAGAGACTGTTGGCAAACTTTGAAATCCAAGCATTCGAGGAGGCCGCTGGACGGGCACAGGTGCACATACAACACCCCACCATGCCCTGGAAGCACAGAAGCCAGAAGATTCATAGTGTGGGTTTTTCTAAGGATCAGTCTGATGAGAAATGGTCAGAAGTCTTTAGGATCTGGTGAAGAAATACTTTTGAAGAAATTTGTTGTATAATTTGTTCATAGTCTGTCTATATGCCTCAGATTTCCAAATGAAAATAAAAGAATCAGGTGCCTGATATACTTAGCTTACCTGCATCTTTGCTTTTGACTGAAATAAGTGCTCCTAGATGGGGCTTCCAGATGTGAAGACTGACTTCTCTGGTTGATTACTATCTGTGATAGAAACTCACACCTGGATCAGACATAGTCTTTCCTTTCCAAAGAAGAAATAGACTTGATAGGAACTGAGGATGTAGATTAACCCTATGGCTTACTAACTGGTTTTCTTTGACTGATCTGGAGAGACACATCTCTGTGGTCTTTGGATAAAGTTCCCGTGGAAGGATGATTCACATGGGATTTTATCTTAATGGAGCATTACAGCCAGTCTCACAGCCTCCAAAGTCTGGAAACACGGATTTCAATCTGGCCCCTACCATGTGGCAGGGAACTTGAAGGATACTTCAATGTGTGAAAGTGAATTGATTTTCCTCTCTCTGTGTTTCTTTTCTGTATATATGTATATGTGTGCATCTAAACATGTGGGTGAGAAAGTGTCTGTGTGTATGGTATGTGTATGTGTGTGTGTGCATATATATATACACATTGTTATGTGCATATGGTTGTATCCACAGGCATGTTCAGGCTCGCATGCCCATGTGCATATGTACAGGTCAGAGGAGTATATTAGTGTCCTGCTCTGTTACTATATCTTATTCCTTTGAGACAGGCTCTCGATAAAACTGTAGCCAGCTAGCAGCCAACAAGACCCAGAAATCCTCTCAGCTGCACCTCCTAAAGTTCTGAGGTGCCCAAGTTCTTACACAAGAGCTAGAGATTTGAACTCAGGCTCTCAAACTTGTATAACAAGTCTGTATAGCTTACCTAGATTTTACCCACTGTGCTATCTCTGTAGCCTCTATTTACAGTTTTTAAAGTTAAAAATGTATTCTTTGATTATTCTCTCTTTTTAGTTGTGTATACACGTGTCCATAGGGAAGGGCTTTATGTGCACGTGAGTGTGGGTATCATTAGAGGCCAGAAAAGATCATCTGATTACCCAGAGGACAGCTGCACACTGAACCAATGAGTGTGGTTTGGGGGGGAGACATTTAGCATGCTGGGGCTTTCCCTGATCATGCTACATCAAAATCCATTCATAAAACTTTCCCTGAGGAGGTGAGGGTACTCTGTACAGGATGCAATGACCTAGGTATTGAGCATTTATGGGCAACACTATCTGATTTCTACCTCAGGAATATACTCCCATCTCCAACATCTTGAAAACATTATGCCCTCAAGAAGCTAACCATACATGTGGCCTTCTCTATTTCCAGGCAGGTGACAGGTGTGGAGAAAATATATTTCTTTGAACTCACAGGATAACTGTTGCATCCCGACAATTAATGAGTATTTTTCTTGAGGAAACTCTTAATGTGTCAGGGACATTTATTAGTCAGCCTTTGATTAAGAATTCCAAGCTATGTCTCTGCCTTAAATGACTCCTAAGCCCTTTAAGATTAAGTTATCTGTGTCCTCTCCTTTAGCCATCCAATGTACAAACAAGCTTAAAAAGTTGGATGTAGAATATGAAGAGATAGCCTAGTGGTTAAGGATGCACACTGGGCAAACATGAGGACATGAGTTCAAATCTTCAGTCCCCCACATTAAAAAGTGTCCTGTAGCTACACAAGCCCATTAACCTCAGCCTTGATAGACAGAGATGGCTAGAAGTCAGACACCTATTGGTCAGACAATCTAACCAAAATGTCAAACTTCAGATTTAGTGAGAGTCCTTGTATCGAGGGAGTAAGGCTGAGATCGATAAAGAAATACACCAGGTATTCTCTTTGAGGCTTCTGCATGTACACACACACAGGCACACATACCTGCATACAAATGCACACCCCCCCACTCTCTCTCACACACACACACACACACACACACACACACACACACACACACTTTTTAAAATGGTAGCCTGCAATCGTACTGCATTGTGATTACCAAAGTATCCTTAACTCCTTCTCACCATCTCACTTTGCCCACCCCTGCCCCCTAACACAAATGCACATTCAGCTGCCCAGAAGGTTCTCAGGAGCAGCTATGTCAGACTTAAATCATCTGACACCCACATAAACAGTTTTGTTCCATCTTTTATGAATTGGGCTTTAAGTCTTTACCTTGGTTTAGTGAGAAAAATAAAATAAAATCAGGCAACAGTCGTCATTCCATTTGTATATATTTGTATGAAGTCTGTAACCCGAAGATTAGCTCAGATCCAAGGAAATGTAACCACCAACCTCCAGCTAAACAGTTCCCAAAGACGCTTTTTCAGAACTAGCTTTTAAATACCCAAGGAGCTCAAGCTAACGGCAGAGATATTTGAAATATACACAAACATACAAGCCTTTTAGATAAACACATTTTCGGGGAGCTTTTGATGAACGTGATAAGTTACATTCTCTAAAACTACACACACTGTATTTTATTACTCTTTAGCAGACACTTATCAGCTGTAAATGTTGGGTGGTTTAGGCTAGGAATCAACCCTGAGGGAACCCGTGTGGGACTCTGGGACTCACAGTTCTATAGATCAACATAAACCCGAGACTCGATTTTATTTTCATTTATTAAAAAGGTCTGTCGTCCGCTTCTGCAATTTCAAATCCATTAGCTTCCTGCCCCTTTTAAGAAACAAAAAAGGAGGGCAACTGCAGATTTTATGGACTGATTGCTGATGGCTATGCTACTGCTATATTGGTTTTGAGTGGAGAGTCCATTACAGACACATTACCCATAAACCATGGTTCCAGCACAGCCTGTAGCTTCCATTCTGGCTGGGGAGTGAGTGGAAGGAGCCTGCTCAAAGAGAGGTTGGAGAGAGGGTCAGATCTCCTGGAAAGTAACACAGGCGAGGCACTGGTATAAATTACCAACTTTCTTTCTCTTTCCACGTAATTATGTCTCAAATGTGCAGCGGTTGGGTTTCCTAGCCAGCCACCAGATGAACTTGGAAATCATATCGACAGCAGATTAGACTGGGAGTTTTCAACCTTTCTCCCTGCCATGTATGCTCAGACAATATATTTGTCTATCGCAGAAGTCCTGGGATTCTTGCCACAGGTACTCATGGTTTTTTTTTCCCTAGTCTTCTGTATACTGTGCTTAAACCTTAAGCCCCAACAAAGGCATAAAATGTTTCTAGAGGCAACAAAGCAGATGAAAATACGGTTTCATATTTCTCCTCTGTAACTATAAATTTTCTGTTTCTGAAAATAAATAAATAAATATATTAAAAAGAGGTGACATGTGTCTAGTGTGATCACCTTTCTCATTCTATAAAATTCTGTTTATGAAAGGAAACACACGAATAAAGGCATACTCAGAATTACAATCCTGGCACATATATCGCAGTAAGGCCTTCTGAGGATCCCTGGTCCTCCTCCAATATGTCATGCTTGAGAGCTAGTAGGTAAACCGATGAGGCTGTTAAATGAAGATGCATATTCAAAAATCATTCTTAAAATGAAAAGGCACTTCCTTCCATTTATTAACACAAAACAGTGCTCACTTAAGCTCATTCTGAGAAATAATTGACCTTAATTTACACCATCCTTCTTGTTTTGCTACCTACATACTTTGCTCTGCTTCACTGGCAAATTTCTTCTTTCATTTGATGGTGCTTCCTCAAGATGTGGACAACCAAGATGATCCTGGTATCTTTTCCTATCTGGGTTTGGCCTTAGCAATACAATCAATCAGATATTACAGTTCAATTTTATTAAGCAATTATTCCAGTCTATCCATCCATCCATCCATCCATCCATCCATCTAATTTTGATGTCTCCTTAATAAAGACCAAAGTTTAAGCAAAGCTTTTCTTTACGTTAACTGCTCTTCTAATTTTGAGAAAATACTTGATCTTCATTCCTCCCCCGACTTCCTAACTTCCTAATTTACCAAAAGCTTTATAATTTGCTATGTGGGTCAAATGCCATGACCCATTTAAAAATATACTAGATGTTAATTTAAAAGCCCTGTGAGTTAATACAATCATGATCAATAGACAGAAACTATGCTGGATGCTAAAATGACTTCAAAGATGGATCATCACCCACTTCATTCTTGATCCACCTCGATGGGAGACTCCACTGTCAGGCTCCATCATCACAGAGCTTTCAATCATCAGTCAAGGGTGCCTTGCCAGTAGAATGAGGTACACGTGGGCAGGCCTGCTAACAGAATCTGTTAACAAAGATCTGCTGACCCTGTGATCTTTAAAGATGTTTTAAATTCCATCCCCTGATGACATTTAGCAGAGTGGTATCACCCC
Organism: Mus musculus; assembly: GCF_000001635.26. Lineage (NCBI taxonomy): Eukaryota > Metazoa > Chordata > Mammalia > Rodentia > Muridae > Mus > Mus musculus. The sequence continues at coordinate 112,123,920 of NC_000077.6, read as the reverse complement.
CTGATCTGAAACCACTGCGCTGCAATGAAATTATTCTGCCTTGCAGGTGATGGTCCTTTGAATGGATAAATTGGCCATTTGAAAATTCTGTAAAAGTGGCGTTCTTTATGCCTGTCCCTAATTTTAAAAATATGCTCTTCCCTGGTCATCCTTCGAGCTTATCAAGCAATAGCAATGACAGCAACAACAAAGCACTGCCTTTTTTTTTGGGGGGGGGGATGTTTTCTTCCAGGATGGAAAAGATGATAAGCTTTGGAGCCATCAGGCAGCACAAGCAAACCATGGAGAAGAGCAGTATGAGACGGAGCCAAGATGTTCAGAGTGGGAGTCCCAGGACAGTTACTGTCGGTCATCACATCTCCCATCATAAGACCACAGAACCAAGGTGGTGAAAATGAGGAGGCTGAGCTTCCCTTCTAAGCAAGGTAGACGAGAAACTGAAGAAGCGGTTGTCCTTCCCCACTTTTGTTTTTGTTTGTTTTGAGGGACTGCCTCTTGCGGCTGGTGTTTTCACAACTTAATCTGCAACCTGACCACTGCATAGCAGTTGATCTGTCTTCTCTAGGTGTCATAGGTTTTGTCAGGGCCAGCATCGACTCAGTGGCGATTATGCAGCTTTTGTCAACCTCTTCTCTCTTCTCACCGTTGTAAAATGAGAGTGGTGTGTGTGTGTGTGTGTGTGTGTGTGTGTGTGTGTGTGTGTGTGTGTGTGTGAGAGAGAGAGAAGTGTGTGTGTGAGAGAGAGAGAAGTGTGTGTGTGTGAGAGAGAGAAGTGTGTGTGTGTGTGAGAGAGAAGTGTGTGTGTGTGAGAGAGAGAGAGCGCACAGAGGGGGGAGAGGGGGAGAGGGAGAGAGAGGGAGAGGGAGGAAGAGAAAACACAAATCACATGACCATCTTGGTTTCCAAGCCTGCAATTAACATGACCATTCCCTTTGGAAATATGTTGAAAGCACTCCTTGGGAGAATCATTAGATGAAATTCTTTTAAAGTACTGTTATCAGCCTTGGATTGTTCCCACACTTCATGCACAGCCATAGAATCTCAAATTTGAAAAGGATGCTTCTTTTTAGTGTCCATGTTAGCTCAGCAGTCAAAGTGTGCCATGTGAATGATGTCACAGGAATGATTGAATGCCTCTCCAGGCAACCAAAGTATCAGGGAGTTTGAAATGGCCTTTCACACACACACACACACACACACACACACACACACACACACACACACATACACACACACACACACACACACACACACACACATACACACACACACCATTACTTTATTCTGTAGGTGAGGAACTGTATCTCTTGGGGTTTCATGATTTGCACACATTCACCCAGCAGATGATATACAGCCAGTGAGGCAACCTGCGTCTTTCTCGCCACACTCCTCATGAGCATCTTTTAATATGTAGCATCAAGCCATCCTCGGACAACTGCGGAGGAAGTGCAGTGCCCTTGGAGCTCACTAACACATTCACTATTAAATCCTGCAGTGGCATCACATAGGCCTTGTGATATTTTGTTTTGCCCATGATTAACAATGGGCTTGAATGGCATACAGCTCAATTTCACTCAACTAGAAAACAGCCCTGGTATGTGGACATAGTAGGGCAACAGGCATGTAAAATCCTTGATGATCTCCTTTAAGATATGGATTTTGTTGTTGTTGTTGTTGTTACATCTTCTTGTTTGTTTATTGTTTTTTCCTAAGGAATCGTGAATACATGTCCTTTATAGAAAGAGGGGGGAAAAACCTGTTGGGTAGGAGAGATTAAGATGTAAATGGGAGGGGAACAAGAGACCCTGAAAGGCATCCTGCTTCAACATCCTTTCTGGTTCCTTGGCAATGCTGCTGCTGCCACAGATTGCTTAGCACGTAATTAGCTTGGATCTTGGAAGCCCACGTTTGTAGATCTCACTTAGCACATTTCCTGTATATTACTAAACATTTCAAGCCGAGATGGAGGGAAAGCAGGAGAAAGTGATTTCCATTGGCAAGAAGTTTCATGTTTCTTCTGTTTTGGAGAACAAAAGAGGAGGAAAAAAAATTAGTAATTGGAAATTATGCCCTGGTTGCCCGATTCCTTTCTTAACTCTACTTCAAATAGAAAGTAATGATGTAAAGTGTTGCTCTACTTCTCACTCTGCAGTCCATCAGTTTGCAGTGGGCATGTTTTCTTATTTTTATTTTATTTTTTTTAAATAGCCACGTATTAAAAGTGAGCCAGTCTTTGCCAGCTTTGGATAAAAGGCTATTTATTTTCAACCAATTTGATAGCTGCAGTTTTCAGTAATTGAATTTTCTGTGGTCAGAAAAGCAGTAATCTTAGAAACCAAATAAATATTTTTTAATAAAACGGAACACTGAGAAACCCTATAATAATGTCAAAAATGTAGCCACTTATGGATGGATAAATATTTTAAGAAATTTACATTTCACCCAAAGCTGTATGCTTCAAGCTTCCCCGGAGATTCTGAGGAGCATAACAGTTTGGAATGGAACAATGTAAGGCTTAGACGGAGCTATACATACGCTGTTGAAGACTTTCTGGATGATAGAGCTCTGCAAGCTGGGAGCTTTGTCAGTGCCTCTACCAAAGAGTCCAAAAGGAAATCGATTTTGGTGGCGCTGAGTAGGCTGCATTGTAGCAGCTTCTACAGACTGATAGATATGACAGATGGAAGTCACTATAGCAACAACCTTCATCCTTCCAGTTGTAACAATCAAATATATGTCCAGGCATTGCCAGGAATCTCTTGGCTGGGTGATGCGATGATTCATCGGAAGACATCAGTGTAATTGGTTAAAGGATGTCCCAAAAGCTGGTAAAAGAATATCTCTGGGTATATTGCTTCATTGGAAGGAGTGGGACTCAAGAAAATGCTTCCTCATTGATGTAGGCATGACTAGAATAAGAAGGCAGGTCTCCAGACCCTAGGATCTATCTGACCACCACCAGTGCTCAGGCCCCCAGACTCCACTTATCTTTCCCTAAATACATACATTTGTCATATTGTTTCTCTCCTTGGTGTAATCATAAAAAAGTGTGATTTATATTAGTTACTTTTCTAACCCTGTGATAGAATGCCCTGACAACAAGCAACTTAGGGAAGAAAAGGTCTTATTTGAGTCTATAGTTCCAGAGTAGAGGTACTGTCTATTATAGAAGGAGCACTGGGCCAGGTTGGTAGTCAGGAAGCAGGGTGATCACATTTTATCCACAGAAAAGAAGCCAGGAGAAAGAACAGGAAGTGGGATAAGGCTGTGCAGCCTCAAAGTCTTCCCTAGTCATGCATTTCCTCTAGCAAGACCACCTCCTAAAGATTCCATAACCTTCGCAAACTGCACCACCAACCAGAAGACCAGATATTCAAATACATGAACTGAAGGGAAAGCATTTGATTTTCAAACTACAGCAAGGTACAAAATCCCCCTTGAATGAGAACTCCACACAGGATTAAATAAGAGATTTTTGTAGCAGGGCTTTTGGATACTTTGTGGGTTCTTTTTTTTCTTCCTTCCTTTCATCCCCCTAATACTAGAAAAGAAAAAAAGAAAAAGATACAGAGGAAACGGTGTTGGTACAGTTAAATTTCTTACCACTGATTAGGGGAATCCAGTTCCTTGTAGAAAATTCAGTCTTTGCTGACATGATATGTAGTTTCTTTTTTTCTTTCTTTTTCTTTTTTTTTCCCCCTTTGAGCATAACTACTTGAGAAATCACAACCAACAGCATCCAAGCAACAACCCACCAACAATTCCCCACATCTCCAAATGTCACCAAATCTTAGAAACTACCCACAGCTGGCAAAATCACACCCCTGCTAGAGCACAAAGCGAATCATAGTCAGCTGCTTTGGATGACCTGAAGCAACCCCATATCCTACACCTGGCATTAAAATGAAAACGCATTCTTGTAATATTTCTGTGGTCTTTTTTTTTTTTTTAAAGAAACCAAAATTCTCACTACAGATTTGGTACACACAATGTCTCCAATGTTGGTTTCTTTCGCTTCTTTTTCATGTTATGTCTTGTTTCATAGTGAGGGAAAATATTCAGGTGACTGTGCAGAGATGCACAGAGGAGAGTTATTGGAGCAGAATATAAACAGGTGTTTGTTGAAAATATAAAATCCAAAACTGTAGAGGGAATTACATTTGGTTTTTGGCTTACCTTCAGGTTATTTTCTTAATTCTTGATTGCTAGATTTATACTTGGCTATCTAAATTGATATTAAATTGAACTCTCAGTGTTAAAATCTCTATTTTAATGCTCTACATGCTTATTTTGACTTTTCTTTGTGGTGCAAATAGTTGACGAATGGAAAATAGTCAAGAGGGATAAGTATAGTCACATTTTCAACACTCAGATAAATATTCCACACAGAAACACATTGTGACTGGCACTTTGGAAATGTATTTCGTTTTGGTCCTTACCCTAGAGAGCAGTGTCATGGTAGAAGAATTCCTGTTCCTTGAGTAGAGAGCAATGATATCAGTTTAGCAATAGCATCCCCAAATTTCTGGTATTTGAAAGATTTAAAATTGAGAGTATATGTCTTTTTGTTTAACTCTTTCCATAACCACTCTATGGAGTGGAAAGGTGAGATTTAGGATGTGTAAAAATATCCTTTACAGCTCTCAAAGAACTGACAAGCAAGTCTTTGTCCTTCTTACTTGAACATGAGGTGGACTCCTGAAATAGGAAAGTGATTCCCTTACTGGTCTGGTTCTAGTTTTATGCTATCCATCTTGTATGACTTCTCTTTAGAGTATCAGAGTTACTTATAGAAAAATAATTGAGTGATTATTTACAGGATCATGGATGACTCAGAGGCAGCTACCTCACTGGAAAGGCCATCTCAGGCATGGGTAAAAACTCAGGAAAGCTGTTTGGGGCTTGCTGCACAACTCAAAGGCAGCTTGGCTGGTAGAGGAGCCTCCCCAGAAGGCTGCTTAAGTGTCTTGGAGAAGGAGCCTTGTAAACCTTGACAGTTTTAGGGACTTCCTGAGACTTCCCTAACTCCATGTGTGTGTGTGTGTGTGTGTGTGTGTGTGTGTGTGTGAATATTTCTTCACAGGAAATTGCATTACTCTAATTAGGAATGTCCAATTGTAGAGTGAGTACAGTCTAGGGCTTAGACTGTGGGCTAAGGTTGCTTGGTGTGATTTCTTCTCTATTCAGCTCATGAGCCTGAGATTTATTTCCATGTCTGTAAATTCATGCTAATAGCTGAACTGTCTCTCATGAAAATTGCCCTCTTTTTAGTTTGAAGAATGTCTAGTCTTTGATCAGCATTCCCTTAACAACCCTACCACCTAGTAGATTTTATGCCGGCGTACTCTTCTAAGCTTAATGAGAATAGGGAAAGCAAGTCAGTGTGGAGTTGAGAAGGGGTTGGGTGCTCATATGAGTTTATTCTAGGCAGAAGGCAAATAGGTAGATAAGCAAGCTTCTACATTTGGCTTCATCTATGTTGTTAGTGATGTGAGCAGAAGGCAAAGACCAAGAGTGTAAGTTATGGATTAGCCTTGGGCTGTGAAAAATTCCTCCAGAAATACCTGGCAAGACAGAGGAGACAAGGATGTCTTACTGGGTGCAGGTATTTAACATGTTGCTCAGCACTGGTGGTGCTGTTTAGGAAGGCTGTAGAGGCTCTGTGGGTGGACCCTTCTTGGAGGAAGTGGTTCGCTAGGAACACATGGGATTTTATAGTTCAGATTTACCTTGTAGCCTCCTGTTACTTCCTGGTTGCAGATGCACCGTCACCACCATGATGGACTGTATCCCCAAGACCTGTAACCCCAAACCAGCTCTTTCTTAAGTTGCTTCTTTCTTCTCAGGTATTTGATCCTAGCAGCAAGAAAAGTAGCTAACATAAACACACACACACACACACACACACACACACACCAAAATTTTAAAAAACCCACAAAGTTCCAGCCCAGGCCAAAACATGTCTGACAAGGAGTCCATTGTCTTCAGTCACTACAGACTTGGTTAGATCTAAAGGCACCACTGTCAATGGCTGACCTTGGTGTGTTTTTAATCTCTAATGGCATTTTCTATTCAATATTCATTTGGAATCTACATGACTAATTTCATATGTCGCAATTTTAAACTCATAGATTTAACTTTTTTTTTTTTTTTTGCTTTTTTTTTTTTTTTAAATCCCACAATGATTACTTCCTTGGTGTTTCTGGAACTTTCCCAGAGGCAGTGGGCACCATTTCAGAACAACTCCAAATGTGGTCCTTTTGTGGAGAGAGGGGAAAGCATAGTCCCACTTTTATTAGTGGATCCAGACCTATCCGTTGGCCTGGAAACTTCTTTTATCCGTCTGCATATGCATTTATTTTTGCTGATTCGAATCATTATTCAATTAAATTAGTCCCAGTTTAATAATAACGACCTCCCTCTAGCTTGTCCCTTTAATGTTAGTGAAAACTAAAACCCAGGTGGTTTTCAACATGACACTCACTGGAAATCAGTTATGAAATTACCTGTTTATTAATGACGTGTCAGGAGACTGACATGCTAACTGCAGGCACCGGCTGGGGTGGTGCTAATATAGAAATAACAAGGCCATATTATGTGCAATATGTATTCTATGGAACTGTTACTTTCAGTCCCCAGGGACAACTCTGAAATCCAGATGTTTCATCTCAAGATTTTAATCCCAGAGAGTGAAGATTTTAAAGAGAAATCAAGTCCACTAAAAGTTGTTGCTTGGCCACACTTCCTCACTGGGGAACTCCCTTGGAGCAGAAATGTACTCTCATATATTCAGAGGGTTTGGGTTGTGTAAGGTGATTGGAGTGAGAGGAGTCACTTTGCCATCACAGGGTTGATTTAAAGCATGACTCTAAAACACACATTGAAGACCCATCGATTGATTAGTATCCATGAGGTTTTCCAGGTAAGGGGGCTGCAGAGCAAAATGAGAACTCATTTTAAACTAGGGAATAAAAGGGTAATTTTTACTGAAAAATAAAAGAAATTTTTATAGGAAGGTTTTACATTTTTAATCTTAAAGAGCTGTGGCCACAAAACTATAAATGACACACTGGACAGATTCATGCAGACTGTGTTTTTCTTTGTCTTCCTCCCCCCCCCCCCCGCCTTTTTTTTTTGAGCAGACAAAAATGTGTCACAAAGTTGATATTAGCAACAGGTAAAATAAACTAATGATTCTTGCAACTTGGGTGGGGAGGGCGTTACCTTCCCCTCCTCTTCTCTTTCTCAGAATGTTCTTTAAGCTAGCTCACACAGCTGACTGACCAGACAAATGCTAATCACCTGACAGCCTTCTGTTATTGTAAATAAACTACAGGATGTAACAAGGCACTGACGCATTTGGAATGGTGAGTTTTGCTACGTAGCTATGGCTCGAGGATGCGCACCCACCCAGGAGCTGTCTGGATTCGTGAATGGAACACACACACACACACACACACACACACACACACGCCAGTTAATTTTAAAATGCCATGGCTACTTCAAAGGTTGGCTACTCCTAAACCTTCCCTTGCTACCCCAGGTCCAATCAGGGAAATGGCCAGTGGCCATTGCTTATGTGTGCATCCACCCAAGATCTCACATGGCTGGTTGGCTTTCTCTCCTTCAACGCCTAAGTCTCATCCTTCTCCTTTTTCCCAGTTCCTAGGCCCCCACAATTCCAAAGGTCCCGTCCTATCTCCCTTTTCCCAACCATTAGCCACTGGCATCTTTATTGATTGATCAAAACACAATTTGGTACAAGGACCTCAATTAGGGACAAGGATCTTCAGAGTTTAGACACACCAATTCCTGATTAAATCAAAGCATTACAGCCAACCCCCAACATTCATTTGTCCGAAAATACCATCTTCCACACAATGAGTCTCGGGGGCTCAATTTGCACAGGGGAGCCTGGGTGGGGGATCATAATTCAACCCTTTCACTCTCTTAGTGCAAATGTACCAATCTTCCTGGAGTAGTATCTCATCCTGGAGGACAAACTAGAGAGTAGCTGCTGGCCACTTTGGAGTTGGAGTGTGAAAAGCTACAGAAACTGTAGAAGTCTGCATTATGTCACTTTTGGACCCTGGGAATCAGAATCATGAAAATAAGTGCATAAGACATACTTTTACAAAAGAAGGACAAACAGTACTCTGCCCACCTCCCTGGAGCTGCAACGAATATATACGTTGGTAATTTCTCTTTGAAGAAAATTTCCCTAGTTGAATGGAATAGATATCTGCATTCTTCACTTATATGGGTGGGGATGAGGGTGGGGACGTGGGGGTGGGGGACGAGAATGGAGTTTGCTGGGTGGACAATCATCTGTGCTTTGGCTTTCGTGGGAGGAGATCAAGGCAATAGAGTCATCTACTTACTGTTGGCTTCCTCGAATTTAATTTGTAAAGAGGTAATGGCATGGTTCCAGTTTCAGCTTCCATATCCCTTGTCCTCCATTACCTCTACCTTCTAAGATGCTTCTTATATTATCTTTTTTGTTTTCTAGAACATTCCCTTCTCTCTGTCCTAGGTGTGGTCTCCTTTTATAATTATATTTACCTAACATCTGGCTCTCGAACTAAATTTAGTTTTCCTTTTTTTTTTTTCCTCGTGTCTCTAGCTGCATATGTAACAGAAGATGGCCTAGTAGCCCATCAGTGGAAAGCGAGGCTCATTGGTCTTGCAAACTTTATATGCCTCAGTACAGGGGAACGCCAGGGCCAAGAAGTGGGAGTGGGTGGGTAGAGGAGTTGGGGGGGGAAGGGCATGGGGGACTTTTGGGATAGCATTGGAAATGTAAATGAAGAAAATACCTAATTTTTAAAAAAGGGGAAAATTTTTTAAAAATTATTTTTTTCTATCATTTATTTATTCATTCATTTCTCTATTTATTTTAAGCAGCATCTCACTCCTCAGTTAAGGCTGGCCTGGAACTCATCTATATTCTTATCTGATCTTGAATTCCTGACAATCCTCCTGTCTTAGCATTTCAAGTGCTGGGATTGCAGGAGTAACTAACTACCCATGATCAGCTCAACAGCTTAAAATGTGCTTATTTTATTTAGTGAGCATGTGCATACACATGTAGGTACCCTGGGAGGCCAGAAGAGAATGTCAGATACTCTATATCTAGAGTTACAGAATTACAGAAAGTTGTGTGTTACCAAACATGTATGCTGAGAACTGAACTTGGGTCCTCTGGAAGAGAAGGACATTCTCTTAACTGCTGCGCCATCTCTCTAGCTCCTCAGCACTGCAATTTCGACTTCATTGGTTATCTCAGCTTCTTGAAAATAAGTATTAGACCCTTCTTCAAAGCTATGCTTGCACCAACTATTCAATATTCCACAAGTTTTTGTAGTTGATGATTTACTTTCTTGGGAAATTTCTCATTTGATATGACCTATAACCTTTGAAGATAGTTTCAGTGTATTATATAATCCTTATTTCCCAGGGGGGTTTTGACTCTCCGAGAAGTAAAGCAATATATTTACACCAACTTCAGACAAGAGTTGAAGGGTTGGATCTGAGTGTCAAGGGCGTCAGGCCATTCTTTCTACCCCTCTACACTGCTGGGCTCATAGAAAATGCAAGACCTTCACTACCAGAGAGGATAGAAAAATGAGAATTCAGGTAGAGGCTGTGCTGCTGTAAAAATAAAACAACAACCCCAAAACTTAAAAACCCTGTTTCTAAAAAGGAAAAGCTATTCCTTAATAAGAAAGTGTTTTGATTTTGAAATCAGGATTTTCATCTTGAAAAATACTTTTTCAATTTGGGCCCAATTTAGTGGGAACTCCAAGGATGATAAGTCCTCAAATAGAGGAATAAAAAAAAAAATCAATTTCCCAAGAGGCAGTAGTGATTTGAAATATTTGTTGGAGCCTAAGGGGTGTATGAAATCTACATGGTTATTTACATAAATTTCTTATAATTTCTATCACAAATATACCCTTGCTGTTCTCCCAAATCTTTATTTAATAATGATCATAATAAAATTAAGTTTATCTTCCCTGCCTTGCCTTGGTGCCAAACAGCCAAAGTCAGCAACTCAGTTTTTTTCAGAGTCTTTTTCAGTAAAAAATTCCAGAATAGAAATAACATATAACTATGGGATAGTTATATTCATGTGATTCTGAAAGCATCAATTCCCACATGGTAACACAATTTGAATGTAGATAATTATCAGCAGACTGGGGCCACTTTCTCTGCTAAGGCAAGTGTCGTGCCCTTCATTTGCAGAAGGACATGTTCCAGAGTGGTAGTGTCGTCCTTGGTAGTTAATTTCCAAAGAGATGTGTCCTGTAACCCCAACCACCTTAATGTAAATTCAAGAGCTGGAAGAGATTATAAAGTGGGTTTGGTTTGAGGACTGCTTAATGGACAGGTTCATGCTTATGAGTGGTGTGAGGAAGACTCCAGGCAATAAATAAATAAATAAATAAATAAATAAATAAATAAATAAATAAATAAATAAAATGAAAGAACTCAATGCCCAGTGTTGAACGTCCTTAACCAATGGAAGAGGATGGACTGGAATACAACATCTTCCTGTATTAGCAAAAGAATGTGGTATACTTGTAAGATGAATGCAGGCTTGTGTTTTTCTGCCTGGGTAGAACATGATTCAATTAACTTAAGAAAACAAAAACAAAACTGAAAACAACAGCAAGCTGTATTCCTAAGGTTTACTTCTACATTTTGCATCTTGTTTTCTCCAATGTAACCACACCTCCAATTCCTGTTGATTACTCTAGTGAGAAGGAGGAAAGAACGAAAATAAGAAAGAAAGATGCCGGAGAATGGTCATCAGTTTCTTACCAGCCACCTAGGTTGGAACAAAGAACAAGCATTTTCTACTTCGGAAATTTCTTCTCAATTGGCCTCTTCCTGTTTCATTTAGAGCTTGCTGTCCACTGATCAAAAGACATAATAACTGGGAAATGCCCATTCCTGCAGTTCCTATGTTTTTAAAACAATAAATGCATAAAATGTACATGGGCATATATAAACACTTAGGGAAACAATATAAAAATGTGAATATATGATAGATAATAAACATTGTATACAGAGACATTAGTAGTTATTTCTCAGGATGCTTAGAGCACTAGTAGGGCATTTAATAACCTCAAATCCAGAACTAACACGATTTCTTAGTTTATCTTTTCTCTCTTGCAACTACACTAACTGTCTGTGTGACAGCTCGGCAGATGTATATAGCTTGCCATTACCCCTGTGACTTTCTCCGTGCTTTAAAGAAGTTATCTTTCCTTAACTTAGACAGATATCACTCATTTTATGATGATTATTGTTCTCATGTCAAGGTGCATTAAAACATTTCTGTTCTCTCTTGCATGCCGTCTTATTCCTTGACTTTTCCTGATGGTACCATCGCGCATGCGCCTTTGCAACTCTCCGCAGCTACACACGTGGGAGCAGAGGTGCCTGTTGAGTGTCTTTCTCAGTCAAACTTCAGGTTTTGTTTGTTTGTTTTTTGTTTTTTGTTTTTGGCAGAGTCGCAACCTAAACTTTGAGCTTGCTGATTGGTTAGGTTGGCTGGCTAGGGAACTCCCTAATTCCTGGGAATTAGTCACCTCAGCACAGAGGTCACAAATGAGTGCCACCATGACTAGGTTTTGACATAGGTAGCAGGGGTCCAAAACCCGGACTCAAGCCCTTATGCTCACACAACAAGCATTTCATCCACTGAGCCTTCTCTCCAGCCCACAGTAACACTTTTCTAGGCTCCTTTAATAAGACATGAATGTGTCGCTTTTAGAGTAAAACATAAAGTGAAAATATTGGGGGGCGGGGGGTCTTATTGACAACCTGTTCTGACTTTCAAGATGGTGGTAGCCAGGAAGAGAAGAGGGTGTGAACTGCCGTGCCCGGCAGTAGAGAGAGGGCAGGTCTATGATAACAGGTCTGGAGTAAAGGCAAGCTATATGTGCCTCTTTTTAGGTTAGTGGGCTTAGAATCGAAATAGTCTGATACTCAGGCCGGATCCAGGCGTCAGTGAGTACAAAGTCCAAATCCTGGCTCTCAAATTGGCCAGTTTCTTTGTGTTTATCTGTTATGGCTCCCTTTGGGACTTTCAAGGTTTATTTCTACGGTGCCAAATGGCCGTGTTAGCGACATACATCACAGACATGTTGAGCATGCCCATTTTTCTATAAATTAATTCTTGTAGGTGTTTATTTGGGCTGGAATGATTTCACCCCAGAGTTGGTTTGTTCACGGTTTCTCTATTGATTTTTCTCAGATGTTTGGATATCGCATACACCGGGTCATCTTAAATAACATTTCTTTGTTGTTCTCTCTTCTCCCTACAAATCGCTGGCCAGTCATCAAGCCACCTTAGTGCCCTCCCCTGAATTGCCAGCTCCTCCCTTGTGTCTAGTAGTCTAACATATGCACACTTTGATAAGTCACAGTATCCACACTGCTGAGTGCCATGGAACTCTGTTTGTCCTTCAGGTACTAATTTGAAGTCGCAGTGCCTGTTAGAGGACATCTTTCATGTTTGTCTCTGGGCTCACTATCTTCGAACCTTGTACCATTGGCTCTATTATGGTCCTAGAGCTTCCAGCTATTGATGGGAAGCAGAGACATGTGAAGATGTATGCCATTTTAGTTACAGGTCTTCAAGGATGGCACCCTGCTTTACCTAAACATAGCACATCGCTAAGGCATAGTCTCCGATACCTGCTGGGATGCAAGAAGCACTGAGGAATAGGTGTGCCTGGGTAGGCACACTTCCCAGGGATACAGTCATAAAGACCTGTCCCCAGAGAGAGGCTGCTTCTTCTGGCTTGGATCTTGGTCCTGGGTTTCATGCAATCGTTTACACTCCTTACAACTGACCACTTTGGAAAAAAAATGTTGACACAAACTCTAGGCTTCTTGATTTTGGAATCAACTTTGCTTTGATTTTATGCTCAATGTTCTTATTGGTGAGGATTAGGTCTCACTGTCATTCCTGAATGAGTCACTGAAGCCGGGAGAATGGGATTCATGAGAGTCTATCTGAAATTAAGACCAATGTCAATTTGGCCCAAAGTAGATGGGACAAAGTTTCAAGGGGCCATGGAGGTAACTTTTCTCAAGAGCTACTGGGGTAAGGTGTGTAACCCTGATCATGTTGTTCCCATCAACACACATATCTTGTGTACTCCTTATTTCTCTTCTGTTCTCTTCTCTACTGTTAGCCTAGTGGCAACCTAGTGGCTTTCTCTGCTTAGGAACCACCACGATGCTACTCATATGCATGTCCTGTAGTAGCTAGGACCAGGAACTCTTCTATGGCAAGAACTGAGTGAAGGATTTGTCCAATTGGCTTGAGCCTTTAAGGATGATGTAAGCAGGAACATGCCCGTACCTGAGTGCCTTAAGTTTACAATATAAAGTATCTTCCCTTTTTGCCCTTTCAGGGTCCTCCCAGTTACCTCTAAGCATGCTTTTACATGAAAGGCAACCAAAGATCAAAGTCCTCCTACTGGAGCAGGTGGACAGAGCTAAGACAGGAACTCCTGCCAGAGAGCTCACAAGGAAGACCACACTGGTACCACGACTGCCTATCAGAAATGTCTGAATCCAACCAGAAAGTATTTTATTTGAGTTCAGACAACTCGGACACAGCTGCTTGGGGTTTTTCTGCCAGTGTTTTACCTACCCCAGTTGCTACTGAAAACAGTTTGCAATTCATCTGAGGATTCTTTATATACTCCCCGAAGTATACGTAGCATTTAATTGGAAAACCATCAAATAAAGACTTCGGGGCCATGTGAAAGGACCACCTTGGTGCCAACTTTGAGCAACTGGCCTCTGTGGTTTTGCCCTGTATGGATGCTGACACAAAGATACTCCTGTAGTAAAATATACTTTGCCACCTTTCTAGACAAGCAACCTCAACTCCACTGACTGGTTTGGGAAGGTGAGGGGCAGGCAGTTGTGTCTCAAATCAGTTTAGGAAACAGAGTAAGCTCGAAAATTAGGTATTTTATTCATCAAGAGGAACCTGAACTTAGGAGCTGGGAGCAGGAAGGTTTACTCTTATTTCTTTTTTCATATGTTCATGCATGTTGGTGTGTGTGCCTTTGTGTGTCTCTGTGTTTCTGTGTATGTATGTGTATTTGTGTGTGTATGTGTATATGTGTGTGTATGTATGTTTATGTGTGTGTTTGTGTATATGTGTAGATGTGTGTGTTTGTGTATGTGTGAAGGCCAGAAGGCATCTCCTTGGCTGATGTTCCTCAGGCACCCTCTGCCTTCTTTATGAAACTGGGTCTCTCATTGGTCAGGTACTCTCCAAAGAAATCAGGCTGTGTTAGCCATTACTTCCCAGGAATTCACACATCTCTGCCTTCCCAGCACTAGGATAACAGAAGCTTACTACCACACCAGCTTTTAAAAACACCTATTTTCTGTGAATGGAACTCGCATCTTCTGGCTCAAAAAAACAAGTACTTTACCAACTGAACCATCTTCCTAACCCAGGTTTCCCTCCTTTTAAAAAATTGTTTATTTAAGAATTTCATATGTGAGTAATGGACTTTCATTGTATCCATTCCTTCTTACCATCCAAAGCCTCTCAGGTTCCCCTAACATCCCAGCTTCAAATTAGTCTTCTCCTTTAACAACAACAACAACAACAACAACAACAACACACACACACACACACACACACACACACACACACACACACACTCGTACATGCTCACATATGTATATGCACCTATGCACACTTACATACATACCCACAGGCACACACCCTCCCCATCCCCTCCACAGGCACACATGCATACACACACACAGACATATGAATGCAGAGATATTTGAGCCTTATTGGGTGCATGGCTGAAGTAGACATGGATGCAAGTTTCCTTTCTTATTGAAAAAAATAACTGGAGAAAGGTGGGGAGGAAGAAGGAAAGGGAAAGATAAAAGAGGAAAAGAGAGCTACAGAAAAAGAAAGAGAGGGAGGGGGAACAAAAGGATTCTAGTTCTCTTCAAAATCTATTTGCATGTATCAAGTCTGATTGGAGGGGGGGGGTTGTATCTCAAAAAGTATAGTTAAGAAACATTATCACAGTTTAATTTCTACCCATTGTCTGAGTTGGGAGCCGACAACATCCGCCACAATCACACTAGGTAATGATGTCTTTAAATTTGAAAAAGGAGCATCTCTCTCCTGAAACTAGGTTGAAGATCCCAGAACACCTTTAGGCAATCTCTTGGGGGAAAGTCTGTCAGCCAAGCCATGGAGAAAGAGGGCCAACAGTGGTGTTACCCGCACACAGGGTGGTAAAGACAATTACCCATCATGTGTCCTCACTATGTACACAGTTTGCTTTGCCATGGCTTCTTATGAACAAAAACTGCCTGTGTCACAGTAGAAAGGGGAGGAGGCTGGAAAAACTAGCAAAGGGGAGTTTCTTTTTTTTCTTTTTCTTTTTTTTTTTTTCTTCTTCAAGAGCCAGCCTGGCACCAAAAACATAATGTAGTGTGCAGGTATTTGATTTGATAGAAAACCTGCTTTGATTTAAATTAAAAAAAAAAAAAGGTTCTTGACAAGGTCGTAATTCATTGAGAGAGGCCAAGCCTGCAGCTTAAGTTTGACACCCCCCTCCAACCTAAACCATAACTGGTTTTAGGTGATCCCCTGTGAGGGTAGCGTGTTGCAGCTGGCAGAAAAATAAACAGCCTAGAGACCTGTATTAGTCTCTCTCTTTCCCTCTCCTTCCCTCCCTCCCTTCCTCCATCCTTCCCTCCATCCCTCCCTCCATCCCTCTCTCTATCTCGACCTCCCTCTGCCCCCCCCCCAACCCTACCGCCTTGTTTCCATTTATGCCAGGAGCTAAGGGAAAGAGTTACACATTCCTGAGTGCCCCTTTGGTTTCCCTAAGCTCACAAAATCTATGTCCTGCTGAGGGAGGGAACCAAACGTGTAAGAGATGGGAGCAGGCACAGAACCAGCAGCCACCTCAGACAGCATGGCCTGGAACTCCTCTCTCAGGCTGGCTTCAGTGAGGAACTGGCTCTGATTGCCCACATGGCATCACTCTTTCTCAACAGCTCTGAAGATGGGCTGTCCATCCATGAGTTCCCATTAACAGACGGGCACATGCATTAAGGAAGACTTGACATTGTGGGAACTGTGTGTCTTATTTTGCAGAACAGGATCAAGAGCTACTAACCTATCTTAGAGCCAATATTTCTTGCAAAATATTATAAGCAAGATCTTTCCCCAAGTGCACGTAGCCCAACTCTTTTTTTTTTTTTTAAGCTGACTGCTGCTATGGTTTACCACCCATGTACTTGCCAGAACCTCTAAATTACTTACATTATGACATCATCCTTCCCTGTGCATGTTCTTGTCACGTTGCATAAATACACCCTCGCCGGCCTGCTTCTTTAATCTTTTTCTGTCCACAGCGTATATCACAAGATGACTTCAGGAGACAGATGATTCCACAATAATGCACAAAATCATGGGAGTTGCACTTGGTCTCCATGACAACGTGAAAATATAAAACATTAAAGAGGGTGAAAGAAAACAACACCATCCCAGTGACATTAAAAAAAAAATGAGGCTAATTCGATACTTAGAGCAGGTTTTTATGTCTTCTTACCACTGAGTTACCACACGTACATGATGCCTTTAAGCACACACACACACACACACACACACACACACACACACACACACACACGGAATGGACATTTTTTTGCCAAACCCATTTGTCTCCTTCCCAGACACCCTGATTCACCAGTCTCTGGACAGGCAATGGTAACTGCAGCAGCAGGGACGCATCGCATGCCTGTGAACTAGAGTATAATAAAATTCTAGTATAACAGTGTGTTGAATGTTTACTTTGGCCAGGCTGCCTTCCCAAATCCCCCTTTCAACTAATATTTTAAAATGTGGAAAGACATTAAAATGGAGATAAATTCAAGGCTCTTTCTGAGAGCAAGCACCTCTTATACTGAGGATTCTGGGCTCTATCTGCTCTGTTCTCTTCAAATTCTCTTCATTTTGATGCTTATTGTGGCCAGGGAGTTCAAGCCACTGCCTGTCTGTTTGGCTCTGAAGTAAGAAAGCAAACCAGGCAGGGTCAGGGTTCCTGTTCTCACCAATTTTGTTCCTTGGAAAATGGAATTCAGTGACACTTATCATGGGTGCTTCAGGGAATAACAGAATGAAAATTCAAGCTTCAGGAACCAAGCGATGTTGGAAATGTCAATCTGCTTTGGGAGATGAAGATGGGCTATGTTTCTGGGGGTGAGCGAGAGTCTCTGTATCTTTCTGTGTAGAAGAGACTGTAGGTAAAGGAGAGAAATGGACAGACCAGAGAAAGTGAGGTTCATTGTTATTAGAAAAGTAGATTCTTAGAGAAAGAATGGCTGATATCATAAGGGTAATTGAGAGAGGGGGAGCTGGAGATGTGCATGACATTAAAGGAGAAGAAGCATTAAAATTTGGGTATGTGTTTACTAAGTGACCAGTAAGAAGGAGCAGTGGTTATTATTGTCTTTAGTGTTGTCGTCATCATCATCATCATGATCGTCATCATCGTGTTGGATGTATGCTATATGCATACATTTGTGTGCACGTATGCACATGTGCATATGGAAGAGGATGCAGGTGTGCTTAGCACTCACGTGGAGAAGTCAACATTATGTGTCTTCTCAAACACTCCCGACATTAATTTTTGGGGAGACATAGTCTCTCATCCAGTCTAGAACTCACCAAGTCAGCTATACTGTATTAAAAAAACAAACATGCATTTGGAGACCGGAGCAAGGTTTGTTGATTATTTACTGTGTGCACAATTCTTTGAAAATAAACTACAATAAAGGACCGCATGGAATGACTCGGAGAAAATTTTTTGCTTTCTTACTTATTTGTTTAACGGTTATGACTATTCCTCCTTAACATGTAATAATTGTATTCCCTGGCTTCCCAATGGTGAGTGTGTAATGTGGTTGGTTGGGTTTGGGGAAAGAATAACCAACAGTTGAACACACAACTGATCAGTGTGGGTAGTGCCAGGAAAGAAGGAGCTGGACAGGGCAGCTGTTGTGGCAACTCCTCCTTCGTCCATTAACTCACCTTACGTCATTTCAATCGCCCAAAACGTACTAAGGCCTGAAAACTCTTTTAAGTGAAAAGTTCCAGAACAAACTAATATATGTTTTGAACCTGGCCCTCATCTGAGTACCGCGACTCAAATCTCCTACTACTTTTTGGCTTCACTTCGCCCCATACAGAAATCATACAGTGACCCTATGTCTCCACACTGTAAATGCTGCCCGGTTGTCAGTTATCTGTCTCACTTACCAAATCAGCTCTCTGGGGGATTACAGTGCCTGGGTCTAAGTTACTGTTTGACATATTGGTCTCAAAGCACAAGAGTCATGATGGGGCATGACACATTTAGTTGTGTCAAAAGAGACACAGGTGCCCCCTTTAAACGAAACAAAGGTCAAAGTCCCGAACATAAAAATGAATGAAAAATAACCTGTGCCTCTACAGAAGTCATGGCCACTGAACGTAAGTGTTTCCAAAGCAAGCGGAATAGAACGATAGCCGTTTGTGTGGTCTTTGGTTTCAGGCATTCACTGAAGACCTTGGAGTGTGTCCTGCTCTGATTTAGGAGTTCATGTAGCCCAAGGGGACAGTGCTTCTACAGTGTCTACACTAAGAATACAGAAAGGTGTGAAGGTGTCACATATACCTAGAGTACTGGGATGGACCTATGAAGCAGGAATAGAATCGCAAACAGGGCACGGGAGACTTGCTATGCTAAAAACAGAGCTTTGTAGTTGGTGTAAAATTGGCAGTGAGAGATTATTTTTCAATTGCAGAAGCTGAGAAAACACTTGTGGTCAGTTAAGCAAAGTGTTAGATAGTGGGGTGCGTGTGTGTGTGTGTGTGTGTGTGTGTGTGTGTGTATTGTATATGTGTGTCAGAGTGTTTGCATGTAAGTGTGCTTATGGAATTCAGCTTGACTTAAGATGTCTTACTCTCCCATTTGCCACCTTATTATTATTATTATTTTAAAACTCTTCTCAATGATAAAAGAATCTCTGGTGGAATCACCATGCCTGACCTAAAGCTGTACTCGCCACCTTATTTTTTGAGACAGGGTCCCTCACTGAGTCTTGAGTTTTCTGGCTAGGATTGATTGATGACACGGGAGCACCTAGGATCTGCCTGCCTCCAAATCCACCCCTTCCCTGGCATTAAGGCTCCAGATGATTTCCCTGCCACTGCATCCAGATTTTTTCCATGAGTGTTATAGATACAAACCCAGGTCCTCTTGCTTGAGCAACAAGCACTTTATCCAGTGAACCAGCTCCAGTAAGCATCGTTTGTCAAACACTTAGAGGAGTGAGGTAGATGTTAGCGTACACAGAAACTAATGGAAGCTACTCTGGTAAAGGAGAGGGTGTAGCCATACAGAGGGCCTTAGGCTTTTATTGAAACTTCGATGGGAAGTCGCTGCTAGATTTGATACCTGGCGTGCTTAAAAGTGTTATGCAGAAACCCAGGTAGCTTTTTATCCCAAAATACATCATTAGAATTCACACAACAGTACTGCTTCAAATGCCTAGTGCGCAAAGCTAGTAGTATGCCTTTGAAGGGTACAGAGGGTTCAACTTCTCTTGTATGCTTGTCCAGTGAGCTACAACTCTACAATGAAAAGGACTAAGCTACTAATACCGGCAAAAGTGTCAGGGTATCTCAAAATTATAATATTTGAGTAGAAGAAGCATGGTGTGAAGTCTAATGTGTGATTTCATAAGTATAAAGAAAAAAATACTCCCGCCCCGCCCCCCAATCTGATAGGATTGGCTACTTCTAGGGAGGGGAGTAACTAGGGTCTGGTCATCTTTCTATTTTTGATCGGAATGATAGAATGAT
This sequence comes from Mus musculus, assembly GCF_000001635.26. Taxonomy (NCBI): domain Eukaryota; kingdom Metazoa; phylum Chordata; class Mammalia; order Rodentia; family Muridae; genus Mus; species Mus musculus. The sequence continues at coordinate 112,103,990 of NC_000077.6, read as the reverse complement.
ATGGATGTGCCTGTAAATTTTTAGATGAATATGATACAATTATACATGCACACAGGCATATACCACATATGCATACACAGCACACACATGCACACATACCACATACACATATGCATACACACACCACACCACACAAAGATATACAGTACACACACACACACACGCTCATCCCACATACACAAACATACACACAAACACATACCTCACACACACACACACACGCCCATCCCCCCACACACGCCCATCCCCCACACACAAACATACACACAAACACACACCTCACACAGACGAGTGTGCTTCCTACTACACAGAAAATAGGAGAAAGATGGTGTAGAGCAGAAGTTGTTCTAAATCTTACCTCCTTCTTTCAACTTCTTCTAGAAATGGATAGCAGATACACTAGGAACATTCTCCTCTCTAGGATGATGTCTTAGCTATGATACTACTGACATTTGTAACTGGATAATCCTGGGTTAGTTACTCTTGTTGGTGTATAAGAAGGGGGTGAAATGTTGTAGTGACATGCCTCCAACCACTAGAGGTCAGTAGCAGCATCCAGCCCTAGTTGCTCTTTTTTTTTTTAATTGCGTTATTTTTAATTTTTGAGAGTATAATTTCATCACGATCCCCTTCCCTCTCCTCCCTCCAACTCTCTCACATACATCTCATTTATATTTCTCAAATTCATGCCTTTTGGATTTCATTTCATTACAATATACAAAAGAGCTTCATTCAAATTATTGCCATTAGTTATATGTAGCCCACATATTTTTATTCTGTAGTAAAATCTTATCTGTTCATTTATGAATTTATCTATTGAAGTGTTGATTGCCTTCAGACAAGCGCTATTTTAATAAGTTTCTATAAACATTTCTTTCATTTTAATGCATGATATTTTAGGGCTGTTATGTTCAATAATTTTTTTTAAAAAAATCAGTACTATACTGCTTGTAGTGTCTGATAAACACAGGCTTCTATATTTTTCTCTTGGATATTTGCATGGTAATGTTTATACATTGGAGTGATTCTAAAAATATAGAATGTTATACTTAGATGCAAATGTGTATTAACTTTGCTGTTCCTTTTTTCCATAGTGTTAACAATCAAATCTGTCTCCTGATTCTCGGGACAAAATTGTCTGAGTTGAGACTCATTTAAGCATGAGTAGTAATTTACAGCATTCATTGAAGACATACTATGTGTGAGCTTCTCCCCCAAAAGCCTTACTGCCAACACAGTTCTTCAAAAACAATCCTTATATGTACTTTTTCTTCTTTGCTTTGCAATGGAAAAACTGAACACTAAATATTTTAGCCAAGTTTGACCAAGTGCCTAAGTAACAGGCAACAGACTAGGACTTACATCATATTAGTCTCTCTCTCTCTCTCTCTCTCTCTCTCTCTCTCTCTCTCTCTCTCCCTCTCTCTTTCCCATGAGTGTTAATATGGCCATGTGCATACCATCTTATAAATGTGCAGGTCAGAGATCAAACTTGGATGCAGGTCTTAGCCTTTTGCTTTGTTTGAGACAGGGTCTCTTCTTTGTTGCATGTACCAGGTGAGCTGCCAAGGAATTTCTGGACTCCCACTTTGCTACAGTACCATATTAACTACAGGGGAACCCAGCTTACATGGGTTCTGGGGACTTAAACTTAGGTTCCCAGGTGGAAGCATGTTGCTCCATTAGCAGCAGTTGTTTCTTCTTCTTCTTCTTCTTCTTCTTCTTCTTCTTCTTCTTCTTCTTCTTCTTCTTCTTCTTCTTCTTCTTCTTCTTCTTCTTCTTCTTCTTCTTCTTCTTCTTCTTCTTTTTCTTCTTCTTCTTCTCCTCCTCCTCCTCCTCCTCCTCCTCCTCCTCCTCCTCCTTCTTCTTCTTCTTCTTCTTCTTCTTCTCCTTCTTTTCCTTCTTCTCCTTCTTCTCCTTCTTCTCCTTCTTCTTTTCCTTCTTCTCCTTCTCCTTCTCCTTCTCCTTCTCCTTCTCCTTCTCCTCCTTCCCCTTCCCCTTCCCCTTCCCCTTCCCCTTCCCCTTCCCCTTCCCCTCCTCCTCCTCCTCCTCCTCCTCCTCCTCCTCCTCCTCCTCCTCCTCCTCCTCCTCCTTCTTCTTATTTTTCAAGACAGGGTTTCTATGTGTAGCCTTGGTTTCCTGGAACTCATTCTGTAGACTAGGCTGGCCTCAAACTCACAAGGGTCCTCCTGCCTCTGCCTCCGAAGTACTGGGATTAAAGAAAGGTAGGTGCCTCCACTGCCTTGTGCCATCAACTTCTTAAATATGTTCTTCATCACATGGGGTGAGTAATTAGTGTATTCCAGGACAATATGATTTCTACTACAGCCCATTTGCACATCCTTCCATTATTTCAAGTTTCTCAAAGTCAGGATTCATGTTCTATTACATATTATGAGAGTCAAACTTAATAACTAAGTAATAGTATGACTCACGGGTTACACCTTAATAAAACTTCAAGAGCTCACTGAGACCAATGTGATTATTGGACAAATTATTCCATTATTTAAACAGAGGGGAAATATATTTATATTTTACAATTGCCTAGAGTTATATATAAAACTAGCTTCTGGCCCTTTAATTACAGATAAAGGTGAAACCACCAATGAGGCTCTTGAATAAAGAAGCATCATCCACAGTTGAAAAGGCCTTACTGCAGGCTCTACATTCAGGAGTCTTCTTTTCTGCATACATTTCTGTGTTGCTGATTAAACAATATCTGAAGCAAAAGAGAGCCAAATATCAAACAGTACATGTCAAATAAAACATTGTAAAGAGAATGTCCACCATTCAGTGGCATTGTGGATTCTCTTCTAATATTCATTGCAAATACAATTTTTATAAGATCATGGGTTGTATTTTTTACTGTGCATGCCTCCGTTGTTTGTCTGTGTCCCTGAAGAATGTGGGCTGCCATATCTAGGACACGTTTTTCTTCCAGAATTCTGACCTTCTCATGGCAGATAAATGCATTTAATCAGTTTAATCTAGCAGATAGTTGGTTAGAATCAAAATACAGGATCACATAAAATTAGCACTATGAATGAATTTGGATTTGTAAGTCGATCACCTACAGAATGGAAGGAGAGAGAGGGTGAGAGAGAGAGAGAGAGAGAGAGAGAGAGAGAGAGAGAGAGAGAGAGGAAAAAGGGAAGAGAAGAGAAAGTGGAAAGGGGATGAACAGGAAGGATGGAAGAAAAAGAATTGGCCAGAAGGAAAAGATAACGTGAGAATGAGTGATATGTTGATCTTCTAGTGAGTGTGTGGCTATATATGCTCACAGATGCACACAGATGCACACAGATGCTCACAGATGCACACAGATGCTCACAGATGCACACAGATGCACACAGATGCTCACAGATGCACACAGATGCACACAGATGCACACAGATGCTCACAGATGCTCACAGATGCACACAGATGCTCATCGATGCACACAGATGCTCACAGATGCACACAGATGCTCACAGATGCTCACATATAACTTATCTTCATTGAAATGAGAGTTTATGAAATAAATCTTAAAGATATGAATTATGAATGTCTTTGAAAGGTTTGTGTAGGGCCGTTGTTTGTTCTATACAATGCAGGAATTGAACTTATTCTTGGTCCTGTATATACCTGACAACTGATCTACCATTGAGTTGTGACTTTAGTGGTCATGCACTTGATATATTCTGTGGCAGGTTTTTTTGTTGTTGTTGTTGTTATTCTTTCATCATAAAAAGTTTAAATTAATTATCAAGGAAGTGTGAATTTTTAATATACTTTTACTTACTTTTTAATATTTCATACTTGTATACAAGATATTTATATTTCAAACACTAACATCTTATCCCCCTCAACTTGCCGCCTGTATCTACCAACCTGCTTCTCACACTATTTAGTTTGTTCATTTATTATTATTGTTGTTATTATTAATGGGCCCCTGAGCCCAATTAGTGCAGAGCACACCTGTGGAGCCTACCACTGGGTAGCCTAGTACTGGCCACATGTCTGAAAGAAAAGTGACTCTCTTTCCCTTTACAATAAAGAATGCCATGAGCTTCTCAGTGCAATGGGAACTCCTTCTCCATTCTTTCTGAAATCTTGACTGAGTTGATTTTGTGTAGGTTAACCATAGCTGCTTTGGGTTGATGTGGATATGTTCTGCCCAGGATCCATCATTTCAGAACTCTCTTTCTCATCTTCCACCTCTTTCTTTTTCCTGCCTACTTTTCTACCATGTTTCTGAGTCTTGAATGGGGTTAGGCTGATCAATATGATAAGTCTACAGTTCGGCACTCTCAGTCACCGAGTCTTGGCACTTTGAGCAGTCATAATCTTTACATTGACTACTATGCATTGCAAAGGAAGCTTCTCTCATTGCAGTCAACAGCAGGACAAATTTATTAATATAAATGTAAATATTGAGAAAGTAGTTTGACAGCATGAACATTTAGCACCACCAGTAAGTTCCCCACTTGACTCTATGATATCCATAGTCATAGCTTTGACCAGGCACACCATATAAGACATGAAGTCCTTCTGTAGACCAGGCCTCAACTCCAAACAGAAGGCAGTGGGTTACACCCATTAAATCCCTGTTACTATTAAAGGACTCACTTGAATGTCATATAGAGAAACACTGGTTTACTGAGAAAGGAGATACTGAAACAAAATTAAGTTAAATTTCTATTTTGGAGTCTTACAAAAACAAGCTGCTCAAGGACCCTGTTCCTCTGAGGTAAATATTTTGATGATTGGCAATAAGATAGAGAATCTGTTAAGAGGATATCCCCAGAGCAGCATGTCCAGAGGCACCTTGGAATATGTCAGGGTTGTCACCTCACGCACCAAAATCCACAAATCAAGACTTGCAACAATGGCCAAAACCATGGGTATCCAGTGATGTTGGAAGGAATGGCCATAAAGCTATGTTATGTGGTAGGTATTGGTCTGTGAAGTTTGGCAAAAGCCCCCCCCCCCCCCCCCCCCGCCCCCAAGGGCTCATCCTAAATCATTTTGTTTTTGCCCTGTAAGGGAAGGTTATGTAATTTGTTATTTTCTAGTCTTTAGCTCTGTTGGGAGTAAAAGTGGACCTTGCTCACGTTTGGAAATTATAAGTGCTTATAACAAACTTGGTTGGTTCTGTCCATTTGATTGACCTTTGTGTTTCTCATGCCTCCTCAGAAAAGCAAGCCCACTTTAGGCCAGCGCTTCTCACCCTCTCTAATGCTGCTATCCTTTAGTACAGTTCCTCATGTTGTGATGACCCACAACCATCAAATTATGTTTGTTGTACTTCACAACTGTAATCTTGCTACTGTTAAGACTCATAATGTAACTTTCTGATATGTAGCATATCTGATATGTGGCCCTATGAAAGGGTCATTAGGCCCCCGAAGGGTTTGAGACCCACAGGATGAGAACTGCTGCCTTAGATGAAAGTGAACCTTCCCTAGCTAGGAACTGGGTCCCTGCTTGATTCAACCTATCAGGGTTGTTTAGCTCTTGACTATCATCACTGAGTGCAGTTTAAGTCTACCAGCAAGTCTTAACATCTATGATTGGGTCAGACACATCTGCTTTTCTATTTAACAACAATGAGGAAGCACACAGCCTTATTGTCACTGGCAGACTTCCATGACCTGGGGTCATGGGATTAGGGATGGAGGGACTTTTGACTTATAATACAGCTAATGCTGTGAAGACAGAGCAAAGCAATTCAAGTATGCAAGTGATGACAATTTGTGACTGTTGCTTCTTTGATATCCATTGAGGCCCTTCCTATGCATAGAGCTCTTGTTATATAATCCCATAAATCCTCTTTATTGTGTAAGCCGTTTGAAATGAATTCTCTGAGACTTACATCTTGAGGAGCCTTAAGACATTCAATATTACATAGGGAGTTGTATTAGTAAGACTGAAGTTCTGCATGAAACATCAAGAGGCATCTTTGAGAGTGCTCCCTAACCTCTGGAAACTGGTGACCCCAAGCAAACTGGATCTGCTTCTATGTATAAACATTTGTCAGAGAGATTTTCCAAAATATAATGGGAGAGTAGGGAGGTTGCTCAGTGATTAAGAGCTTTTACTGCTCTTGCAGCAGGCCTGAGTTAGGTTCCCAGCACCCAGCACCCACCTATATCTCTAGCTCCAGAAGTACCTGGTGCCCTCTTCTGGTCTGTGAGTGCTCATCACTATACACAGACACACAGTTAAAACCTGGACACTGGGATGTGATATAGACACTGCACATCAGTATTAGTGTTCCAGTGACTCAGGTGTCATGAAGAAGAGGAGGCAGAAACATTTAAGAGTCAGCGTGGTGAAAGACGCCAAGGAAAGTGCTGATGGACATATGAACTCACAAAGATGATGGCATGTGTAAGACCTACACAAGTTCAAACCAGATAAAATCAAACCAGCATAAAGATGGAGAAATGGACACAAATTCCCATCCTCTACCAAGAAGCTATTTACAATTTATTGCTGCTGGGTGAGGTAAAAACAATTTCCTTCAATGGGGTGACACTGGCTATGTTAGCCACACTGCACAGACAGGCTGTATATCAGGAAGAGTTGTATGATTAGCACAAAATGTACATGCCCTCTGGTAATGAGCATTGCTAGAGTCTTACATCCAAGGGAACAATTGTAGATATCAATTCACTGCAACAGTTGCACACATAAGACCCCTCATCCCTTCTTCTGAAACCTTCAAGAAAGAACTGATGGGAATTATCCTAACCTCCATATACCACCCTGCTGGATCAGTTATTACTCTGTGCCAGAACATGTTTGGGCAATGTTCTATCTTCAGTGTTTGCCAAGAAAGCCGTCCTGGTAGATGACAATTAAAGCAGCTCACTTCTAATCTGAGGTTTGATGCAAAAGAATCTTTACTAAGAAGGAAAACACATTTGGAGCACAGGCATTGGAACAGAATGTGGAGCAACAGAGAGTCTTATTAGTGATTTGCATGTGTTTGTGATTTGATATAAAATCATTCGTGCATTGTCTGCTCATGCACGGTCATCCGCCTTGAGCCACAAGAGGACACAAGCGGTATTTGTGTTTCTTCCACGGGACACCTTGGCTGACACATTTCATTCCTCTGCTGGTGTTTGTATCTTACACTGTGAGCTTTCAGCATGGATTTATGGACCTGCTGGACAGCTGGGGGCCATGTGGATGCAACAGCTAAAGTGATTTTTAGGCCACTAGAGACTCAACAGCAGAAAGAAAGAAAGAGAGAGAGAGAGAGAGAGAGAGAGAGAGAGAGAGAGAGAGAGAGAGAGAGAGAGGGAGAGAGAGAGAGAGAGAGAGAGAGAGAGAGAGAGAGAGAGAGAGAGAGAGAGAGAGAGAGAGAGAGAGAGAGAGATGAGAGAGAGGAAGGAGGAAGAGAGAGAGCGAGAGAGAGAGAGAGAGAGGAAGGAGAGAGGATCTCCATGAGAAGAACCATATCTAGACGTGTGGAATATATGTGTTGGAAATAAGAGAGAGAGAGAGAGACAGAGACAGAGAGACAGAGAGAGAGAGACGGGGAGAGATACACACACACACACACACACACACACATACACATACGGAGGGGGCTTTTTAAAGAAGTCAATAATTTAAACTCTCACTACTGCCTTCATTAAGTTGAAAACAAATTGGGTTGATTAGAAAACCATTACAGTGTTCCAAATAATTATGGTGATGGGGGGGGGGGCGTTGGAGTGGTGTAATGGTAGTGGTCACATAGTGTGTGTGTGTGTGTGTGTGTGTGTGTGTGTGTGTGTGTGTGTGTGAAATCAGGTTATTTTAATCTTTTTATTTTGAAGTTGTAAGAACATAAAAAAGAAGGCACTGTTGGTACTATTCCCACAACTTTCAGCCTAAATAACATATATTTACACATACACAAGTGCACACATACATATATTACAACAGGAAATGAACTAACTATATGTGATGAACTGCACACACTCTCCGAACAACCACACAAGAGGCATGCAATTAATAGGCTGTATAGACTTCCCAGCACACACACAATCATACACGATGACAGGAAATGAATAATATATTTACTAAATTACATCTCTCCCCAACACACAGTCACATGTAACACATGATCTGAATATTCCATTCCCAGTGGGATGGTGGGAAAGCATTGGTTTTACTTTATGCTGTAGCAACCAGGAAAGTGATAGAAACAACTTTGATAATTTAATATTTTACTCAGGAACCCCTAAGTAATTTTTGGGTTTGTTCTGTGTAGAGAGTTGGCCATAAAAGCTGTAGGTAATTTTTTTTTTGCCATCGTCTTTAAGAAACCATAACAAGCATGATTGAACAAAGAAAGGACTTCAAAGACTTGTTCCATGGTAGGAAGTGCTTTCGAACAAAAGTCATAAAGTGTGTCAATGGGTCCTTTGTGAGGTGAGATGCCTTCCTCCCTGTGCTTGTCAAAGACATTAAAAGGAAAGGAGGCTCCTCTGTCATACAAAGGAGACCCACAGTCAGAAGTATCCTGTCCCAACAGACTGTTCTCTTTGCCTCAAGCATTGCCACCCCCCTCCCCCCCCCCCCCACACACACACAGAGTGAGGGAGTGGTTTTGGAATAGATCACAAATGAAAAGTCACAACCATGGCCATTTCCCTCTGTTTCTTCCCTCTTCTTTTTATTCTTTGCACTCAACTGAACAGTCCCAATTCCAACAGATTATTTGGGAATCTGTAAGTCAGGGCATTGCCTCAAATGCATGGTGGTTACAGAGGCAAGACAGCTGTCCACAAGACAGTCGCAGGTCTCTGTTTCTTCAGCTGCTTTGCACAGGCAAGGAGACGTAATCCATTTTCTGGAATGGTCCTCCCACCCCTTTCTCCACCTTTTAAATGCCAGTTGGAATACCCACAAAACAAATCACGTTGGTCAGAAAGGACCAGACTAGTAGCAGAAACATTCTATTTTGTGGTAGACTGGAGTGCTATTTTTGTTGCCTCTGAAGCCAGCCTCTCTGGGGCTATATTTGAGGCTTAGTAGAAATAATTCCAACCAGCGAGGTTTGGCATCTACCACTTCATGAAAATATATAAGGGTAAGTGCATGGAGGTGCGGTTAGATGGCTATCACTTTAACTAAAATCTTAACACAAGAAATGTGTGCAATAAGAATGATTAATTAATTTGAACCAGAAGCCTAGAGCCTATATCTTTACCAGTTCGACTTCATTTTTCCTATGACAGGTCACCCTCAATATCCCTCTCTCTTCTTTCTCTCTCTCTTTTCATGCTGTGCATCTCTTGCCCACCCCCACACACCCAGTTTCAATTGGATCTCATGGGTCTCATGTATCTTAGGCTAGCTTCAAACTCCATGTCTGGCTGGGAATGGCTTTGAACTCCTGATTCTCTCATTCTTCCCTCTGACTGTGAGTACAGCATGCATGTACCACCATGCATACTTTATGCAGTGCTAGAGACCAATATTAGAGCTTCATCGTGTTAGATAAGCACTTCCCACAGCTCTCAAATTATTTTCTATCCTTCCCCCATGGCTGTTGTTGTTGTTGTTATTATTATTATTATTATTATTATTATTATTTTAATTCCACCAAAGTAAATAGGGCTCTACATTTCATCCTTAAACCGTCAAAATAAAGTTCATGGTGTTTGGCAATTTTATTTAGTTTTTGTTGCTGTTTTGAAACTGGATTTTAAAGAAATATATTAGGCACCCACAAAGCATAGAACAATTGTTCTATATTTTTATGCTGTGGAATAGAGCCGGAAATGAACTGTCCAGGGAGACAATGCAGAATGGAGCAGGTACTCTGGCTTATGTTCATAGTGACTGGTCCATAATCTGATGACGGACAAGGCACTGTTTGACAATCCATCATTCTGAGGGGTTGAATCCTTCCATATAATGGAACATTTTTCTCTCTTATCCTATAAAGGCAAGCTGTGGTCATAGTAACAAGACACCTGTAATACTAGAGATGCCTTCCTATTTGGGGAATAAATAAAAGACAAATTTATCTGCCTGGGTCATGCTCTTAACCATTCATATCACAGCAACGTTTACTTGAAAAAAGGGCAATGATTTCCTTCCTTCTTTCCTTCCTATCTTTCTTTCTTTCCTTTTCTTCCTCTTTCCCTCCTCCCTCCCTCCTTCTCTCCCTTCTCCCTCCCTCCTTCTCTCCCTTCCTTCCTTCCTTCCTTCCTTCCTTCCTTCCTTCCTTCCTTCCTTCCTTCCTTCCTTCCTTCCTTCCTCCCTCCCTCCCTCCCTCTCTCTCTCGCTTTTCTTTCTTTCTTTCTTTCTTTCTTTCTTTCTTTCTTTCTTTCTTTCTTTCTTTCTTTCTTTCTCTCTTTCTTTCTTCATATTAAAGTTATATGTTGTTACCACTTTCTGTGGCATAGATTTCATCACAGAGGACTTGAAAATAAGTAGTTGTAGGATTTTATTGAATGTTGAACAATATTTCACTGTAGCCATGTTTACCTGCACAATACCTCAACAAAATTTCCCCTGCTGTAACTCTATCATAGTGTCCCAGGTTGATTTCTGCTGGTGTAATCAACACTAAGACCCAATGTGTTTGCAGGCAGAGAAAGGGTTTATTTGGCTTGCAGGTTACAGTCTGTCAATGAGGAAGCCGTGGTGGGAACTCAAGGCAGAAGTGTGAAGCAGAGACCATGGATGAATGAAGCTTTTTGGTTAGTTTCCTTGGCTTGCTTAGCTACTTATTTTATACAATCCAGGATCACTTGCCCAGGAATAGAACTGCCCATGGTGAGCTGGAACCTTGTCCATTAACTAGCCATCAGAAAAATGCCACCCCGCAATATACCCATCAGGCAAACATGCCAGAGGCTATTCTTCAGTTGAGGTTTCTTCTTCCTGGGTCTCTTGTTTGTGTCAAGTTGACAAAATCTAACCAGCATTGATGGGGTGTGACTCATGAGACCCCATATCTTACTGGGAAACCATAAGCAGCTAATGGCTGCATGGGGAAGGGTATCATTTTTGTCAATGATGTAGCCACTAAAAAGTTTCAGATGTTCAAGTAAATGGCCCCCTCCCTCCCAATGCTTAGTCGTGCTTATGCCAACAAATGAATCAAATTCAGTGGGGAGCTGGTAAAAGCATTTGCCGTAAAAGCCTACCATTTTGAGTTCAGTGCCAGAGAAGCCACGGAGAAAGCATGATGTGGCTATAGCATTTATAACCCCAGCATTCTTTCAGACAGATGGGAGGCAGACATAGGAGAATGGGCTGGAGGCCTTTGGGCTAGCTTAAAATATACAAAGAAATAAGAGGTATTGTGCCTCAGTGAAAGGTCTTCAAAACTGTCTTCTGGCTGTGCTGTGTAATGCGTAGGCTACAAAGGAAACCAAAACATCTCAGTGGGTCCCAGTTTTATTAGTGGTACTGTCTAAAAGCATCAAACAACATCATCTTCATATACAGTCAATAAATGATGCCAATTTTATACTTTAAAAAAAACCCCAAACTTCTATTATCCATCCTGTCACATACACTAATCTCAAAGAGCAACCCCCGAGAGCCTTCCTCTCTCCTATACTCAGATCACAGATGTTTTTAGCTTGCAGACTACATAGAGCCGCTTGAGCCGCCTTGGAATATACACTCTTTCGGTCAGAGAAAGTGCACAACCATGGAGTCTTGATTGAAGAAGGATGTCGGCTGGTGACATGAGCTCATCTTCCTCCAGCTGTAAGGATTAAGATGTTTCAAATTCTAAATTCCGTTATTGGACCACATGTGGGCCAGAGAGAGATTTATGATGCGTTCTTCGCCTAAGCTCCTGTGTTCACTAAAATACTTAAAAACGCCAGGGTATTTAATCATCACATATTGCCTTAAGCCTCTGAGCATTCTCCAGGAGGGCTTTAGTTCAAAAAGTCTGCCTTAAGCATAGGTCTAGACTGCATAGCATGTTTGGCTGAGGACGCTAGGTTCATGGGTGTTGATGCTTAACTCTGACATGTAAAATCCCACCACCCATCTCCACCTGAACCTTCTCCAAACTGCTCTGAGCAAGCAGCAGATGCAGGGCAAAATTGTGTTTTCCTCGATCATACGTTCTTGATGCAGTTCAACCCAGAAATCTTTTACATCTAGTGTGTTCCTTCTAAACATCTCTTAGTGATAATGCTGGAGTACTCCAAAAATGTTTGCAAAATGCAAGTGAGTGTTAAAGCACAAGTTTGGGCCTCTTGGTTTTTTGTTTGTTTGTAATTTCTGTAAATTACCTGTTAAAAGGGAAGGTTTCACTTCAGCAGGAGCAAGGTCATTTATGTCTTGTATATTAGGGCAGAGTGTGAACACCACAGCAGCTTGGTGGGATGATGGGAGGTGGTATAGGGGATAGCAGTGTTGAGAGATATCATTGAGTGGTGAGGGTTGTAGCTCTGTTGGTGATTTATATGAATAGCATGTGTAAGATTATGAGCTCAATTCTTGGCACTGAGAGAGGGCAAGAGAGTCAGGGGACATAGGAGAAAAAGAGAGAGGGGAATAAAGAAAGAGATGGAAGGAAGGAAGGAAAGGATGAAGGGGAGGAAGGAGGAAGAGGGGGGAGAAAGAGAATAGAAAAATGAATGAATGGATGGTCAAGAGATGGAAGAAGAAAAGAAAGGACAAGAGATAAAGATGGAATGAAATAGAGAATAAGGAACAGAAGGAGAGAAAGGAGGAAAAAGAAAAGGAAGAAGACAGGCAAGAAGGTAGGGAGGGTGGGATGGGGATGGGAGGGTAATGTGTGCGGTGGGGCAGTGAGAAAGACTGCATTCAGTATAGGCTTGCCTTGGCCCTGAACATAGCTTCCTTTTCGTAAGACCTGCATATTGCACTCCTGTTATCAAAGCACTCAGAAGTGCATCAGATGTGTCTCCAGGACTTCAGCTACACAATGAGTTTGAGGGAATCAGAGCCCAAGCTACCCAAGACCCTGTCTTAAGCCACAAGGTAAAATCAAAATGAAATGCTAACAGTCCCTTAACCCTTTAGTTTCGAATCTGAAACCCTGGCTATGGCAAATGGCATCATTATTTGTGTGTCACGTAGCTCAGCTTTGATTCACAGTGGGAACTTGAATCTAAATCACTCTCTAAAGTTCTCATGATTGGCAACACCAAGAGAGCAATTTCTTTAGTGGTTAAAGAGGTATCCAGGCCTTAACATATACTGGTGAACATGGTATCGAAGGACTAGGCATACCCTTGCTGAGTCGCAATCTCAGAAGTCCTACATCCCGTAAGGTCTCAAAACTGTAGGGTTTATCCACCCTGCCATGAAATAGTATTTCATGCATGGAATAGATGTGTTCAGATGTTAGCGGCCTTCTCAAAGTGTTTTGTGATACAGGAATGGATCATCAGGCCTCAAGTATGCCAGGCAAGGGCCCTACCACTGACCCATGCTCCCAGGTCTGCTGACACTAGATCTCATTTTGTAATAAGAAAATGGTCTTTCCTCCCCACTACCCAGCCAGAAAAAAAAATCAGCGTGAAAAGGAAATTATTTGCATAGAGGGAGATCAAATTCAGTCTCCACTGCATAGGAAGGGCATTTGCAGTGACCAAAGCTCAGATATGCTTTCACTTTCTTTTGGCACCTGTCCACTCTCAAATGCGTGCAACGGAATACATAATGGCTTTTACATAACAAGTTCCTGTTCCCAAAATGTACGTGTGTGAGAATGTGCAAACACAAGAGATCTGATGTAGAATGAAGACGCTCAGCAGATTCTTGAGTGTAAACAATGATACCTATTCCACGGTATTATTCCCTGAAACAGGCCATACAGTGTTTCCATTGCCCCATCTTCATGTTTTCTAAGGTACACCATTGTGATGCTTGGCTGCATCAGAAAATAGGAGAAACTTTTTCAATGTGGACGCTCCCACATGATCCCAGAGGACTCAACTCTATCACTAGGGAGTTTACCAGCATAAACAAACTCAAATACAGTCCGGGCTGCCACTGGCAACTGCAGAAACCTGAACTGGTTTCCAAATTGGGATGGGAAGGTTTTCATTATGCTTGGGTGAATATATATGCACACGTCAACGGTAGCATCGTAGCCTCCTTTTTTTCTTTATAGCCTCATGGGAAGTATTGGGTTCAAGCATGTTCCATATAAGTAGACGCATCTCTCACCTCACTTTGTACCTTAGAGATATTTAGCTGGGAGGCGGGATTTGTCTTGGCACACTCCCTTCTCCTTCCCTACCTCTCCTTCCCCTTCCTGGGCATTTCATTCCTCACCCCATCGGGTTTCAATCTTGTTCTCATTTTTCAAGTACTTCCCTTTGGTTGTTTGTGATAATGGCTTAAAGCAGTCTGACTCCCCATGGTCCAGGGAAAGAAGCTTTGGCATGTTAATATGTAGTTCAGGAGCCTGAAAAGCTTTGAGAGAATACATAATTTGACGAGTGTGGGGGTGGACCAGGGGGAGGAAGTCTGGGACAAGTAGCTGGTCAGGGTTTCTGGGTATCCACCAGGTCAATGAGACCTGACCTCTCTATTCATAAATGTGTGCCTTCCTTTAGATGCTAAGCCGTAGGAAGCCCTAGAGGCTGTGAAGGAAGAAGGCGTTGCTCCCCAGGAATGAAGGGTAGACTAATATCACGCAGGACCCAGCGAGCAAGCCCTTAGAATACTGGGTTGTTTTCTCTCAAATCACTCCTGAGGCATTGTTCTCGGGTGAAGAGCTTGGCACTGTTGATAATATTTTAAAATAGAATAGTGATAATATCTCTTTCTACTACAAGCAATAAAGAGAAATTGTGGAAATGTGAGGCAGATGTTTGAAAACAAAACTAAATTTTACAAATCGTTCCCCCTACACATCTTTGTTTGTGAGGCTCTTTAGCTTTTCCTTTAAAAGAATTCATTTATTTTGTATTTTATTTTTGAGATTATAATTTGATTACAACATTTACCCCTTTCCTTTTCTCCCCCCAAACCATCCCATATATTTCTCCATTTCCCTTTGAGTTTATGGCCTCACTTACACTGTTATTGCATGCATAAAGGTGTATATATACATAAACATATATAATATATAAGTATGTATATATACATACATATGTACATACATAAATACATACATACATATATGGTTAGTCTATGTAGTGTTTCTCTTCAACGCTGGCCTTTTCTCTCCCTTTCTTCCTTTTATTCTCTCTTTCTTCCCTACGTTCCTTCTCCCCTGCCATCCCTCATGCTCTCTTTTCCTCTCCCTAGCCTTGCCTTCTTCTCTGCTTTCTCATCAGGAAAACCCCACAGTTTGTCCTCTGCATTTCAGTATCTCTTAACCAGCCCAGTTAGCTGGGAGCAAGTCTCTCTGTGGAAGCTGCCTTTCCTCTTGCCTTCTTGGTTGAAATTTAGTCTAAACCCATCAAGATAAACATTCATAGAAGGCTTATAGGTCTGTGTGTATAGAGAGGAATATTTACTGGGAAAATAGCTAAGGAAGTTTTTCCTTTCCATGGAAATTATGTGAATAAGCTAGAAAAATATGAATGAAAGATGTACTGGTAATCCACATAGATTGACTATATAGGTACTGGAGCTTATAATGTGCATGGTGACACTATAATATGCATAGTCACATTATTTCCCCAATATGAATATCCAGAAGGTATCTATGAATCCATAGACACTCTCCTCCTAAAATGTAACACCTTGCTATAGTGGAGGCTATGCTATGACACTATTCCTGGGCAGACACCAGCAAACGTCTACTCACCCTGGATGTGAAACTAATGACAGGCCCAAGTAACAATACCACCAATGTCTATCTTGGCGAACTAATAATTAGTTTTATTGGGTTTACTTACAAGAGTATTGGTGAGGGGTTACTTTCAGAAACGAAATGACTCAAAGCGAGTCGCATTACTAAAAACCCACCCCTGTGTGTGTGTGTGACTGCTCACAAAAGCTGGAAACCCAGAACTCAATGCACAACCTATAGGCAGCTCAACAGAAATGAGAATGTTGCTTCTTGGTACCTCAGTTGGTCTGAACCTTTGCCAGGCAGCCCAGCTGGTCTTTGTCTTTCAGGCATCTTTGTTGGTCTGGTATCTGGTATCTTAGCCTATCTGCGTCTTCTACACAGCTTGGCTTGTCTGAAAGTGTTTCTCAGCAGATAATGGTGATTATGAAGGCTTGTGAAAGAAGGGTATATTATATCAGATCAGTTTTTGGAACTTCCTGAGGCTTCTGAGTTGCATATTTCATGAGTTTTAAGAGCTTCTCTGCAGGAAGGGATGTTTTACCCCTTTTAAGAATGTCCTAAGCAAAGCCGGACATGGTGGTGCACGCCTTTAATCCCAGCACTTGGGAGGCAGAGGCAGGCGGATATCTGAGTTCGAGGCCAGCCTGGTCTACAAAGTGAGTTCTAGGACAGCCAGGGCTATATAGAGAAACCCTGTCTTGAAAAGCAACAACAACAACAACAAAACCAAAACAAACAAACAAAAAACCAACCAAACAAAAAACCCCAAAACCAACCAAACAAAAAAGAATGTCCTAAGCTTTAAGCCTTTTCCATTTTGGAATATACAACTCAGGGAAAAAAATGCTACACAACAGAGGGACAACCAGGAGATAAATGATTCTCACTTATTTGGAAAAGACAATACTTGTGCAAAGTAAGACAGTTGGGTGCTGAGAAGACATTTGACTGATTTGAGTGTTGAGGGAGGTAATTGTACAAAGAGTGCTCAGCTAATCTGTTTTGTGCCGGAAAGACCACTCTAGCTGCTCACAGCTTGAATAGATACTCAATCACAGAAATAAAGTTGGAAGAATGCTCTTTGATATGACTGCAGTAATAAGCTAGAGAGGAGCTGGGGAAAAGATTCAGTTGATAAAGCACTCGCCACAAAAGTGAAAAGACCAGACTTAACGTGCCCAGACCCACATAAAAAATCTGGGCAGGGACAGTGGCCATCTTTAATTACATTGCTTGGGGGATACAGTCAGAGGATCCTGAACATATATACATGCTTTCCCAGGCCCTATGCCCACACACATGTGAGCACATATATTCAAACATGTACACATATACATAAAGAAAACTAATAAGATAACATGTAGACAAAATAGATATATTTTGAAGACAGACAAAGAACTATATAGAAGGGTAAAGAAGAGATAAATCAAAGGTAGTTTGTGTGGAATGACTTTCAGTATTGGAGTAGATATTGTTTTCATTCCAGTAGTTAATAAAATTATGATTGGGTAGAGTATATCAGAACATATGAACAGTTTGATGGATATACGTTGGAACATAGATAGGTGTATGACTAGTTTATCTATTGAGAAGTTGATGAAATTCTACATAAGTGAAGACAAGAGTTGTTTTAAGTAGTCAGTCAGTTGAAGAATCACTGACACTCATGTTCTATTTAAAATAAGGAAATGGGGGAGCTATATATCTGGAAAGTGTGTTAAAAAGAAGGCAGAAATGTTAGAGGTGAGTCTTGTAAGAGAAAGAGGCAATACTACACATCAAAGGCAAAGTAATAGTGAGACAGAGTATTGGGAAGAGGGAGGTGTGTTGGCTCCATGGCTAAGACTGCTAATTGCATAAGCACAAGAATCCAAATTCCAATCCTAAGTGCACAACTTCACATAGACTGACACACACCTGTAACATCTGCAGTGAGTAGAGGTCAAAGACAAGAGGATCACTGGGGTTTGCTGACTATCAGCCTAGCTCCAGCTTCAGTGGGAGACCCCACCTCAAGGGAATAAGTCAGAGAGTGATGGAGCGGGACACCCATGTATTCTTGGATGCCTGAGCACAGGTTCCTGTATCTATCTATACATGTGGACAGGCACTGCACACACATTCATGAACAAACAAGTAAACCAAAAAACAAAAACAACAATAAAAAAAGCAGGATACAGCATTATAAAATCAGACAAAACCAGGGATTCAAGTAGTAAAGTCATGGATTGTGGCAAAGAGACTTATTAACCAAGGAAAGTGGAAATGAATATTTGATTTGGTTTCATGGAGATCCTTGTAATACTGAAAGGAGTAATTTTTATGGAGCAATAAAAGGAGTAAATATTATGAATATTGTCTGTCACTATTCCAAATGAAAAAAAGAAAACAAAAAGATCACAGAACAGTGAGTTTATTTTAACTCATTTTTAAATCGTAAAGATGGTAAGTAGTCAAAAATTTATTCCTTGTATTCTAAGATAACTAAGTGTTTTGGATGAGGTCTGAGAGATAATGCATATATTTTTTGGGGGGTGGTTAGCTGTATTTTGGAACAAGCCAGCTATATTTTATTAATAATTAAAAAATCACATTTAATAACTGGTACATCTTGTTAATCAGTTAATCATCCCTGAGTTGATTGCTAATAAGATACCTAGAATACTTAATATTTTGACCCAGTAGGATAGTTATGATTCTAAATTGAACTTTTCCTTTGCGGGGGCTAGGGAAAAGAATATTTTGAGAATTTTTTTACTCTTAAAATTATAATCTAACGGGTGTATAATAAATATTTTTGTGAATTGAATGTAAGCTTTAAAGGCTCATTAGTCCTCAAAACACATTATTCTAGGAAATGGAGTTATATCTTTGCATCTTAAGGATTGAGGTGAAGGTAGACCCATACTCTTGGTGCATGTATGTGTATGTGTACACATACACACACACATACACATACATATACATGTACATATATTTGCATTCACACACACACACACACACACACACACACACACACACATGCATCTCTTGAAAGTTTGTGTGCTTTTGTGCATACTGCTCTGAAATATGACTATTCCTGGAAACATCAAACAAGAAGTGGAGTCAAGAGGAGGCGTTTAGCAGGAAGCCTTAGGATCCCCAGAAGGAAGTTTCTCCATTTTACCTTCTAATTATTTCTCCTCCCATCTTTCTACTTTACTACCATAAACCTCTTGATTCATTAACAGTTCCTGAATACTTTTACATTGTCTGTAAATAGTAGTTGCAGGAAAGTACTTTCTAGAACAAGAGACATTACTCACTTTCTCAAGGGAAATATAATAACCATTCATTAAATTATGACCTCAAATCTAGGCTGTCCACGGGATTATTAAAAGCTATTGGGTGTTTCTCAATGAGTCTCATTTCTATTATTACCACAATTATTTTCCATTTACATTGTACCATTAAAATATCCAGTGTCCCCCCATGATGAAGATGTAAGATCTCTCTAAAAACAGATTTAATAGTGTATGTGGTCTAAATGTTTAGTCTTATGTGTCAATGTCAAGGTGTGAGCAAACTAAGTGTCTACAGTTCAGATGACTGAAAAGGATTTTAATATTTTCAACTCAGATTACTAGGAATGGGCTGACAGAACATAAGTGAAGTGTTTTTTTTTTAAAAATATATTTTTGATTAGTAAATAAATGATTGAATAAAAGATGTAGATATTTTACTAAGACCACAAAACTGAAAGTCAGAACATTTTTTTCTGTTCTTACTATGACTGTCTCAGTGATGAAGGGATCTTCACACAGACATTCAACCGGACTATGTGGATTACATCCAAGAGGTCCTGTTTGTTAAGGCACCAGTGAGTATTTCCACATTTATATACAAGTACTCTCTCCCACAAACAGCACTTATATTGTGGCTTGTTTGCCACCTCACATTTTCACAAATCTGAGTCTGTTATCATATGCATATATAATAAATTTATGTTCTCACAAACTTAATTATACACACACACACACACACACACACACACACACACACACACATATATATATATATATATCATAAAAGTATATAGCTGCAAAGATGTATGCTCTATATTCTCTTTCCTCCTTCCTCTGCACGCTCTTATTTAAGTGTCCAGACAATGATTGTACTAATTTTGAGAATTGTTTCCCGTTGTCTACTTATCCTCGATGATACTCCCTTCTTCTACTTTGTCTCTCTTTCTCTTCCGTCCATTGAGAGAACATTAAATTCTGCCACACTGATTTGTTTGTTGTTATTTGATCCCATGGCACCCACCATTACTTTGGTGACTCATTCATCATTTTGTTTCTTTGTCCAAGGCTCTTTCTCTTCCTCTCTCTCTTTCTCTTATTACCAAGGGCTCTCTAAGTTTGAGATTCTTCTCCCTTTTCAAGCTCATACAGTATTCTTTGACACCCTATTGCTTGCTAGCTCACTAGCCCACTGTTTCTGGAAGCTTTGGATCCTGCGTGGATTAACCAAATTGCCACCTATTTCTGTGTGGTGTGGCATTTCCAGCTGGCCTCTTCAGTAAAATTGCAGTTTCTACCAAGAACAGAACTTGGTGGCAAAAACAAGCCAGAGTAGCAATCCTCTTTTCTAAAAATGGTTCTGATATTCCATTTAAGGCAGGAAACATATTTTTATTTAGAAAATATTTATTTAGCTGTCAGAAACACTTCGATTAATCACCACGCTGTAAAAGGGCTTGGATCTGGTTACACCCTCAGACATCAGAGTTCTGGGCTTTCAAAGCTGGGTATAGCGACTAGAGGGGAAGCGTCCTTTATAGTTTTCTCAGGTGGAATTCTCTTGTCACTTCCAATATGCACGTCAGAAATCTCCAAATCCTTTGCCGCCTCTAAGAGTCTGTGCTTGCCTTGTCTGCAGCCCTTATCTGGCACAGTAAACACAGGCATGCCTTCAACAAGGGGAAGCAGAGAAGATCAAGGAAACTCAGTGACTCAGTATAATCTCCTTATGTTCCCAGACAGAGAGATTTCAGCAAAAACCCAGGCAGACATCTCCAAATGGCGGAAATTAGAAAGGCCAGATAAGATAAGTATAGCAGGTAGTAACTGATTAGCTCTTTAGGTCTCAGGAAGGGACTGGCTATGGGGGTGGAGTCGGGTGGGGGGAGAGACAGAGACAGAGACAGACAGACAGACAGACAGAGAGACAAAGACACAGAGAGTGAACTGTAAGTTACTATTTTAGAGCAAGAAATTCATAATAATTCAGAATTAACAAGGCAGAGTAGAATATGGTCTAGAAAAATCTTCATTTCTTTTCTCTCTTAACTTTTGTCTTCATCTTTAAAAGTATGTCTCCCATACATCGTCATCAATGGTTTTACCTGGAGTTACCTCCCCCTCCACACATAAACACACACAAATTAGAATATATAATGACACACTTAACTCTCTATATTATTGTATGCATATATTATATATACATATAATATATTTTTATGCACATATATACACATATACGTATAAACACACACACACACACACACACACACACACACACACACACACACACACACACACATATATATATATATATATATATATATATATATATATATATATATATTAACTTTCTTTTAGATCACTTTGGCTTTTGTGTGCATTCCTTTCGGTAATTTATTCAGGGGTTCCCAGTTCACCCCTGTGCTCTAAGAATGTAATCCTATTGTTTTTGTGCTCTCTGGATGTTAACTCATCCTTCTTCACCATTCCCTTGCTGTCCTGCCAGCATGGATATTCACACTTACTTAACTTATCCAGAGGTAATGTGGGGTCCTAGAGTTTCAGCATATGTTTGGAATGTTCACAGCCTGGTGAAATTTCTGAACAATGCTGCAATAATAAAGATGTGTGGACACATCGCCCAATGAGAAGTAAGTATGAATAGATGTAGTGTCTCCCTTGAGGTGCATCCAATAATTAAGATACCAATACTTCTGAAAATCTACATCTAGACTGAACTCTTGGAGTGATAGTTCTCTTTCAGCCTTACTATGTGATCTTAGAAACAATGCCTAAACCTGCTTTCATGAGAAATGAAAGACTGCAGTTGAAATATGGGGGGGGGGGGGGGAGGAGGGGAACTTAGTTCATAACTCTTTTAGCCTAATCTGCTTCAAAGGTCAAGCAACCACCATTTTCCAAGTGAGCATCAGTTTACAGAACTACATTGTCATTACTATTTTGCAATCCTTGGAAAAATAACGAGTGAATTCAACCATATTTCCGTTATTTACACTTATCATCTCTGAAGATGCGCACATCCATGCAGAGAAGGCATTTTGTTTCTGTTTTCAAAAGTTATCTTTCCTGGACCCTGATCATGTTCAAGCTGCACAATGGGAAGAAGCATTGTGTAGACTGTCCCTGAACTCAGGAAGGGACCGGCTCTTCTCAGAGTAAGACATGCTAGTTACAATGCTTGAAAAATAATTTTTTTCCTCTATCTTCTGAGATAGTATACTAAGTCCAATGAAGCTGTTGGTAGTAACACTGGCCATCTAAACACTGTTGGGAGTTTATTCTGCATGCCCTGGCTCCTTCAAAGTATTATGTAACATTTTAGGGATCTGGAAAAGTGGTATCAAGAGAAATGTTGAGTAGCCAACGCTAATATTTGCTCAAAACAGTGAGTCATATGAACTAGGATTTCCTCCTTGGGCGGCTCATTACTGGCACATTGTCTGAGTCTCAATATAATTTGCTGCAACGATCTCGATTTAAAATATGGAAGGATGCCTTGTTCATGTCAATGGTAGGCATCTATTCATCTTGATTATTCCTGTTAGAGAGTTTACCTTGGAGTCATTTGGAAGAATGAGGACAGAATCTGCCAATCCATAGCTACCTGGTAAAGCTGTTTCTTGTTCTTGCACTTCGCCTTCCATCCCCAGCATGTGTTGACATATTAGCTTCATTGGCAATTCTCTCAGGAAAAACACCTGTCTTTTCTCAGACCCCGTTCACTCAATTATGAGGTGAGTTCAGAAGGTGACCTTCAAATAGTAAAGATTGGGACAGGAGACCAGGGAGAAGAGCTATTTTGATCAAAAGATAAGAGAACTTCACTATTAGGTAGAGGAGGAAGTTTCAGAACTCTGAAGGCACCGCGTGTTGACCATTGCTAAGAAGAGTACATTGCTTCTTCTGAAATGACTGAAGGAGGCCAGACATTATTATTGTTTCTTTTCGTTGCTGATGTATTAAGTTTTTTCCTTGCTTCTTCATCACAAAAAGTGGAACTTCATTATAATATGAATAAATATGACATAAAATGAAAATACATGGGCAGTATATGGAGTTATTATGTTACATTTAATAAGTAGTTTGCTTGTGTTCTCTGGAGGTAATTAACTAACAGGATGTATGAGTGTATATGCATGTGTGTGTGTCTGTGTGTGTGTGTGTGTGTGTGTGTGTGTGTCTGTGTGTGTCTGTATGAAGAGACATACCAGAAGGAATTGGCTTAGATAAGGTCACAGAGGTAGGATGCTCAGCAGGGTGTATGTTACGGATGAGGTCTGGAACAAGCCTGTGGGAGAACCCAGTGTTGGAAGAGAGAAGTTGTAGTTCTATTCCAGGCTTCAAGTGTTTAGACAAAACTTGCTCACGCAGTGGAGGGAAATCTTAAAACTAATTTTTATTTATTGATTTTTTTAAAGATGCATTTCATCTTTCTTTGGCAGGTATGGATGTTTTGCCTGAAAATATGAAAGTAGACCACCTTGTACGCAGTGTCCACACAGCCCAGAATAGGGCATTGGGTCACTTGGAACAGGGATGATTGACGGTTGTTAGCTGTCCTGTGAAAGCTGGGTACTGAATCTGAGTCCTCTACAAGAGCAGCCCATTGTGTTGTCTAAGCCACCATTCCAGACTGCAAACTCATTTTTAAATGAAACATACTTGAATCTTTATTTTTAAAAAATAGAACTTAAGAGCCCTCATCACAAGAAAGAGATGGATGGATATGTAAATGAATTTGTGTTCTTCCTGCTCTGCTTACATATATCAGTATGTCATTTTGTACTCCATACGTGTCTGAAGTAGTAATTTTTTTTGGCAATGAAAAAGCAAAGGAAAAAGTTTAATCCCAACTTTGGCCTAGAAGCATATCTTCTGAAAAATAAGAGTCAACATTTTATTTCTCACTAACTAAAGGCACTCTGCTTTTTGGATTTAGTCTTCCATAATCTCAAGTAATAGAGAAACAATGCCATATTATTGTATAAATTAGTTTTTTCATCACTGTGACTACATATCTGACAGAAACAACTTCCAAGATGATTTAGGTTTCTAATGGCTCTGTCATTCATCAGGGTGGGAAAGTCATTGGGGAGGGTTCTGTCTGTGGCAGGGTAGCTTCTAGCACTGCCTATAAGAAGGCACCAATCAGGAAGTGGAGGGTTCTTGGAATCGGGGCATGCCTGCAATGTTCAGGTCCACAAGCCATCTGCTTTCTATAAAGAGAGCCACCTGCTTAGCATTCTAAAGCCTCATAAATAATGTCACTATTTGGGGACCAATCATTCCAACATATGAGTTTGTAGTGAACATTTCACATTCAAACAGTAACATTTATTGTGACATAAATATCCATAAATATCAATAACATTTATTGTGATAGAAATAACAATAACAAATGACAATAACATTGTGCATGGATAAACAAAGTGTCTTAGGCACAAATAATAGAATATTAGTCAACATTAAACAGAATGAAATTCTGACACATGCTTGAATGTGGACAAAACTCGACTATATGGTCTTCAAGCTAAACAAGGACGCAGCAGATATGAGGTTCCACGACAGGCTAAATTCACAGCAACATAAAATAGAATACTGATTATTAAAAAAAACTGAAATGAAGATAGATTGACAATTAGGGCTTCAACTCTAATCTCGTTTTAAGGAAACTCAGAAATATATAAGTAACAAGAGTAAGAAAAGTTATGTGGTTATAAGTTTTACTTAAGACATCAATCTGATTACCCTGTGCTTAATTTCGAATATTTTTTCCACAAAGAGTTATTAAGTATTTTCACTGTGTCCCAGACCCTTTTTCTAGGTGCTGGAGCTATAGTAAAGAATAAGGCAAGTTCCCATGTCACTGGGGCAAACTAGCCTGTGGTTTCTGCCCTTTGTCCTACGGGCTGTCAGAATTAGTCTGAGTGCTGTGGAAGTAGAGGCCCTGAGCAATATCAATACTCGAGCTGCATAGCATGAGGCAGTATAAAGAGACTCAGTCTCCGATGGGATGTCCAGTGAGGGTGAGCAATGCAGGCAGCCATGTCCTATAATAAATCATATAATTGTAGGTAATAAAGAGAGACCTCTGAAGGGTCTCGTTGCTCATGGAAGAGTGGTAAGTCACTGGAGATCAGATACTGATGCCTAGGGAGACCTTGTTTGAAAGTGAGGTTCTGGAAGTTCTAAAAGAAGCAAGGGGCCAGAATTGAAATTATCTGAAAACTCCAGAGTGAGAAAAGCGAGCAGGACCTGCTATGGCCTGAAGATGCCCAACCAGTGTAAGTCTGCAAAGAAGATAAGGAGGGAGTAAAACAGAATCAGCAGGAAGTTGATGGTCCTGAATCTTGATTGACATAAAATAGGTTGCATTCTAAATGCACTGAGAAACATTAGAGAGATTAGAAACAAAAGATGAGATCACATTCATATTTTATTGATTGCTTTTTTTAACCATTAATAAATTTTTATAACTTGAGACAAGGTCTGGTTATACAGCATAGAATGTCTTAGACCCATGCAATCTACCTGGCTTACCCACCCTAATGCTAGAATCACAGGCATGTATTGTCATGCCAGACTTTGGTTCACATTTTATTTATTCATTTGAGCCTGTATTTTGTGTTCATGTGTGTTTGTGTGTATATAACATGTTTCTGTGTGTAGATGCATGCATGTGATTTGAAAAGGAGCGTGTTCCTATTTAATCCTGCTTAAGACTCCTAAGGAGGCAAAATTACCCATCCAAGTCTCTTCACTTACAGAAGCAGTGTAGAGAGCAGTGATGTATGAGGGCAAAGAACAGCATTTGGGCATTTGGATGACTTCACGATGTAAACGGTCTTCCCAGGTAGCAGAGCCTTGCTGGGGGAAAAAGAACCAAACAGTAAATCAATGATGAGATTAAGATTATGAAATTTTGTAACATCTGTCTGTCTGTCTATCTACCTACCTACCTATCTATCATCTATCTATCTATCCATCTATCCATCTATCTATCTATCTATCTATCTATCTATCTATCTATCTATCTATCTACCTATCTATCATCTATCTATATCTATGTACAATCTATCAATTTCTACTATCTATCTATCTATCTATCTATCTATCTATCTATCTATCTACCTATCTATCTATCTACCTATCTATCATCTATCTATATCTATGTACAATCTATCAATTTCTACCATCTATCTATCTATCATCCATCTATCTATCTATCTATCTATCTATCTATCTATCTATCTATCTATCCACATATACATCTTCACATGCATCATCTATCATCTGTCTCTCAGTCTGTCTGTCTGTCTGTCTGTCTGTCTGTCTCTGAACCAGAGCTAGTGACATGGCTCATCGGATAAAGACTCTTGTAATCAAGCTTCATAGCCTGAGTTAAATCACCAGAGTTCACACTGAAAGAAAAGGTCCAACTCTAGCATGTTATCCTCTCACATGACCCTGGCCACCTTGTGGCCTTCATAAGAGAAACATGGGATGGAACACTCTAGAAAGGAGATCTGCATCACCATAATTTGGGAAGTGGGAAAAAAAAACAACTCATGTATATGCAATTCATCTCACAAATATTTATTGCAATCTTTGAAATCCACAACTTAGTGTCAACCTTATGGCTAACCCCCTTCAAGCCAGCTAACTCCAATCTTTCTAATCTTTCTTTGCAATATGCACTTTGCTTTGCTGAGTAGGCTGCTATGAAACCTGGGTCTCTTGGCTGGATTCATTCCTTCAAGAATGGAATGAATCCAGCAGTGGAGAAGTCTCCAGCCAGTAACAAATGCACTGAGTAGCAGGATAAGGAGGAGCCAAAACACGTGGGCAATGGTGGCAGCTTAGGTGAGACATGATGACTCCTTGGAAGGAAGATATTGATGAGTAGATTTGGGAAGTTTTAAAGAGAAATAATAGAGCTAATTATTGATTTGGTTGTTGAGAGTGAGGGCAGAAAGAAAGGTTGACTCTGACCCTTGCGGGTTAGCCAGCAGAGGGAGAAAAGTAGCTGAGACTTCAGCACAAGGCAGGAGGACTGTGGATGGGGCGGGTGTGAATAGGGAGATTTATGAATGAATTGTTTTCTTCGATGAGTTCTAAGTTTTACAGTTGTATTTATGAGCCCGAAGTTTGGGAAGGGTTCAGGATGACAGCTATAAATTTAAAACTCATCTGCAGAGAGATGGTTTTTAAATCCCTGAGATTGGGAGAGATTAGTTAGAGGAAAGTGTCCTTAGTGAGCAGGAGAAATTATGTTCAGGTCCCTCTGACTCTAATGCTTAGAGTCTCGTGGGAGGTAGATCAAGAGCAAGAGAGGATTAAGTGAGTTCAATGAGATGAATGGTCACAGGAAAGTGAATTATGAGGCCCGACCAGGTCAGCTAACAAACAAAAATGTCAGATAAACAGAGAAGCAACAGGATAGAAGTGGGAAAGTAGACAAGAAAGGGAGAGGGAGGGGGAGGGGGGTGGGGAGATGGAGAGGCAGTAGATGAAAGAAGAAGGAGGAGGAGAAGAAGGAGAGAGAAGAGAAGAGAAGAGAAGAGAAGAGAAGAGAAGAGAAGAGAAGAGAAGAGAAGAGAAGAGAGAGAAGTGGAGGGGAGGGGAGGGGAGGAAGAGGAAGAGGAAGATATGGGGAAAGAGAAGGGGAAGAGAGAGGGGACAAAAAGGGAGAGTAGTAGAGGGGAGAAAGAAGAGGAGGGAAGAGAAGAGAAGGGAAGGATGGGGGAGGTAGAAGGAGAGGCAAACATAGTGGGAGATGGAGTCTAAGAAATAGGAAGGAGATCCATCATAGGAGGAAGGGGTGAGGTAATCAGAGTCTATATAGGTAATAAAGGAGCAAATATAATCAAAGGTCTCTCTGTAGACACAAACTGTCTAAACAAAACCTATTATGTATATGTTTGGTATATCCCAGTAGATTGGAGAGCTTTAAAATGAAAAACATAGGGATCAGATTTTGCTAAAGTCTTGGAAGGGACACAGTGGGTGCCTACTAAGACACTGCAATTGTGGATACCTGCTGCTATACTTGTCTGGATCTATAGAATACATAACAACTAGAGTGATCTGTAACGTAAGCTGTGGATTTGTGGTACTAGCCATTGGTGAATTCATCATTGTAATAAGCATACCACTCCAGCGGGAAATGTTGAGATGGAAGAGGCTATGTATAGAGGGGTAGGAGCCACATAGGAGACTCTGCACTCAGTTTTACAGTGAGCCTAGAATTACTCTAAAATTATAGTCATTTGAAATTAGTAAAACTCAGATAAGCAGTCTGAATAGATATTCAGATTACTGAAATTTAAGTCATTCATTTCAACCTTAGCACAATTTAGAAGGAAAGGGGCCTTGTGCTGTTCCAACAATGTCATTAAAACAGATTGTTTCTTTTTAACTTCAGTTGAGTGATTCAAGAACATTGATCCGTAGTGCTAAATGGGTTGGGTAGAGACTGACCCTTTTCCTTTTTATAGGATTCTCTCAATTATCCAAAAGTGGCATATCATTAGAATGAAGTCCCAGTTAATTCCTTTGCCAAGGAATACTTGTGACGTATGTAAATGATAATGATCTGCATCTTTTGAGACAAAACCAAAGTCACTGAGAGAGAGGGTGATGGGGAGATAGCTCATGAACAGAAAAAAGGAAACAAAACAATTGTCAAGGCAGATGAGGTTTTTATCTTTAAAAAATGGTTCTATACTACAAACCAATTATCATTGTTATTAGAGAATGTATAGTGGGTTTTTTTTCAATAAAATGGCATTTTCTGTTTGTTTGGCTTTGTTTTCATTATAAGGCATTTTTGTCCATCTTCTAATTTAACTAATTGATTAATTAATTAATTACTTTTTATTTTAATATTTTAAAATTCTCTGTCTCTGTCTCTGTCTCTGTCTCTGTCTCTGTCTCTGTCTCTGTCTCTGTCTCTGTCTGTCTGTCTGTCTCTCTCTCTCTCTCTCTCTCTCTCTCCCTCTCTCTCTCTTTCTCTCTCTCTCTCTCTCTCTGTGTGTGTGTGTGTGTGTGTGTGTGTGTGTATCTGTATATGCATGCATATGTATATGGGTTGTTCGATATCCTGGAAGTAGATGTTGTTTTTGGGAACAAAACTTTGGTTCCCTGCAAGAGCAGTACTTGCTTGTAACTACTGAGCCATCTCTGTATCCCGACAGTATATGATCATTAATCACAATTCTGGAGACAAAAATGTCAAAGATGCATTGGGGTCCAGCATTTGGTACCAGCATTTACCTTAGTCCTTGACTGATGAGAGAGGTCAAAGGATAGGATTAAGGGATATTTTCCATACATATCTTGTCTTTGAAGACCCTGCCCATATGAGCCAATTTTCCCAAAGTCCCCACATTTGAATACTTTTGCAGCGGAGATGAAGTTCTTTTAAAAAGTTGTTTTCCATTGAAATTTTTCTTCCTGAACTGACTTTTCTGGAAAGTAATAAAAATAATTTATCTATCTTGAAGTTCAGTTTATAAAAGTTTCTGAAACCCAACACATTTTAGTGATTTCTTGAATACTACAAATATCTTACTTAAAAAACAAAAAAATTACAACACCATATGTGTGCAGTTCCCATGAGTAGGTTTCAGGGAAGTTTTAACAGTTAATGTAGGTTTTTTTCTTTCTTTTGAAACCCAGCATGTGGGTTTAGTGCTTATTAAAGTGAGGGGCTGAGTGGAGTGGGTTGATTTAAGATGAGAAATGGGAGCCGCACTAAAAGCTTAGTTATGGAACTCTGCCAGGAATCCCGCCCTGAACTAGTCTCATACTTACCAAGAACTGTTGATACAGTCCCCGGATACGTTGTCCTCCATATCCTTTGGTCACGTAGACATAAAGGAGACCAGCCGTCATTATTCTCCTTCCGAAGGTTGCCTTCAACCGCGATGCCAAGTAAGCGACTCCTGAGAAGATGGAAATGTTTCCTATCTGAATCATTCATTCTCTCTTTCCATGACACAAGCCCTCTCTCTCAAAGTACCAGATGCAAGCCTTTAATTTTTTAAAATCTAAACTGTGTGGTGGAGTCCACCCAACTATTAAAAACACAAACCATGTAGCCACAGACCGGCCAGTCTGAAAGCAAACCTATGTGTGAAGTCTGACACGGCTTGTCCACTCCAAGCAACTAAGACAATGTCCCCACTGAAAACGAGGCAGAAGAGTCTCTACGATGGCAAACAATGCATTCATTGTTGCTCATGACATCGAGTGCTATCAGTCAGAGCTAGAGAATGTATCCAGAGAGGTGAAAAAGACATTCACAAAAAAAGGACAGCATCATCAACATACCTGATGGCCTGGCAGGGTTGATCCAGAAAACACATCATGCAAGAGTTGGCATAATGCAGGAGACTACAATCTTTGCAGTGAATAGCATGTAGGGTTCAGTGAGAACCCCCACTCTAGTGTATTATAATCAATAGCTTAATGCAACCACAAAGAAGTGAAGGTTCTACCAATAACAACAAGATTCTGCATTATTAAGAGGAGGGAGTTGCATGCCATAGCCACATGGCAAAAGGTGTGGGGCTTATAAACACACAAGTGAAAGGCACACAGACACACAGATACACACACACACACACACAAGTTAATTTTGATATGCCTTGACTAGCTCAATGGTAAAGCATTTCTAATCCTCCCCAAGGCTAACAGACACTCTTCTCATTGGTATTCCTGAGTTAATATCTTTTAAAATCTATATTTTATCTTTGCTGCCCTGGCTCCTTCTGAGTGGCCCCTATCTTTGCTGCCCAAGATGCTTCTGGGCAACCCTTCAGGGGGCAGCTTTCCTTCTTGTACCTACGTGTCACCTGCCAGCAATTCCTCCCTCCAGCTCCTTCCCTGTATGGTTTGCTGCTTCTCCTCAGGGTGGACCTCGTTCATCCCCTGGGGAACCTAGAAGTCTCTCCTCTTACACCCTGCCCGGCTATTGGCTGTTGACTATTGATCAATCAAAAATCAACTGGGGACAGGGACCTTCAGTGTTTGGACATACAGATTCCCAATATTGGGAGCTAAATTAAGACAAAACATTAGATCCAATTTCTAACAGATATGTTCTTACATATTAATGCACATTAGATAATCAAGATAACAAATTAATACCCTTATGGTTGGTCTTCCTCCACAAAATCTTCAATAGTTTCACAAGACACCAATTATGGTAAAAGATACTAATTTTGTGACATAGAACCCAGGGAGTATTTTTTTTAATACAAAAGATTTAAATGATCTGAGTAAAAACCAAAGTTCAGAAAATAGTTTAGATGGGGTCCAGAGAGATGGCTCTTGCAAAGAAGGCGGGTTTGGTTGTCAATCCCCACTTCCTTTGGCTCACATTTGCTTTCACTACAGCTCCAGGAGCTCCTTCCTCCCTCTTCTGGCCTTCATGGGCACTGTACATACCTCCACAGAGACACACAAGCTTACATACAAAACTAAATGTCTTTTTTGCATTAATTAATTAATTAATTAATTAATCAATCAACTAACTAATTTACTTTGCATCCTGATCACAGCTCTCCCTCCTCCCAGTCCCACCCTTACAAATTCCTCCTCTCCTTATGCCTTCCCCTTATCCTTAGAGAATAGGAAACTCTCTGTCCCCCCCACCCCTTACCATCCTGCCCTGGAATGTCCAGACACAGACTAAGAGCAGCCTCTCCCACTGAGACCCAACAAGGCTGTCTAATTAGGAGAAAGGGGACCTGATAGCAGGCAACAGACAGAAGCAGCCTCTGCTCCAATTTCAAAACTAAATTTCTATTCTTCTGCACTACAATGGATGCATCCTGCTGAAGCACAGTGTTTGGTTCCAAGGGAAGATGGTCCCAGATTACCATTTGGCCCAGGCTGCTGCTCTGAGTTTATACACTGATTAGTTAGCTTTCTCAAGTACCGAGTTGCCAATGCAACTCAGCAAGATGATAGCAAACACGTTTGATATTTTAAGTAACGTGTCTGTGACATACGGAGGGATATTGAAACACCATTAGCTCTTTCTGTTCAGTGATCACGTCAACTTTAGT
Organism: Mus musculus; assembly: GCF_000001635.26. Taxonomy (NCBI): domain Eukaryota; kingdom Metazoa; phylum Chordata; class Mammalia; order Rodentia; family Muridae; genus Mus; species Mus musculus. The sequence continues at coordinate 112,071,864 of NC_000077.6, read as the reverse complement.
AACTCCAAAGTTCTGCGAGTGACAAGAATAGAACACTGGGGGCACTTGCCACGTCATTGTGCGTCAGTCTAAATGGAACATTTCCTACCCAAAAGTGAAAATAGCCTACTTTGGCACTTCTCTGGGATGGGGAAGGAAAAACACAATCATCTGTCAAAGACACTATTTTTATGAGGATTTAACTGGGCACAAATTGAATTTGTGGCTTGGCCAAGGACATAAATATTTGCAAAACATCTTGAAGATGACAGTGATATCCACATTGCCAGTGGGAGCAGCTTAAAAATGATATTATGCTGTTGCATGCCTCTCAAAAAATGCTGACTAACAAGGTGACTGGCCCACCATTCCGGCTACATGCATTCATTCCCCATCATAAAATTCGGCCTTTGCAGAGCATGTTAGCTCTCTTACAGTGCTGAGTGGTAAATTCTCTACAGAACTAAATGGCGCCCAACAGAACTCTTGAATTCCCATTTCCCCTACCCTTGCGGCTGCTCTAGAAGCCAGAGAAATTCTAGCAAAAATGTCATTCCAATATTATATTAAGTTTACCATTAAAGAAAGAGGTCTACTTGTCAGCAAAGACCATGCCCAGTGAAAACCAAGAATTACAGTGTTGTGAAGCTAGAGAGATGACTTAGTGACTAAAAGATCTCGGTGCCGCCAAAGCATAAGGGTCTGAGTTTGGATCTCCAGCACCTATGAAGATGTTCAGTGCATAGCACATATCTGCAACCCCAGCACTTCTATGGCGAGATGGAAGGAGTCAGACATACACATGATAGAGCAAGAAAATGGGCCCTGCCTCAAACACGGTGGAAGGCAAGACTGACACCTGGGTCATTCATTCTCTAGCCTCCATGTGCATGAAGTGTGTGTCCCCCTTCGGCATCTATGCACACATATTATACATGTGTGCATCGTACCGATCCACATGTACCCAACCTCACCTGTATCCAGACACACACCAAGTTTAAAAGAAGGAAAAGATGATATTCTTTTCTAAGAATTACAGTGGCACAAGAAAAATACATGTTAAAAGATTACTCTTTGCTGTTTCTGTTACCAGGATAGTGCACATAATTTTGGCTAAACTTGAATAGTGTGCTGGAGCCATGGCTCAGTGGGTAAGAGCACTGACTGTGGATCCAAAGGACCTCGGTTTAAATCCCAGCATCCTGCTTGATGGCTTCCAGCAGTCTGAACTGTCATGCCGGGCAGTGATGGCATATGCCTTTAATCCTAGCACTTGGGAGGCAGAAGCAGGTAGATTTCTGAGTTCGAGGCCAGCCTGGTCTACAGAGTGAGCTCCACGACAGCCAGGGCTACACAGAGAAACCCTGTCTCGGGGAAAAAAAAACAAAAACAAACAAACAAACAAAAAACACAAAAACAAAAACAAAACAAAACAAAACAAAACAAAACCACCAAAAAAACCTTGAATAGAGTTCCTGCAATTGTTGTAGGTCAGATGAGGTGGAGGTTTCCCGTGGGAGTGCTATGTGAAGGAGATCTTAATTTACAGAAACTGGTTCCCCCGGTCCTTTTGTTCCCATGATATTCAGTGATTGAACACGATAATATTTGGAAATATTTCCTCACACTCTTGGGTGCCAGGATGAGGTTGAAATGCCCAAGACATTTCCTAGGAAAAACAAAAGCTGTTCTGTGCATATGACAGCTGATTACAGTCTGTCAATTTCGGGGTGCATCCAACTGGATCCAGTATCCAGTATTACCTAACATCTACAGAAACCTTCCGGACTGAGGGAATTCCAGGTACATCTTACTAATACACGTGACTGTAAGAAGAGTGGTCCTTAAGCAAGGTGTGCTAAATATGCCCCGTCCCCCCAAGAACAAGTACAAGGGCCCCATTTTTAGCAGAAAATATCCACAAAAGAATCATTGACAGAGACAGACAGTAACTGAGTGTCTCTCTGAAGCTAGGACTGACTCCCAAAATAAAAACTTGAAAAGAATCCCCCTTAACACACCGAAGGATCAGAGGTGGCAGTGGCGGGAAACATTTCCTAAAATATAGTAGTGGTTCATTACCTAGTATTTTAAATTTACTAAAGGTAATTTTTGTTTGAATAGATCTGCTGAAAAAAAAAATCAAAGTACCTGGAATTGCCTGGATTCTCACCTGAGTCAGGACAATAGCACACACTAGTTACTCACAGTCAACCTTCTTGATAGACACTCTTCATAGTGCAGGGAACTCGGGCTAGGAAGACAAATTTACTTTGCTCTTCTACAGGTGTGAGAGGTAGAGGGGCTGCCTTGCCTCAGGTTGGGCTGTGTCCAGTGCTTTCTTTAGCACTTCAGAAACAGCATTACAGTGCTATAAAATTATTCTTTAATTCCACTTATTAAATACTGACAGTTAACTCTGGGTTTAGCATGTTAGCCCCTCCTCTCTCTCTCTCTCTCTCTCTCTCTCTCTCTCTCTCTCTCTCTCTCTCTCTCTGTCTCTCTCTCTCTCTCTCTCTCTCTCTCTGTGTGTGTGTGTGTGTGTGTGTGTGTGTGTGTGTGTGTGTGTGCATGCATGTAGAAAGGGTTTATAACAAATACAGCCAGCTTCTGTCCTGAAAATTAACATCATTTGTAAAAGTAAGAAATGATTTTTTTAAAAAGAAAAAACAAAAACAAAAACAAAAACAAAAACAAAAACAAAAACAAAGGATGTTTGGAATTGTAAAACATAACTGAGTCCTGCAAGAGCTCACATTGTGATGGTCCCTATACAGCCAGTATCAGAAACAGATGGGAACAAAGCGGCATTTGCAAAATGGATGCGACATTTGTGGCATCAAATATAGGCTGAGAGCTGTCAGGAGCAACATGGCATCAAGCCAAAGTGTTCTCGTAAACATGAAACTAAAGCACGCTCATCTCCTCCTCTGTGACCCAGTCATGTAGACATGTCCTGGAAGAAGGATCCAATGTATTGAAGTAGAGAAATGGCAGGGACTTAGACTCCATGAGAATAAAAATGACCATTAAAGCTTTGGAGATGCCTCAGGTCAGAAGTCTGCTCATCAGCCATTATTCCCAGCATTCTTTTGGTTCTTCCTATACTTTGCAACACTGGCCCTTGATTCAGGGAAGCCATGTCTGAGAGATAAATGGAACTTATCCGGCATTCTACATTGTCGAGGTAGTCAATGTGCCCCACAACTCTTAAGGTAGGGGTCTGTTTTCTCAGCAGCCAGCACTGCAAAGCCAAGGGTCCTGGGGAATGAGGCTGGCAAAGTGAATGAATGACACATTTTAAGCATCATGGAAATGATAAAAAGTAGCAACTGGCGTTTGACATTATTTTCCAGAAGCAATAAGGGATGGTGATGGTGTGTACCACAGCAAATGTCTCATTAAAATGCCAACACACTAGCAGTTCTCAGCAGAAGTAAGTCTAATGTGAAATGTCTCACTGGATCATGTGCCAGCCTCACTGGATCATGCACCAGCCTCAACTGGCTCACCAGCCAGTGTTGCTGTTTTGGAACGTTCTGGAACCTTTGGGGTGAGAGGCATGCATACATGGCAGTGCCGGATCACTGGAGGTGGGTCTTTGAAGTTCATAGTCCTATTGGCTGCCATTCTCATGCTTCTTACTTGGATGATGCCATGGGAGAACCGGAGGTAACAAGCTCCCACCTCTACGGTCCCGAGCCAGTCTCAGCCACCACACCTTCACTATGATGGAACCATGGGCCAAAGTAAACCTGCTCTTCCTTTAATTGATTCTGCCACAATGACTAGAAAAGCAACTAATATTCTCTCTTCAAGAGATAACCAGTGTGTGGCTGAGGATATAACATAGTAAGTAAAGAGCCCTTTTCTAGCAGGCAGTGTACATGATCATTAAAACCAGAGAGGTCTCAGGTATCTGAAGATGGGCTAACTAATCATTATTTTTTCTAGGATTCTTTGGGTTCTATCTACACTTTTTCAAGACTGGCGAAGACTTGATCCAGGAAACTAAATCTGAGCAGTAAATGGGACCTACCTAGCATTATACGTTGTTGCGGCTAGAGAGCGTACCTCATACCTCTGAATGGAAAGGCTCTTTTTTCTCTGCCACCTAAATTGTGGTTTCATCTACAATGCTAAATTAGACCAGGACAGTTGGTGCAGAGCACTAATATAATCCTAGCATTCAAGACCTACCGGTAGAAGATTCTGTTCAAGGTGAGTTCAAGGTTGGCTCAGGATAGAAGAGACAAAGTTTCACGGAACAAAAACCCAACATTCTAACAACCAAAACCAGAGAAGCTTCTCCCAGATCCCACCCCTAACCTTACCTTGGACTGTTTAGGACACTTCAGGCTTTATTTTGGTGCCTTGTCAAAAGATGACCTCAAGAGCTGCAAGGATGCCTCATTAGTTAGCTTCCTGCTATTGTAGAGGACTGGAATTTGGTTCCCAGCATCCAAAGTTAGGAGACTCATAGCAGCTTGTACCTCCAGCTACATAGGATTTGGCGCCCTCTTCTGGCCTCAGGGGTACCTGCATGCATATGTACATACCCATCCCTACTGCCCACCCAACCCTGCTACACACAGATTTAATAGACATAATTTTTAAAAAGATAACCTCAGAAAGGTGAAAACGTGACCCATTTTTTTAGGATAAGCGATTTGTTTATGGTGATTCAAAAAGTAAACAATAACTAGAATTTATTTGAAGTGCCTTACGATTCAATAAAAGATACACTCTTTTATTTTTTTAAAATATGCGTGAATGTTTAAACAAACACTTCACACTGAAAGTATTCAACATCCCAACCTATGTCAAAGCATCATTGAGGAAATGCAAATTAAAGCCACTTTGAGGTGGTACTGCTCATCAGAAAGGCCATCTGTAATGTAGAGAAATATTTGTATTGCATGCGTATTGTTCCTGTGTACTGTTTGTATTAAAGATGACAAAAATATTCATCTTGCTATCCTGTATTGCAGGAGTTTGGGCTTCCTTGTGCAGTGGGACCTCTTACTGTGAACCAGCCACGAGTCCCATAAAAGCTCAATGATCATCTCAAAGCTTAGCTGTCACGTGGTATTTTAGCTTAGCTGTCACGTGGTATTTTAGCTTAGCTGTCACGTGGTATTTTAGCTTAGCTGTCACGTGGTATTTTACAGACTTGAGCTTCTTAACTGTTGTTTTCAGGCTTCAGTCATCCTCTAGGGATCTTGCTTGTGAGTCTCCCCAACAGCAGCTTGCCTTACAAAGTACGGGAGACACAGGGAAGTTCTGACCTTGTCACTCAAACCCAGTTGGCCATAATGACATATCACGCTGCCCTCTCTTGATTAAAAGCCAATCAGTGGCTCCACAGACGCAAAGGAAGGGACTGACCGTGAAGGGACAAGGAATACCAGAAAGTGGGATTTTTGGGGACTGTGTTAGTAGCTGCCTACCACAACATGACCTGACAAAGGACTTGTATCCAAAATAGTAATGAATTCTACCACTCAATAAAAAGATACAGAACTCAATTAAAACCCAGGAAAAGCACTTGAGTTGGCATTTCTCATAAGGAGACACCTGATACCCAAAAAGTGTATGAAAAAGTGCCCTGTATCATTAGTCATCAAGGAAATTCAAATTAAAACCACAAAGAGGTTCTCCTACACACCCACTACAAGGCTAAATTTAAGTGCCTGACAATACGGACTATTGTCCTCGAAGCAGGCTGATTAGAACTCTCATTATTCCTCGTGGGAGTGCAAACGGACCAACCACAATGGAAAACACTTTAGCAATTTCTAATAAAGTTAAACACACACCTACTCATGACCCAACAATTCCACTCTAAGGTAGGTCTTAAGAGTAATGAACACATGGTTCACACACATTGATGTTTTTCTTACTGTTATAACCTTGGGCTCTAGAACTGTGCCTAGGGTATAACAAGTTCTTAATTCCTATTTGTTCAGAAATGAGTGAAGGATGGAGCTGGTGAGATGGCTCAGTGGTTGAGAGCACTGGCTGCTCTTCAGAAGAATACAAGGAGAGGTCTTCCAACACCCACAAGGGGCAGTTCACACTGAATCATGAATACAGCTTCAAGGGAGATATGATGCCTTGGGCTTCCTCATGCACAGTGTCTCATGTGAATAAGCTCCCACACAGAGGAGCACATATATATACAGAATGAAAAATAATAATAAAATAAGTCACCCAGCACTTATTTGTTCCCAGCACTTGGGAGGCAGAAGCAGGTGGATTTCTGAGTTCGAGGCTAGCCTGGTCTACAGAGTGAGTTCCAGGACAGCCAGGGCTACAAAGAGAAACCCTGTCTCAGAAAAACAATTAATTAATTAATTAAAATAACTCTTGAAAAGATATGAATAGAGGAGTTATGGTCCATGTTGGCATCATGGTGATGATGGATCCTTTAAGTCCCATGTAGGATGAATTCCGTCTCTCTGGTTCCTTTTCTCAACAAACACTTTCCATGTCTCAAACTCTTAATATATTTAGATCACAGCCTTTGCAAAGAATCTTACTGACTTCTGATGTGTTGCCAACAGGACCTAGGTTGAGCACCAGATAGAGAAGTGATTAAAAATTCAGATTCCTGGGTTGTACGTAGAGGTTTCAGCTTCACTTGGTTGGAGAGGGGCCTCGGGATGTTCCTTTTTAACCAGTCCTGTTGGGATGACAGTCTTCAGTGTTAGAATACTCTAAACAGTCAGCCGAAGGGCAAATAGTGAGCTTGACAACCACATGGTAATTCATTGTTATTTTCTGATATATTTTAAAATGTTTGATAACTTTACACGTGTATATAGTATGGTTTGAAGAAATCTCCCCCCATTTCCTCCTCTTTATTTTTCCCTTCCTTATCCCTCCCACTATCCTGACACCGGACTTCATGTATTGTTTGCTTTTAAGCTCTTGACATCTACTTAGTACTCCCATTATGTGCACAGGTGTAGAGCCATCTACCAGAGTATGGCTAGCCTTTCAAGAACTGTCTCCCTATAGAAAATAATTTTCCCTCCTCCCAGAATCCATCAGTTTCCAATAGCTTCTCAAATAGGGGTCAGACTTGTTGAGGTCTGTCTCCCATCCATGCTAGAGTTTTGGCTGGCTTGATCTTGCCCGGGTCTTCTGCATACAGTCAAAGCTACTTCAGATTGATGTGTGCAGTAAGTGGCCCTGCCATGTTCAGCAAATAATGTTTCTCCAGAGACATCCGCAGATGCCCACTACCTCTGGTACATGGAGTCTTTCCTAAACCCCTTCTTCTGGGAAGATTTCTGAACTTCTCTGGTAATGGGTGTGACCTATATTTTTACAGTGTGTTTTTCTATTTTTGCTTTATATTTTCCAGTTCAGCCTCTGAGCTTCATCTTGAAACATATTCCCCTCCCTGGTATAGATATGTATGTTTCCAGTGTGCATTCATATCTAGGAGAGGAACTCTAGATGTCTATATATTTGTGATGTTCTCTTTCTCTCTCTCTGTCTCTCTGTCTCTCTGTCTCTCTGTCTCTCTGTCTCTCTGTCTCTCTGTCTCTGTCTCTCTCTGTCTCTCTGTCTCTCTGTCTCTCTCTCTGTCTCTCTGTCTCTCTGTCTCTCTGTCTCTCTGTCTCTCTCTCTCTCTCTCTCTCTCTCTCTCTGTGTGTGTGTGTGTGTGTGTGTGTGTGTGTGTGTGTAGTGATTGTGACTGTAAGTGATTATGTGCCATCTTAGATCAGGTGTCCTAAACACATGTCCTAAGATTCTTATGAGAATTCTTTTGTAAGCAATTATGCTTTTGATTATTAAAGGTTGGCATTATCATAGCAGAGCACCGGGTGATGCTAAGCATAGGTAGGGAGGATTCTTGACAAAATCATAGCTCCAGTGGACTCCAGGAGGAGGGCATCTCTGGGGTTGAAGAGATGAGTCAAGCTTTTACCATCCTTTTCACTAAACACCAGTTAAAAGTCAGTTGAGAGGAAGGAAAATCCACACAGTTACTGCCAGTTCTATCTGTGGTACATAGGAAAGAGATGCTCCAGTGTCATGAGATACTTTTCTAACAAAACCCCAGATATAAACAGATTCTTAAAAGCAAAAGCACACAGGGAGCTGTCAGTGGCTGCAGGGACAGGAGCACGAGAGCCCGCAGGGATCTCTAGAGAGAGCCCAGTACCTGAAGTGTGTGAGGCAGATCAGCAGTTCCAAATTAATGTGTTGAGAACTTTGGGGGTATCTGGAGGTATTTTCCTCTTCTTTAGTATTTTCCTTGAAATTATATGTGCAGCGTGTGTATGCTGTGCCCACAGAGGCTAGAAGAAGGCTTTGAATCCTCTGAAATTGGAGTTACAGATGGTTGTAAGCCATCAGGTGGTTTCTGGGAACTGAACTGGGGTCCTCCCAAAGAGCAGCCAGTGCTCCTAACTGCTGAGTCATCTCTCCAGCTGCTGCATGTGTTTTCTTATATTGATATCAGGATGTTGGGTCAGAATGTGAGCATGTAAGCTTCCCACACTCTTCTTTAGTTTCCTTCTCTCCTACTGTGTCTAGAGTCACCGAGTCTGGAGTTGTACAAGGTTGAATTCTCCATAGAGCAGTGGTGGTCTGCAGCCTGTGGATTACGACCCCATTGGGGGGTGTGCCAAATGACCCTTCCATGGGGGTCACATATCAGATATCCAGCATATGATATATTTACATTATGATTCACAACAGTAGCAAAATATGAGTTATGAAGTAGCAATAAAAATAACGTTATGGTTGGGATCCCAACAACACGAGGAACTGTATTGGAAGGTTGAGAATCACTGGCCTAGAGTCAACCTGTTCTCTCCTTTTGGGTTTGCCAGAAATCGCTCAGCCAATAACCCAGGCTTGAGGAGAAACACGGAAACTGCCTTCCCTGTTCCAGAGGATGTTGTTATTAAGAGGATGAGGAGAGAAGTTCGGATTCGCAAAAGCCCTAGGGTAAGATCTCTAACTCATCCTGTAGCTCTTAAGGCACGTTGCTTAAATGAAACAAATTTAGCACAGGCTGAGTCTACTTAGTAAGGACATTGTCACATGTCACTTCACATACCCCTGTGACAATGAACTCAGACCTGAACTTCTTTAGACACAATTGCTTTTTAAGGCTTGTATAACAGAAGTTCACCTTAATTCCAACCATAGTCTCTGTTTTTACTGTTTTTGTTCTTGTTGCTGTTTGTTTCTATTAATTATTTTGTTTACACTTCAAATGTTGCCCCCCCCACTTCCTGGCCTCCCATCCACAAACTCCCCCCTTTGCCTCTAAGAGGGTGCCCCCCAGCCACCCACCCACCTCCACTTCACCTTTCTAGCATCCTCATTCTCTGGGGCATTCAAGCTTCCACACATCAAGTACCTCCCTTCCCATTGATGCTAGATAAGGCAATCCTCTGCTACATAAGTAGTTGGAGGCATGAACCAGTCCCTGTATGCTCTTTGGATGGTGGTTTAGTCCCTGGGAGCTCTGAGGAGTCTGGTTAGTTGATATTGTTGTTCTTCCTATGGGGTTGCGATCCCCTTCTGCTCTTTCTGCTCTTCTTCTAACTCTTCCATTGGGATGCCCAGGCTCAGTCCCATGGTTGGCTGTGAGTATCTGCATCTGTGAGTATCTGGCAGAGCCTGTCAGGAGACAGCTACACCAGGCTCCTGTCTGTAAGCACATCTTGGCATCAGCAACAGTGTTGCAGTTTGGTGTCTGCTGATGGGACTGATCTAAAGGTGGGGCAGTCTCTGGATGGCCTTTCCTTCAATCTCTGCTGCATTTTTGTCTCTATATTTTTTTAAGACAAGAACAGTTCTGAGTTAGAGTTTTTGAGATGGGTGGGTGGCCCTATACCTCAACTGGGAGCCATGTCTATCTACTGGAGATGGTCTCTTCAGGATCTATATCCCCACTGTTGAGCATTTCAGATAATGTCATCCCCATTGGGTTCTAGGAGCCTCTTGCATCCCTGGCATCTGGGACTTTCTAGTGCCCCCCCTCCCCATTCTCTGCCCAGCTCCACTGCTATATATTTCTATTCATTCTCCTGGCCCTTTGGACTTCTCTCTTGTCTCTTCCCATACCTGATCCTGCCCCTCCCCCTTTTCCTTGCCCTCCCCTCTCCCACCCAGGTCCCTCCCTCCCTCTGCCTCCCATGATTATTTTCTACTGTGGTTTATGAAAAAAGGATTAATAAATGTGATAATTGGTGTGTACATTTAATGGTACAGTAAAGGCCTAAAAGTATGGCTAGCTGATGCATGGAAATTTTATTATTCACATATTCTTTGTAATAGTAGTCCTCTGTTTTGGGTTGTTTATTTTCTTAACTTGATGCTAGTGGCTTCCTATATGAATGGGACACTTTTTTCAATATTTGGCAAGTATTCTAGCTTATTTTATTGTCCACTACAAGAACAAACAGAATTTATTAATTTATCCAGATAATCTTCAGGACCTAAATCTGAATAAAAGATATTTATCAATAAACAAAATAATAGTATTGTTATTATAACAATTTGTTGTATTGAAGAGGAGTGAGATTTGAATTGGTTACCAGCAGTATATTTTGAGCAAAATCCTTGTGTATAACAGGAAAGTACCTGTGCCTTCCTCACAATCATGTTATTTAGAGTAGTGCTTATAAAGTGTGCATTGTACTGCATGGTATGTTATACACATTTCAGAGGCCTTTGCTCCCTTCTTGCCACTCATCTCCAAATCTACTCTGAGCATAAACTTAGCTGTGATAGAATTTGTTGCAAATTTTAAGTCAATTTAATTTAAAAATTATACACTACAAAGAGAATTCAGAGGTGCTAAATATTATGTAAGATCCTTTATTTTTATACCCATTGAAATCCAGAAAGGAGAGAAGGGATGTAGAATAGAAGAAAGAAACCCAGGATACAAGAGGGTTTTTATGACCCAGATAGTCCCATAAACAAGGACACTGCATAGGGAACACATTTCAGAGATTCGATGTCACAACTCGGGAGTTTAGGTGAAAGGATATATTTTCCTTGCATGATTTTAATTCTTGATTGAGCACACTCACATAAGTTTGGGACTGAGAGAACGATATAAGTGTGCCATATGTGTTCTGAAAGAATTACGATATCCCCCTTCAGCCTGTTAAGAAGGTCACATAGTAACATTAAACCAAGAGGGTGGCTCTTCTGAATGTAGACCATAGCCTAAAGTTCCCATGGTCATGAAACGAATCTTGTATTTTAGCATCCACCAGAGACTGGTGAAGGTGAGGAGAAGGATGGAAGATCACATGACAGAATGTGGAGGCAATGGACATTATCTTATCCGTGTAGCTACATAGACACAGCTTCTTAAGTATCCTTTTCTATGGGTCTTCAAACATTTATGAAGCTGGGAAATGGAGCAGTCACTGATTTACCTGGCATCCAGGTCATTAGCTACCAACTCATGGTACCTTGTGTTTATCCATAGTGAGTCCCCACTGCTTCATGTGAGATTTCTAAACCAATGTATCATTTTAACCTCTACATGTATATAGTTCAACCCATAAGGGCATTTGAAAATGCTTATTGGATAGAACCACATATTATAGCATTTCCCAATGTGCTTTAAAGTTATTTAAAATTTTTTGGAGAATTGCATTATATCTTAATTTGCTTACATTTCTTTCCTCATTTAAAACCATATTTTAGATGATATTAGAGTGATATCTTTTCATAAGATCTATGGTTCCTTCCTTTGCGTGAGCTTCCTGGATGAGAATTTTGGTTCACAGGAGATTCACATGCAGCTTAAAATTGCTCCCCAGACACAGAAACTCCCCTTTAAATTCAAGGAAGATTTTTGGGTTAGTTTTCCTATGGTTTTGGTTATTGGCGAGTTCATCATATTTCCCCTTATTGGTCCAAGAGAGGATTCTGATGTGTGAAAAAAAATCAGCTCCCAGTCTTATAGCACTTAGAAAATTTTAGGCTAGACAAAAATATGTCAAAAGCAGTAATACATGCAAAATATTTATGAATCTTAGGAAGAAGAAGGAAAAACCTATAGAAATTTAGAAAGAATTAAAATTCCCATTCACTGTGAGAACCAGACAGACACATAAAGTATTTGTAGATAGATTGGGAAAAAAAAAACATATTCGTGAACATGATACCTTCTTGGTAAACATATACCTTAGTTTATAAAATATGTCTTAATTTTATTCCCAGAATTTGAGCAAACATATGCAAACTAACCAAAATAAATAAAAAAATGAGCTCTGTTTACTGTTGTAATGACATGTTTATGTGTTTGACTGACAGGAGCCTTTGGGTAGTCGTCTAGACACTTACACCATGTGAATTGCATGTAAGTTAGTCATGGATAGGAAAACAAAACAAAACAAAACACAGGATGCAGAAACAAAGATTTCAGCCATAAAGACTTTGGGTCACCATGTTCTGAGCAAAGGGAAACAATAGATGCAAGGACTGGTGGTGAGTAACATCAGATTTATTTATTTTTATTTTATGTGTACAAGTGGTATGTCTGTCTGTTGCACCATGTTGCAAGCCTTGCACACAGAGGTCAGAGTAGGACATCAGATCCCCTGGGATCTGAGTTACACGTGGGTGCTGGGATCTAACTGAACAGGGATTCTCTGGCAGAACAGCCAATATTCTTATCTCCTGAGCCATCACCCAAGCTGGGATCCTGACACTTAGATTATGCTGTGTTGTGCTTATCATGATGAGAGTGGCTGTCACATCAAAACATTATCCATCCACCCTTTACAGTCCTTGACTGCCAAAGGGGTTTGTTGTGCAACAGAATAGAAATCTATCGGTGCCTATCTTAGTTAGGGTTCCTATTGTTGTGATGAAACGCCATGACCATAAACAAGTTGGGGGGGAAAGGGTTTATTTGGCTTACATTTCCACATTGTAGATCATCATTGAAGGAAGCCAGACTTCTAATTTATCTAAAGAGCAGCATAAAAATGTGTTAATGTATGCATCTGATTTAGACCAAGATAAATTCTGAATATGTCACTGATTATGAATTTTTAACATTTTAAAAATTAAACCGTATTTAATTAAACAAAGAAATCCTTAAATTAACCTTGAAAATTTGTGATTTCCCTGTTGTATACTTTTAATATATGATATATATGAAATTAATTTCATATATGTATATATGTGTATATATATATGTGTGTGTATATATATATATGTATATATGTGTATATATACATATACATATACATACATATATATATATATATATATATATATATATATATATATATAATTTTAAATCTTTGGCAACTTTTCTCCATTGCCACACTCTGTAACTTAGGGCTATTCAAATCTGAGACAGTTGCATCTGACATCACTGTTTTCACAAGTAAGAATGGTACCTAATAGAGGGGCTCGTTTTTAAAACAGGAGTGAACTTTACTGTTCAGTTTTAGGGTATGCATACATTCAGAATTCAGAGTAGTTCGGAAAGTTTTCCTACCACACAACTGTATTACACCAAGGTGTCCTATACAATGCAAATTGGCTGCTGGTGCTGTAATCATTCCAAATATGCTGGATTATGCATTTCAGTCAGAATTACATTGTTTCCATGTTTCAGTATAGAGAGGCTCCGTTCGTTCGTAGAAGTAACAGCCAAGTCTGTAAGCCAGGAGGAAAGCTGTGGGACGTGGGTATATCTGTTCACAGTTTCATTCTCTCTGAGAAGCAGCTACAATTCAGCTGCAGAAAGAAACAATGTCAAATTTCTCCTGCATCATAGGCACTATGTGGTGGCATAATTAAAAGAATTGAGAGTACCAGATGCTGGGTCTAGATCGTATTTCATGTTATACTTTCACCTCTAGTTTGTTATGTGTTTCTGACAACTCTTCCCCATTTATAATTGATACTAAATTGTTTTCTGTCTATGTGATGGTTTGTATATGCTCAGCCTAGGGAGCGGCACTATTAGAATGTGTGGCCCTATTGTAGTAGATGTAGCCTTGTTGGAGTAGGTGTGACACTGTGGGTGTGGGCTTTTAGACCCTCATCCTAACTGCCTGGAAGCCAGAATTTTCCTAGCAGCCTTCATATGAAAATGTAGAACTCTCAGCTCCTCTTGTACCATGCCTGCCTGAATGCTGCCATGCTCCCAACTTGATGATAATTGACTGAACCTTTGAACCTATAAGCCAGCCCCAATTAAATGTTGTTCTTATAAGAGTAGCCTTGGTCATGGTGTCTGTTCACAGCAATAACACCCTAAGACAATGTTTAACCTCATTTTAATTCATTTGATTTTGCATATGTAAGTGTTTTGCCTGCATGTATGTTTGCACACCACATTTGTCTGGTGCCCAGGGAGGTCAGAATAGGGCATCAGATATATTGGAACTGGAGTTACAGATGGTTGTAACCTACCACATGAGTTCTGGGAATCGAACCTAGCAAGAGTAACAAATACCTTTAACCTCTGAGCCATCTGCTCAGTCCTCCTATTTAATCTCCCTTTTTGAACTTTATTTCATACTCTGGATCATGGAAGATCACTAAGCAAGTTCTTGTCCAAATCTCTTCTGCTTTTCTCTCTGCTAGCCTATGCTGCTCAAATCCAGAATTTTTGAGATCATTGTGGCGAAGGTCAGGATATAGCTTTCCCTGGGATGTTCAATTAGCCGGTCTGTGTTTCAGGTCTCAGAAGTTTGTCCTTTGAACAATGTCAGCATCAGTGGGGTTCCTGGACCACACTCAGAGATCTCTATATCTCTATCCATTGCATCTGCAGCAGAGCTGACATCCTCTGACGACATGATGACAGAGGTCTGTGAAGAGCTGGTGAGAGGACAGGAGGAGCTCAGAGCCACCAGGCTCCCTTCCTCAGTGTAGCCTTGGGCACAGACAATCCTGGTCACCTACTTCTAATCAACTGCCCATAGGCTGTTTCTGTGCTGGAATGTGTCCTCACAGAGATTCCAGGGCGTCCTAAAGTCAAAGTTCTGCTTTCCAGGAGGCATCTTCACTCTGTGCGACCTGTGGTTCACCTCCTCCAAACACATTTCTTTTGATCTTCATCACCAGCATGATATATGAACACAGCCCCTGGTTCATCCAATCACTGGGATCCTCCGCAGCAGTGGTTGTCGGCCTTACTAATGCTGTGACCCTTTAATACAGTGCCTCTCCACATAGTGACCCCCAACCATAAAATTATTTTCACTGCTGCTTTGTAGCTGTAATATTGCTACTCTTATGCGTCATAATGTAAATATCTGGTATACAGGATATCTGATATGGGACTCCTAGGAAAAGGGCATTCGACACCCTCAAAGGGCTCGAGAGTCAGGCTGAGAACCACTGCTCTGAGAGAACTAAGCGATGAAGTAATTAGGACACATTCAACATTTTGAAGCAGCAGCAGAGGTTTCACCTTGCGGGCCAACACAGGTGTGTATAATTGTGACAGAGAAGATGTAAAAATATCTCCAAACACACGCACGTATTCACGGTACATCGCCATACTCATAGGCATGGGTGAGCAAAGTCGATTAGAATGGAGAAGCTCTTCGGAATGTTTTCAGTCCCATCTTGGCAGTTTCTTTTTGGCTCCCGGTTCTCACAACTGTCTATGTATGCATATCTCACTTTGCGTTGAAAAGAGATTCATCATCTTTGCATTACCACACTTACTGAGTTTACCTTTCCAGTCCTTCTGCTTCTTTGTTCATGACTACTTTAAATATCAAAGTCTACCTCAACCCCCACTCTGTCTTTCTTTCTCTACCGCTGCCTCCCTTCTAGACCCCAGGACTCAATGCTGACTTTGCCACTTCCCTGGTAGGTCTGCCGTAGACTGAAGGGCAAGTTTGGGTGGTATTTCCTCCGTGGGGCTCCCCAGCCATCCCAGAAGGGGCAGACGGCTTTCTGGCTCCTGTCTGTCGATTCCTGATCAGAAGGCCCTGTTCTGCTGAGAGTGTCTAAAAGCCACCTTTGCTCAAAAAGGATAATAAAAAACGTTCAGTCAGACATTGAGGCAGCTTTCCAAACTGCTGGCTGCCAATTCCCTAGTTAAGAGAAGCCTGGCTCCAAGCCATGCACATTAACCCTTTTCGCTCTGGGTTTTAACAGAGGTGTTAGTGCCTGAAATGAAGGTAAGGAAAGGGAGGGGCTTGGCCATGAAAGAGGACTGGGACTTCTTTAGGCCGTACCTAAAGAAGTTATACTGATGTTGCAATTTTTTCTTTCACGTTTGAAAAATGTGTGCTTCACTAAGTAAGATGCTGTGAAGGGAGGCAGTCAATATGTTTCAAAGAAGAGCATTGCAGGCTAAAAGCCGTTTCTCCATGGCTTTTTAACAACCAAGAAAGGAATGAAATTTTTTGGTGTGTGTGTGTGTGTGTGTGTGTGTGTGTGTGTGTGTGTGTGTGTGTGTGTGAGAGAGAGAGAGAGAGAGAGAGAGAGAGAAAGAGAGAGGTGGTGGAGGAGACACAGAGACAGACAGATACACACAGAGACACAGAGATAGAGAGAGAGACAGACACACAGGCAGACAGACAGACAGACAGACAGACAGGCAGACAGACACACACACACACACAAGAGGTATTTGGCTTTCTTCCACAGCTGGCTATAAGTGTGCTTCTTTCCCTATAAGGCTAAGGAGTCTAATGTACAAAAGGAGATAGAAAACAATAAGGGGACTCCTTCCTTGGAGCAGTGGTCATCCACTCTAAGCGACATCCAAGGTCACTGTCTTCTGCCTTCTTCACTTTCTAGCTCTACAGACAGAGGGTGCTCACAGAAGAAGTTAACGCCTTGCTTATTGCCTTTGTTCCATGCAAAACCTTCAACGTGATACAGCCAAAGGACTCGGTTCTAATGGGAGAGACTATGAGACAGAAAGGACTTTAAGAGGCAGTAATGTTAACACCTTGTTTGTTTTGGCACTAACCATAATGGCCTGTGTTTGAATCACATCTGCAAGTTTGGTTGCTGAATTTTTATGTCCTCACTAGTTAAAGAGGATCATTGTGGGAATGACTTCCCTCAATGCAAATTAATTCTGATAAATATTCATCATTATTAACTACTACCTATAATTACTATCATTTTTTTTAAAAAGCATCATTATGCTAATGAAAGATTTTTTTCCAATTCTTCAAGACCTTCTTGAACAGAAGAGAGTAGCAGTTTCATACCACGACCATAGGAATAAGACTTTTTGATAAGCAGGCAGCCATCTTTCATCTCTCAAGAACCACCTTTAAGGGGCTGGAAAGATGGCTCAGCGGTTAAGAGCATTGACTGCTCTTCCGCAGGTCCCAAGTTCAAATCCCAGCAACCACATTGTGGCTCAAAACCATCTGTAATGAGATCTAATGCCCTCTTCTGGGGTGTCTGAAGACAGCTACAGTGTACTTACATATAATAAATAAATAAGTCTTAAAAAAAAAAGAACCATCTTTAAGCCAAGTTAATTAGCTGCAACCCCAAAGAATTGGATCACACTACTATGTACTAGTATCCAAAAAAGAAACATTTTCTGTGTTTAGTGAACAAGCATACAGTCTGGGTATGGAGGAAACTCTCAATTAAGATTCTAGTACAATAGCCAGGCACGCCTTTAATCCCAGCACTCAGGAGGCAGAGGCAGCCGGATTTCTGAGTTCGAGGCCAGCCTGGTCTACAAAGTGAGCTCCAGGACAGCCAGGGCTATACAGAGAAACCCTGTCTCCCTGTCTCGAAAAACCAAAAAAAAAAAAAAAAAAAAAAAGATTCTAGTACAATCCGAATGAATGAGTTTGCTCTGCTATGAGATAAGCTAGCCAATACCTACTATCACTAGTACAGTAGATATATGTTGGCCACCAAAAGAAACATATTTTACCCAAATATTTGTTTTGATTTATATTTATAGAGGCACAGGTATTAACAATTTAAATTGGAGAGAGAGAGAGATCAAGAAGGGCTACATGGGAGGGTTGGGAGAGAGGAAAGGAAAGAAAAAAAATAAAAGATTTTTTTTTTTTTAAGAAAAAAAAATTGAGGCAGTCTCACTGTCCTGAATCTCAGTATGTAGACAAAGTTAGCCCTGGTGTCACAGAGATCCAACTGCCTCTGCCTCCAAGTCCTCAGATTAAAGATGAGAACCACCACAACTGAAAATTACATACAGTCAGTCTGTCTTGTGACTGTCACATCCTTATTCCTTAAGTTCTCAAGATCCTCACAACCCACTTGAAATGTTCAAATGTAGAACTTGTTTCTCAGTTGGCTTCTGAATCGATGTCCTCGGGTCCTTAATGTCCCTTCCCAGGGAAGATCTCCTTGGCTGGTTATCCAAGTCAAAGTGGTCAGCCCAGAAAATAGCCACAATAGATTCATCAGGTGTTTATGTGTCTGTGCATGTCAATTGGAGAGGAGGGTCAGGAACGGGACATCTGAGCGTTTTGAGGGAGGAAAGAGGCAATGGAGCTGGAGAGCAGAAAGGGAGGGTCAAGTGATATAAAAATATTTTAATTAAAAATTGAAGAACAAACGGAAACAAAAACCCTGGCAATTTGGACATTAGATTCTCGGAGCAAATATTCCAAGAAAAGCAGGCAAAGTTACTTGGCCTCTGATGATCTTCTCCTGGACGTTACAGAGCATGTCATCTGCCCAGTTCTCTTTCTGATATGTAAATCATGGAGGTTAGCTCAGGTTCAAGAGGGCAGAGGAGTTCCACTTCTTCATCAGATATTACCAAAGATGGATTGCAGAATATGTGCTGAAATGCTCAAGTTTGTGACCATGACTGAGAACTTTAACCTGTTTGTAAGATGGGGCAGAAATGAATGATATGTCAGTAATTAATAGCCCCATAATGCTATTGCAACTGTCCTATGTTATCAAAACAACACTTAGACCTCCTCCCATGACACACTGCATATGTGTGTGTGTGTGTGTGTGTGTGTGTGTGTGTGTGTAAGAAGGCACAGGCACTAACAATTTAAATTT
Organism: Mus musculus; assembly: GCF_000001635.26. Taxonomy (NCBI): domain Eukaryota; kingdom Metazoa; phylum Chordata; class Mammalia; order Rodentia; family Muridae; genus Mus; species Mus musculus. The sequence goes on along the minus strand of NC_000077.6, from coordinate 112,052,877 downwards.
CAGATAGAATGGTTGTAAAAGGATGCCTGTCTATATTGGGAGAGGGGCAAAATCCAGTTGTCCCGTTCAAACTATTAATATACTGAATTTATGTAAGGTGTAGCCAGAACAAGTGCTAACTGATAGGTTGGCCAATAACCTCAAGTTTTAGCCTATGAATAGCTTACCATGTACAAGATCAGCTAAAACATTAGCTAAACCAGGAAAATAAATGCAAATGAACAGGCAAAATTCAACACCAAATCCACTGCAGTCCTTAGGTTAATAGCATTCGCTTTTGCACCACTATTGATTCAATTTATTTTTTATCCCAGATATTTATCTTAGCGGTAAGCAATAACCTCTTGGCTGGAATGGTCAGGTGGTGTTTCCCGTCCAGCGTGTTGCTGCTGGTGTGTACCGGCACGTTCTGATCCAGTTTTTGGAGCAGAAACAATCTAAACTTGTATGGAGAAAGCCTTCATGGGTTTTTGTTGGCATCAGAGAAGTCTAATTACACACATCCAAATACACAGGGGAGAAATGGAAGGCTTTTCCCCATTGACTTGGGAAAGCCAGTGGTTTTGACCTACAGTGCTTGAATGAAAAGATCCAGGCTAATTATGGGATTGTATGTTTAAACAGTTATTTCTTTACAGACTACTCGTAGCACAGTTATGAATTTAATTTTCATTTGGTTCTGCGCTTTCTATGGACTTTCTATGTTGAGACGTTTCAATCCAGTGAAGTCCATACACATTAATCAGGAATAGCTTCATGCATTCTGCACGCCTGCATTCTGACCTACAATCTAAAGATCACTTTGGGCCTATTCTTGGTTTATTTTATATGCGCTTTACCTCTGGTTATAAGGATAACACAATTCTTTGTTTAAAACTCTCTGTTTATCACGTTTGCTCTGAAGGCTCCATAGGTCCCACCACCTGCAATTCTGTTTGATAAACAGAATTTAAACAGATAAACAGTTTAAAAATGGATGGTTTTTCAGTATTTTGCAGAGCAAGTACACACAGCTTGAATGAATGGCAAATTAGGTCTAGTTACAGTCCTGGGTGTTATTTAAACTTGCTAAAGCAGATCTAGTTAGCCCCTTTTACAGTGATGTTGTATATAATATTATTGCTCTAATGAAGAAACAGATACCATGGGTGTAGCCACATACTATATCTAAAATGCTGTTGTGTTTGGGATGGGATATTAAGGTGGAGAAAGAAGTCAAGACTATCTCTGATCGTGATCAAAGGAGAAGAAACGTGAACTGTACCTTCACATTGGGAGCTGTTCTGCCCCTGGCTGCCAATCTTGATGCAAAGGGTTGGATAATTGAACCACAAGTTATGTGGAGAAAAACAAAACTGAAGAAAATAACATTAAAAGTGGAATTCTGTTCCCTCCCCTCTTTTCTGCTGTTCTTCCATCTGTCCCTTTCTCTTCACTTCCTCCCTGCCTTTCTCCTCCTTCTCTCCCTCCTCCTCCCTCCCCTCCTCACTCCTTCCCCTTCTCCTCTCCTCCTCTTTCCCCTCCTCTGCTCCTCTCCATCCAACCCTAGGTTCCTGTCATCCTTCTATATTTCCTCCTCCAATACTTTTCCCTCCTCCTTCTCTCCCATTCCCTTCCTCCTCTTCCTTCCCACTTCCCCTTCCTAGCTTCTTCTCCATCCCCTCTCCTCCCTCCTCTCCTCTTTCTTTTCCTGTATTTCTGCTTTCCTCCTACCCTGCCTCTCCTGTTCCCCCATCTTGTAATTCTTATATTACACTATTTTCTTACCTCCTCTCCCCTCCTCTCCTCTTCCATCCTCTCCTCTCCTTTCCTTTGCCCTCCTCTTTTTTTCTGGTCCCCTCTCCTCCTTTCCCCTCCCCTCCCCTCCCCTCCTCTTCTCCCTCTCCTTCCCCTTTCCTTCCCTTCCACTTCTTCCATTATACACCCTCTTCTTTCTCACCCTTTTTCCTCTTCCTCCCTTGTTCTTCTGTTTTCACTGATCAAAAGTTAAGGAAAATATAATTTATGTTTATGTTAAAAACTATTAATTGGTGATGTTTTAGCATATAACACAATTGATCAACTCTAGTCTCCATTTATTATATTTTCATTTAAAAATATAAGACTGACTATTTCAAAGTGAATAGTTAGATCATCAGAACTGTGTCAACTAGAAAGAAAACGTTGTCTCCTCCCAGTGTCTATACAAATCTACTTATGTGTAGCTCACAGAGATGCACACCAGGAGGGACGTGGTTATCTGAGGGAGAAATTGGGAGGGAATTGAAAGGCTATTCTTTATCTGGAAACGGTGCAGAGTCAGGCAGTCGTGGTTTGCACAGATGAGATTAGTGTGACTTTGAATAAGACAAAGAAAACCAAAAGAGGAGGTGCCCATAATCTGTCAATCATACACAGGAACACAAAGGGAGATTTGACATGTCACTGAGAACTCTTGGGAAAGCATCGAGCTATGGTTTTTCGTTTCTCAGTGTTCTTGGGCTTAGTTCTTGTGTTTACGATACAGACACCCAAGTTAGAGAAACCACACACAAATATAGTCAGTTGTAACTAACTGGGAAGGGCATCCATGCTTGACTTAGGCCATTTCTTTTTCTCTTCTTTCTTATCTCACAATATTTCCAACTAATAAAACCTTACATTTCTAAGGGATGAGAATCTTACTCTTGTGAAGGGATCATGTTAACATACAACAATCATGATCCCAATTCTAAGTGAACATATTTGTCTGATTTATATTTGTAAATAACTGGGTACATAGCTATCAATTTATATGGATATATAGAGATAGCTACAAAGATGTAGTTGACAAAGATGGTTGCTGACAGAAAATGGATACATCAATTAAGAGTAGATACTTTGGTTTTTTTTTTTTTTCTTTTCTATATTTGCATTACTGTTGTTTTTTTTTTTTAATTCCTTTGAATAATTTTTATCTCAGATTCATTTCAGGGTCACTTTGCTATAGCATGATTTAAAAATATTAGCCAAGAGTTTAGCAGTGAACTAGTTGAACCACTTTGGTTCTTGGCAGTCCTGCCCACTGAAACTGCCCAAGACCTCTCTGGATTTGCAAATCACACACACACACACACACACACACACACACACACACACACACACCAACTAATTTTGATATGCCTTGATTAGCTCAATTGCTAGGCACTTTTAAAACTCCCTGCTACTAGCAAACACTCCCCTCTGATATTCATGAGTTAACATCTTTTAAAATTTATATTTCATCTCTGCTCCCCCTGACCCCATCGGGGAAGTGGCCCCCAGGACCACTTTCCGGGATTCTTACATGCGGTGCGTCTTTAACTTTCATCTTTCTGTTTCCCTGTCATTGTGATTCTCTGTCTCACCCCTCACTTTCAGTCCCTTGCCCACACAATCTAAAAGTCCAGCCCCATCTTCCATTTCCCTGCCCAGCCATTGGCTGTAAGGCAATTCTTTATTATCAGTCGAAACCCCCTGGGGGCAGAGACCCTCAGGTCTAGAAGAGTGGCTTTTGGGAGCCAAAATAAGACAAAACATTAGAACCAATTCCCAACACAACAGTTTTTTGAAATAAATATTCAAGGGATTGCTATAGATATTAATATTCATCTTCTATTAATTACTTCACAAAATCTTTACACTTATTTTTATGATCAGACTTTTGAAAGTACTTAACAGATTTTGAATATATTTATTCTATTTAACAATAATAATTGTAGTGAAGATTATCAGTATTCTTTTAACAGAAAGTCAGTTATTCAGTGAGTTAAATTATTTGCCCAGAACCCCGAGTTAACATATGAGAGGATATCAGTGGAACTCTATAATGAACGTGGAAAAAGTCTTAGACACAGTTTCAAAGAAAACAGGTGAAGATCCATAGAAAGAGCAGTGGTATCACCTGCGTCTTTTCATCCAACCATGTGACAAAGGTATTTAGTAATGTTAAATGAGCAAAGTGCATGGTACTATGACCTCAAATTATGAACAATATAAAAACAGAAATACCATCTTATATTCCAGGGAGGTGACACTCTCATCTGTATCATGTTAATTTGGAACGTGAACTTGTTCTCGAGTCATCAGCACTGAGGAAATAAGAAGACTGAGGCATTTCTCTTTTGTAAGAGGAAATGAGCCCAGAGTTCAGATCCTTGGAGCTCATACAATCAGGTGCAGCATCCTACATCTGCAACCCCTGGACACTTACAGTGAGTTGAGAATAAAAGCAGAGACAGGCAAGTCCTTGGAAACTGTATGACCAGCTAGCCTGGAGTAGCACCCACAACAAATAAGATATCCTGTCTCAATCAAGGAGGAAGGTGAGGGACAGATATCAGACTTCCACATATGCAGTATGGTATTTACATGTCTGCATCCAAACACACAAATATGAGTACATGACATATAGATACCAGGCACATATCATACATACACCTAAAAGAGAAAATAACTTGTATTTTGAAATACATGATAAGAAACACTTGTTTTTTAAAAAATTAATTTATTTTTTTCACTCCATATTCCATTCCCTGCCCCCCCATCCACCCTCTGTCTACTCCACATCCCACACCTCCTCCCCACCCCCCTGTCTCCACATGGATGCCCCCACCCCCACCCCACCTGACCTCTAAACTCCCTGGGGCCTCCAGTCTCTTGAGGGTTAGTTAGGTGCATCTTCTCAGAATGAACACAGATCTGCAAGTCCTCTACTGTATGTGTGCTGGGGGCCTCATATCAGCTGGTGTATGCTGTCTGTTTGGTGATCCAGTGTTTGAGAGATCTCAGAGGTCCAGATTAATTGACACTGCTGGTCCTCCAACAGGATCGCCATTCTCCTCAGCTTTTTTCAGCCTTCCCTAATTCAACCACAGGGGTCAGCTGCTTCTGTCCATTGGTAGGGTACAAATATCTGCATCTGATTCTTTCAGCTGCTTGTTGGGTCTTTCAGAGGGCAGGAAGGCTGGTTTGTAAAAATGATAGCGTTGCTGGTATTTAATTACTAATATCAAAACAGAATACTAATCACAAAATATGAGGAGCAAAACCAATCTTCCTTTGATTCCATGAGTATTTCAGGCTAACAAAGTTCATTTTGGAGAACTCTTCACTGGTCCGGAAGAAGTTATGTTATGGTAGCTGAAGATCTGTGACATAACCGTACTTGCAAGCGTATGAATTAGTCTGGCACTCAAGCTTGTTTTGGACTGCAGTTTCTTCCAAAGAGAAACATTTCCAGAGTGCAGGAAATGGGGGAGGGGATAAGGATGCGTGGATTAGGGATGCTCCTGATGTGCTGTGCTAAAAGTCCTCAAGGGCAACTCCCCAGCGGTAGGAGTAAAGAATCGAACCACCAGGGGCTGGAGAGCAGTGGAGAGGCGAGACATTCTCTCCTACCTCTGGAGATGCCTGAGGACCTGACAGAGTTCCGGGGCTAAAGGTTTTGTGATCCATCACCTGCTCCAGTGGGCTCTATGCTAAAGCAGCTGCTTTTGAGTCATCTTAGGTTTGCTGAGTTAGAACCTAATAAAGGTTCACTGGCTCACTAAGTGTGAACTTTGGTGCTTTTGTCTGTTGTGGGTTCTCTTGTTTTGGGGGGAGAAGGATTGTGTGTGTGTGTGTGTGTGTGTGTGTGTGTGTGTGTGCGCGTGTGTTTCATCTCCTCTCTCATTATTCATTACTCTCTCATTATCCCCCTCCCTACTTCCTTGGGACCATTTATTTTTCCTGTCAAGCCTTCACCTATTTCATGTCTTTTTTTTTTCTTTTTTTTTTTTTTTAATGACCCACTGAGTTGTATGCACGAGCACAGGTCATAGATGAGGACAATTGACTGGAGCCTGCACAAATTACCTGCGACTTAACCATTGGAGAGTAATGTCTCCTCCTTCCCAGGTTCTACTGATTATTATTCTTTTCTTAAATCATATGCTAATATTGTATTTAGCAAGCAACATTTACATTCTCTTTCTTCATTAATTAAACCACTTACTGTGTGGAGTCAAATTATTGTATTTGGTAATATGAAATTTAATTTCACTTGATGATTTGATAAAACATAGACTCTCAGGTTTGCGTGTCTTTACTGTGGAGCTGACATTTGACTATTGGCTGTTTCTTTGTGTTTTTGTTTTCATTTTGCTTTGGATTGCATGTCGAATTCATGGCCAAAACAGTTGGAAGAATGAATACAGACAGATCTCCTGATTCCAGTTTAGCAGTAATTAGGAAGGGGATGTCTACTTTCCAAGCTATCAATCTATCTGACTGTCATCTGTCTATTGCAGGAATATATGTATGTATGTGTGTATGTATGTATGTATGTATGTGTATGTATGTGTGTGTATGTATGTGTGTGTGATGTATGTATGTATGTATGTATGTGTGTTTGTATGTATGTGTGTATGTATGAATGTATGTATGTATATATGTGTTATGTATCTACTTCACTCATTTCATATGTATTTGTTTTACAAAACAAGCATGCTTCCTTTAGTAAGTAATAAAAAGGTTTTATATTCCAGCTTGATCAACAGATGATCCTGCCCCCCCTTCTAAATTGAAAATAGACAGTTCTCTCATAAAATACAACCCATCACAGTTTCCCCTTCGCTCCTTCTCTACCCTTTACCCAAGAACTACACTCCCTCTGTTTCCTTTTCAGAAAAGAGAATGCCCCCAAGAGATGACTGCCAAACTGGACAAAACCCTCATATTGAGGTTGGACAAGGCAACCCAACAGGCAAAAGAGTCAGAGATATACCCACTCCAACTGTTAGGAGTCCCACAAAACAACAACCCATAGCATACATACATACATACATTCATATGTACATACATACATGTTTTAAACACACACACACACACATATATATATATACACATATACATAAATATGTATATATTATAATAACATAGCATATACCAGGTGCAGATTGCATAATATATATATATATATATATATATATATATATATATATATATATATATATGCTATGGGTCTTCGTACCATCGCCCATCAGACACCAGAGCAAGCCTCTCTGATGATGACTAGGCACAACACCAAGGCACCAGTCTATGAGTATAGCAGAACATCATTAGAAATCATATCTACTGCTGAGGGTCTCCTCTCCACAGCTCATTGAACATAAAATGTTTAAGATGCTGAGGGCTTGGCTCTTTCAGCCTCCTGTTCCAGTCTCTTTGTTGTGAGAAGGCACTGTGCAGGCTATGCACAAAGGAATCTGGACACCAACACAGCTACAAATCCCTTTGCCTGCAAGCTGCCCTCCCTGGAAGATGTGCTGGGGCCATGATAATGCAGAACTCATGGGAGTGGCCAACCAGTTTGGTTTAACTTGAGACCCACATTTCATTTCTTATCAGAGCTCATGTGATGTTGCTTTGCCAGTCTGAACTGCACAGTTGAGATATAACACAATCATGGTGTTATCATGAATCATTCTGATCCTGATACTGAATTCAAGATAACAGTCATCATCTTCGATGGCCAGCTCACACCGTACTTTTACCTTAGTAGTAGTTTTTTTCTTTCCCTCTGATAAATTATTTTACTAACAAGGTTGTTTGTTTTGTGTAGCTCCAAATCAGTACCAGATCCACACCCACATATTAGAGCAACTCCGAGGAAACAGCGAGAAAATGGGAGTGTGAACCCACATGGCAAGACGCTAAATCAGGCAGAGTTAATGGTAGTCGCTTTTAATCACCTAGACTTTCAAGACCCTTCCTGAAAAATACAAGTTCCAAGTGTGACAGCTCACCACTGGGAATTGAGGGCTGTTACGATCCAAGCGTTGTGGGGGAAGCGGTGCTTTCCCTCTGGCGGAACATTTTTAATTAGGAAAAAAAAATCAAATTTCTGAAATTATTCTATTTTTTTTCTGTGATACCTTTTTTTTTTTCTAACCAGGGACATATTCTGTTGTGGTGGTCTTTTTAAGTTACATGACATGATTCCTTGAGTCGGTGTGCAACAATCCATTTCTAAGACGCTCAGTTCCCCTTCTCTCCCATTAAGTTGGTAGTCCATTGGTTTGTGTCACTGTGTGGATATCATGGGTTTAGTAACATAGGCAGAAGTGTGTGTGTGTGTGTGTGTGTGTGTGTGTGTGTGTGTGTGTGGTGTGACAACTGTCCATTTCCCACCAGTTGAGACTTCACTTATGTAGGGTGGATTCAGGGTAGGCGGATTTTGGCAGACTTTCCTCTAAAGAAAACACAGCAGGATTCGAGGAGTGCCTGCCTCTCACAAGGCCCCGATTGTGTGAGAAGGCCAGGAAAGAAACAAATGCACTTTAATTGCGTCGGATGCTTGGTGACTGGTTTGCAAAGCTTTTATTTGTTTTTAGAAGTGCTGCAGTGGTACTAAATTTTGTGTGTGTTCAGGGAGATGCAGAGGAAAGTTTCAGTAGGACTTAGAAGCTGGTGCAATTACCGGGTCCCTTGTCAAACTAATAAACTAATAGAAGGCTTAAATAAAACCAGGAAAGGCCATGGGTTGGGAGACCTCAAAGAACGAGAGTAGAACCGAATCTTCAGACATTTTTCTCTACAGCTGTATTAGAGAGGTGAATGATGCCATAGAAGATAGATTACAGATTTCAACCTTCCAAAGATTATCTTTGCCTCTGATGAAGACATCCCTTGGTTTTTGGCATCCGTAAATTCTTCAGTGTGTTATTCAGGCCATGGTGGTCTCCAGGAAACCTCCTTCATATCAAGAGAAAAGGCTTATGTTCTCAAAACCTGTGAGCACCACACTGTGAAGAAAGCAGTCACTTTAGTGCTCTGTCCCTGGGGTCTGGGGAGATGGCTCAGCTTTCTACATAAGCATGAGGATTGAGTTCAAATGCTCAACACTGGGTAAAAAGCAAGGCATGGCCACATGTGCCTGGAATGGCAGCACTGAAAAACTGTGGCCTTGGTGGCTCCCAGCCTAGCTCTAGGATCATTGTTTCAAAGGGAATAGGCAGTACATAATTGTACAGGACACTCAACATCTCTTGCCTCTGGACATGTGTACATTAATACTATATGTATTTGGTCTTCTTGGCTGAAGACTTGTGTTGCATATGTGAAAGCCCTTCAATAGACATTCTCTGCTTTGCTTGATGTATGTGGTATGTCCTCTCTCATACCTGCTACCATGCCTATTATTGTGTTATCTGGTAAGAAACACAATATTCAGGAGGTCCTGTCTTTGTGGCTTCCCAGGGGAAACTTGTGGTAGAGAAGATAACAGCTGAGCATTTCAGATCTTCTTGGTAAGCACCACCATGCCGGCTACAAGGCTTATGTGTTTCCCGACAATACCTTCTAGGGTTTTCCATATAGCTCTCACTAAGGTTTACTGGTAGTCAAAGAATTCCATCTGAAAATATCAATGGCTCTTAATACCCAGCAGGGAATACACCACCAAGAAAAACATTGGGATCTACCATTAAAATGGAAAAGGCAAGACCTGAAACGGGCAGCTTTGGAAACATGAATGGAGAAATATTAAAAACTAATTAGATGAAAAGATGATTTGATGATTGACAACTGTACTACCATGGGATGGAAATGTCCATTGAAATTGGAGCTACCAAAGAGGCTATATGTTGGTCTCGGCATGTGTACACACACACACACACACACACACACGCACACACACACAGCTTTATCTGTCTTGGCACTAACCAGAGCTACATTCGTGAGTTTCATGAGATGCTCGCTCTTTGGTGACAATGAGTACAACCTTTACAGCTTTGATTGGAGATAGCTGATACAATGAATACCATCCAGGCAGAACCTAGGCCCAAATGCTTTGTTTGGGTGCTGCCTTCTGGTGTGATAATATATTGGTGGCTCTTGTGACAGTTTCAGGAATGGCCTTTTCTCAAAGCTGTATGGTACACCTTAATATGTTGGAAGCTTCTATACTATAGCCATGTGTGTCATCGCTGAGAAGTCTCTAAACATGAGCATCACTTGGACCGTGACTTTGTGTTCTCAATGGAATCTATGTTCCTTCTACCTTCTATTGTGTCTTGGAACACTCTGCTCTGTGGCAATGGATGAGGAGCTAAGAGGATGAGGAGAGACCTGGGCTGGTAGGATGGCTCAGCAGGTAAATGGGCTTGTAACTAAGATTTATCACTTGAGCCTGATCCCCAGATCCCAGAAGCTGAAAAGAGAGAAATGAGTCCTTCAGGCTGTCTGCTGATTTTCACGCATATACCGTGATCCATATGCACAAGCCCCTGCCATTGTGTTCACATACATATGGAAATAGACACATGTAAAAAAAATACAATGTAATAGTTTAAAAACTGTATGAGAGAGTATTTTTTCAGAATAGGATTTTCTCTCTGGCACAGAATTACTTAGTATTATTTAGCATTCTTTTTGTTGTTGTTGTTGGTTTTTTGTTGTTGTTTTTGTTTTTGTTTTTTTTTTGTTTGTTTGTTTTTTTGTTTTTGTTTTGTTTTTTTAGCCCTGGCTGTCCTGGAACTCACTCTGTAGACCAGGCTGGCCTTCTACTCAGAAATCTGCCTACCTCCCAAGTGCTGTGATTAAAAGCATGTGCCATGCCACCAGTGCCCGGCTTTATGTTAGTTTTCTTTTAATTTTTGGCAGCCTCCAGTGAATGGAAGATGAAATGATTATGCAGATGATGGCTATTGTTGAGAAATACTTGTTTTAGCAATGAAGAAACAATGATTTTAACCATTTCAAAGTACAAAGAATCACTACACTTGAAATCATGCACCTTCTGGCCGGGTTAAAAACAAGATAAAAGCTACAAATAAAATCAAGAGAGTTTGTACAAAGGAATTAAAAAAAAAAACCACTAGTCTGCGACATCACTGCAGTCAGTAAAATGCTTTCTGTGGTGGCATGAAGACCAGAATTCAATCCCCTTTACCCACGTAAATAGCCAGGTATGGTGGAACACCTGTAATCCCAGTGCTGGAGAAGCAGAGATGGGCAGACCTCTGTAGCTGGACAGACACCCAGTGTATTCTAACCAGGGAGTTTCAGATCCCCTTGGAAAACCCTGTCTCTGAAACAAAAGAAGTTGTACTGGCTGGTTTTTCGTGTCAACTTGACACAGCTGGAGTTATCACAGAGAAAGGAGCTTCAGTTGAGGAAATGCCTCCATGAGATCCAACTGTAAGGCATTTTTCTCAATTAGTGATCAAGGGGGAAAGGCCCCCTGTGGGTGGGACCATCTCTGGGCTGGTAGTCTTGGTTCTATAAGAGCGCAAGCCAGGGGAAGCAAGCCAGTAAAGAGCATCCCTTCATGGTCTCTGCATCAGCTCCTGCTTCCTGACCTGCTTGAGTTCCAATCCTGACTTCCGTGGTAATAAACAGCAGTATGGAATTGTAAGCTGAATAAACCCTTTCTTCCCCAACTTGCTTCTTGGTCATGATGTTTGTGCAGGAATAGAAACCCTGACTAAGACAGAAGTCAATGGCTCCTAAGGAATAACACCTGAGATTGACCTCTGAATTCCATATGTTCATGTGCATGTGTGTGTATGTGTGTGTGTACACACACACACACACACACACAATACACACATACATAGGAACACGCCCATATGCATAATTTTTATAATGTAAAATGTTGATATTATAATATAATCACATCATTTCTACTTCCCGTTCCTCCTTCCAACATGTTCCACATACTTCCCTTACACTCTCTATGTCACAGCCTGTTTTTCTTTAATAGCTATCACACACATGTGTTAATGTATGTGTATATATATATATGTTCAGTGTATATATAAATAAAAATTGCTCGGTTCTTATCATATTACTTGTATATGTATATTTTGAAAGAAAAATATCACATGCTCTCTGTCATCTGCAGCTCCTCGTTCCAGGTCTTCCTATGTGAGTATGTAATCTGAACTAACTGCCAAAATCTGGAAAGTAAAAGGGGGCAATTTGGGGGCAGGAAGGAGCAGCAGAGAGAATAGCAAATAGTGGGGGATGGGGTACTTTAGTTAGGGGATGATGTGGAGAGGAATACAGAAGGAAGAAGGAGGGTTATTTTAAAGCAAGGATGCCCAAAAATATAATAATCACATCATTATCCAACAATCTAAAAAATTCTATAATACGTATGTCTGTTTATACATAAATATATATGCATGCATGTATATATACATACATGTATAGACACATTAATACATTTATATCCACATACATGTATACATGTAAACATACATATATACATACATACATACATACATACATACATACATACATACAAAGTTTAGATGAAAAATTTTCATCTGGGCTGATAATTCTTCCTTAAGAGCCATAGAATACCTAATAAAAATCCCATTGTCAGATTTTGAATAGTTTGTTAGTTGTCTGAGAGACTACCTAAACTTTTCAGCCACCTGTACTTTCTTCGGTTACCTCCCAGATGTGGAAGGTTAAGTCACTATTGCTTGTGATAACACATACTTTTGACTCAGGACCCAGAGGATCTGTTATCGGTGTGACTTGAATTTTTCCTCCCTGACCACACAATTAAAACTACATGTTATGTCTCTCAAAATAATATATGAGAAAGCCTTAGGAACAAAAAATTGAGACCATGATTAGGAGACTATTAGTGAAGTCTTTTGCACAGCAGCCATTCTGGCTTAGAGACAGGAGGAACGTATGATCTTGCCTGGTCATACTTTGGTTTTGCCCTGACAAGAAGCAAATGATTGAGTTAGTAGACAGCATGGAATAATTTATAAGTTTGAAATGTAGATCCCGGACAAAAGTCTCTGAAATTCTGGGGGATAATGAGGAATAATAGAAAAATTTTCATCCTTGCCTGGTGAATTGGTGAACGGTTAAGTACTCGATAACCAATTATAAATATTGTTGCCCTCACTCACTACAGAATTATATTCAACCTTTTGTAGAGACTTCCTAATTCTATGTTACATGAAGCAAATCGGATGTTCTCCTTTTCTTGCAGGCAGGACAAGGCAGGCTAAGACAGCTGGCATAGCCAGCGAATCTATTCCGTAGTATACTGAATCTAGTTTTTGCCAAAGTTGTAAGTGAAAAATATCTCTCATGAGAAACATACACTCATAAGTTTTCCCCTCTAAGTTGCTTACAATACCATACATCATTAAAGAAAAAGAATTAAAATTCTAATTTCCTTTCCCTAAAGATTGGAAAGCTTGGTGAGATTTGGAGTTCTTCAAGTATCTTGAATTATTTCTCACATATTTTGGGTTCAACAAAATCCAAAATGGATCTTGCTCCGAGTACTTTTTCGATGAACATTGACATTCTTGTGGAATCTAGAGGAGATGTAATCTTCGTGCCTCTGATTCATTTGCATCTAACTCATCAAAATATTTTTCTAGGAGCCTATTGATGTAGAGGAAGCATTTTAAGACATTTTGTAAGTCCGCTTCCTCCTTTAAAATAGAAGAGGACATTTTTTTTCCCATGGTGGAAGTAGACTGTGCTTCTTCAATGGGGAGGAAGCCCCACTACAAAATATTTGGGTATGGTTCCAAACTCCCAACTACAGAATTTCAGAGAGGTTCTCATGTATGCTGTTTGTTCCCATATTCCGTTCTCCAGGTCTGGTCCTTGCCTCTTGACCAAGATGAACATAGAACTCCAGTGACTTGACTTAACCACAAGATGAGGCAGAAGGTTTAGAGCATCCATCTGACACGTTTGTAACGTTAGTCTCATGACAAATGAATGAGTGCTTCACCTAGAACTGGGGCAAACCATTGGCTTCAATGGGGGATCACCATCATGGCGCTTGACCTCTGACAGTTTGATTTGTTTCGCAAGCGTGGCCTATTCAAGTAAAACAGTAACTAGTTTTCCGTGTTTCTCAGCACACACTGGAATTGACATTGGCCATGTTAGTTGTGTGCTCCAGGTTCACCGCTGCCACGCTTGCTTGATGTGCTTAGAAATCTGGAGTTCTCTGGCCTCATCTTCAAATCTTATCCTAATTCCCGCCGAGGTGACCTCCGACTTAGTGTCCCTGCATGCGTGGTGTGATCATGACCTCAAGGAGATAATCAATATTTTGTATCATTCCTTTCCTCAAGCGGAGAGCTCAGGCACATTTGTTACAGTGGCCACTGTGTTCTGTTCTGTTCTCTTCATGTGGGGAAACATCTTTTGAGAACATAGGCAGGCAGTATTCTTTATCCTATTATCACATCCTTCTAGACTCTCTTTCCCTACCCTCAGCATTGTTGATATTCTAAGGACATTTTTATGTTGTCTACATTTTTTTTTTTGCATTTGTTTACTTGGGACAGCTTAGCTATCGCTGCAAAATGAATAGTCAAAGAAATAACAGGATATGGATTTATGAGAAAAGTGTGTTAGAGAGGCCAGGGAGGAGGAGAGTTGGGAGTGGATGTGATTGTCATGCATTTTATACATGCTTTGAATTTTCAAATATGAGTATTATTTTAAAAGAAAATCAGAAATTCAGGCTCCTTCCCCTTAGTCACCATTGTTGGTTTGCACTGACAACTGGATAATGTCTGCAAGAGTCCCAGGCGTGGGAGTAAAAATTTCTTCGGTCGAGAACCACTACTGAAAACCTCACAGCAGCTCTTTGGACATTAGTGGGATTACCTGACATGGATGTGTGAACTGATGCAGGCTAAGCTCTTAGAGGTAGGAAGAGTACCACACTCACCTCCATATTCCTTACAGAACATTCCTCAGAGGTCTTTTTTTAAAAAAAATCAGTTTTCTATTTCAGTGTCTGTGGTATAAAGTCCTAGGGAGAAGAATAACTCACACTTCTTTTTTGTTTTGTTTTTGTCTTACACTTCCCAGTGTAAAGCGGTCATCCAAGGGCATTGCACTGCTACCACTGAGGATGTATTCCAGCTCTGCAAATCCCTCTTCCACAATCCTACACCCAGCGCACAAACTTCCTCAGAACTGGGTCTCAGTTACTGTGTAGTCAGGACTACTTGGCCTTATTTTTGTTAACTTTGGTTATAGTCAAGGAAAAAGCATCAAACGTTTTCCATTTGGATAGTGAAAATCTAAGTAATTTGGAAGGATGTAACACTATGGAATGAGAGGCTCATAAGATCTATGACACCATAGGCCTTAGAAGTTCAGCAAAATAAGACATGGGATGAGATACATATCTCTTCACGTACTTATTAACCATTATGGCAAAAACACTAGAGTATTGTTCCAGTACACAATGCATTATTATAAGCTTGAGCTATGTACACAAATACTGAAACTTAAATGCATAATTCTGAGCTTTTCTGATAAGCCTGTCCTCTAATAAAATGGACTCCCTGCCCCCAGAGTCTACAGCATCTTACAGTAATGAAAGAAAAAATGTATTCTTTCATTGGTTATGTAACCCCAGGGAGCTCTGGGGGCACTGGTTAGTTCATATTGTTGTTCCTACTACATGGCTGCAGACCTATTCAGCTCCTTGGGTACTTTCTCTAGCTCCTTCATTGGAGACCCTGTGCTCCGTCCAATGGATGACTGTGAGCGTCCACTTCTGTTATTTGCTAGGCACTGGCAGAGCCTCACAGGAGACAGCTATATCAGGCTCCTTTCAGCAAAATCTTGTTGGCATGTGCAATAGTGTCTGGGTTTGGTGGTTGTTTATGGGATGGATCTCCAGGTAGGGCAGTCTCTGGATGGTCATTCCATCAGTCTCTGCTCCTCACTTTGTCTCTGTAACTCCTTTCATGGGTATTTTGTTTCCTCCTCTAAGAAGGACTAAAGTATCCACACTTCGGTTTTCCTTCTTCTTGAGTTTCACCTGTTTTACAAATTGTATCTTGGGTATTTTGATTTTCTGGGCTAATATCCACTTATCAGTGAGTGCATATCATATGTGTTCTTTTGCTGCATATAAAGCAGAGGAAGTCCTAGTCAGCCACCAATAGGAGGAGAAGCCCTTGGTCATGTAAAGGTACAATGCCCCAGTATAGGGAAATGCCAGGGCCACAGGGCAGAGGGAGGGGATAGGGGATTTTCAGAGAGGAAACTAGGAAAGGGGATAGCATTTGAAATGTAAATAAAGAAAATATATAATAAAAAAAGAAAACAAGAAAGAAAAAAAAAACCCAAATGTAAAGGAAGCCAAGACTGAAGATTCACCACATGCTGGTAAGAACTAGGGAAAAACACCTCCCTTTGATCAAAGGTGGAACAATTTGGTCAGCAAAGTATATAATATGGTATTAAATTATATAACATGCTATGAACAACAGATTCCTAATTCTATATTGATACAAATAAATTATGGAATAAATAAATAATGAGAGGATAGAACGTCTTTCTTCTTGAAGAATTCTAAATGCATTCTTCAGATACACAACCCCTCAATAAATTAATGGGAACTGGGCATAAGAACTTTGGTACTATCCCTTCTAAGGAGAATAGGGTAGATAAAGGATATAAAGGGAATCTTTATCATGAAGAAGCCGGAAAATCCCAACATTAGCTAAATGATCATTATTAAACCTATAGTATAGACTATAAATCTATATTATGAGCTGTGCAAAAAGGGACACTTTGTGTGTGATCTTCCTTGCTCAAACCAGAAGCCATAGAAACAATGCCAGGAAAATATTCTTCAAACTATACCTATATGCATAGTATATGTCCTTAAAACATCTATGTCATCAAAAAAAAAAAAAAAAAGTCTGAGAGCATGTCATATCCAAGAGGAGTCTAAAACGACACAAAGATTCAGTTTAATGTGGTGTCTGGGGCAGAATCCTGGGAGAACATCGATGAAACCAGAATAAAACTTAATCTTTCATTCGTAGTAGTGGCCAAGTGTGTTCCTATACGACATGACAAACCTTTCTTCTTAGTATAGAATGGTAGGTAGCCTTTGGAGAAATCAGTGCGGATGGAGTAGGTGTAGTTATAAGCATTCATCTGATAATTTTTTTTCCTGTAAATCTAAACCTCCTCTAAAGCTAATAATCGAGAGGTAGTTAACGAGACAGGTGTGGAGAGTTTAAGGACACAGTGGGACAAAAGAATATCTGGTGTGGAGGAACATACCAAGGAGACAAAAGTTACAAGAATGAAGCAATGCTCACTTTCTGCTGTGTTGCTTCAGGAACTGAGCCAGGGTGCCTTCCCCAACCCCTAGCCCTTGATTCTCTTGAGAAGATTTTCTTCACACCAACCTACTTTAGTCTCCTCATACAACACAAATCAGCCCACCATCCCTTCAGAATGCTGCTACAGGGTCTCAAACCAAGAGCTTTGCCGTATGCTCAGCATCCTAATTACCCTGGCTTAAATTCTCATAGGTTGAAGCAATCCCTCAGCTCTGGCTTCTATTTTATTTTTGCATATCTTCTTGGCTTCTTAGGCCCAATTTTTATCTTCCTAACTAAACTATAATATTCATAACCACAAAGAGAGCTTATAAAAATATTTTTATATCTCCCATGGTGCCTGCCATGCTTCTGGGCATACGGTGAATGATCAAGAAATACTTTTTTGGGGGGCTTTAATTGAATTAGCATCCAGGGAAAACAATTTAGAAAATAGTCTATAATTCATATCAAATGTTTGAAACTTTCTTAAAGAAATTTGTCGGGGGAAAACTGCCTCAAAGATTAACCCTTCTTACCTAGATGTTTTCATGCATGTCAAAGCATGAAGAATTTTTCCAAATTTCCATGAGGATAGTAAAGTTACCGTGCATTGATTACCCTCAGCCTAAGCAATTAAAAGGAGCTAGCAAAAGACATGCAGCTGAGAAATAATTGTATCGGGATAAAATTATAGGTGGATCAGATTCTGAAGCTATACCTTTCAGTTCTGTGTCTTTTCCTGTGTCCAACTGGGATGGGCACAGCAATGTGTGGTAGCTCAGACTCATATGTACAGAGGCACTCTGTGCTCACCAGCTGAGAACCTGCTGTTTACCCCTGATGTCTTTTATTTTCTTCATCCTCTGTTGTTTTACCAAAAAGGCTTTTATGTGGGGTATACTGATTCCATCCCTGGTTCATGGCTGCCATGGTTATATTCCCAGGGTCCTTCTAAATTTTTCCAATGGGTACAACAGCTTCCCAGCTATGCTGTCTACTTGGGCAATGTCTGCATCCCCTGTAAAGAAGATCATTTATAGAGGATATATTTCTGGATATGCATGTCCACCTCTCTCTCTCTCTCTCTCTCTCTCTCTCTCTCTCTCTCTCTCTCTCTCTCTCTCTCTTTGTGTGTGTGTGCATGTATGTCAAACTCAACTTCTAACACATTCTCTTCATCTTAGTGTTCAGCTCTGAGTATTCCCTGGATCTCCTGTTTTGGGGTGTGTGTGTGTGTGTGTGTGTGTGTGTGTGTGTGTGTGTGTGTGTGTGTAGGTACATATGCACATGTGACCATGGGTAGATCAGAAATCCAATTCTAGGGTCTTCCTCAGTTACTTTCCACCTTATTTTTTTTCCAGATAGAGTCTCCTAATAGTGTCTATTGTTCACTCTCTACAACTCACTTTGTAATTATTTTTTAATTTTAATTCGAGTGTGTGGGTCTTTTCCTGCAAGCATGTGAATGTACACAGTATTGTGTGTTTTGTTCTGGCAGAGGTTGAAAGATAGGGTCAGAGTCCCTGGAACTGGAGGCACAGGAGGTTGTGAGCTCCTCTGTAGGTGCTGAGAATTGAATCTGGGTTCTTTGAAGGAGCATCTAGTGCTTTTAACTGCTGGGACATCCCTTCAATCCCATCGCAGTTCTTCACATTACTACATTTGTAAGCCTATGGTCTAAGTAGGATGGACAATATTCCGTTCTTAATTCTTTCATTGTTCTAGGAGGCATCAATTTGACATTTCCAGAGGCTTTTCAAGATAACTGATGATTCTTCAAAACCTAATTAGAAAGGGCACATTTAAAATCAGCTACAGTTTTTTTATTTGTTTGTTTGTTTTTGTTTTTGTTTTTGTTTTTGTTTTTGTTTTGTTTTGTTTTACATTGTCCTCTCCTGGACCTATTCCACTGATAATTTCCAAGCCTAAAAAGATGGGAAGGGGTCAATTTGTCTTAGAACACTGTGGGGATTTGGGATCTCTGATGTTTTAAATGACATTCAAGGGATCTTGAGTAAGGGAGAGCCTTACTTGGAAGATAATTTCATTGACATGTTTATTCAAGTAAGGAACAGGAGGATTCAGAGATGGAATAAAATCTGACCATGATTGTAAGTATAACCATTTGGTATTCCATTTAGCCCCAAATAAAATCCAAATTTGCAACACTTCATTTAGCAGAATATTAATCCCGTAAGACTGGAAAGGAGAGCTAGTGCGAACAAAACTTTGCAGGGTGGATCAAGTTAAAAACACACATGCAGCCACATCCTTGAGTATACCTAGCCGTACACACAGGAAGGAATAGGAGGAGTTGTAACAGAAACCCAAAGCTCTGTGCCTGTAAGTTCATCTGCTTTTCCACCAGCAATCTGTTTGGTTAGAATGGAGAAGGGCACATTGCAATGAATAATTATTTAACATAATAATTATTCCATTTCTGCAGCACCACTCTTTTTAGAATAGAGCTGGGGGGAGAAGGGTGGGTGGGTGGGAGCTGAAAATATGTAAATTGGAACTGATTAGAGGATTAAGTTTCACTAAAGAAAATAAATAAAATCTGGACTAAAAACAGCCTGCAAATCCCTCTAAGCCAAGCCCTGTCTCTGAATTATGCCACCAGCGCATGTCGGTCGTGATAATTTTACTTCATTAGGCTCCAGATATAAATAGTCCTTTTTCCATGCACCACTTTGAGAAAGTGTGGACTGAAAACACAGGGGTTATTGATCCACTCAGCTGTTTGAAATTGGGTCTTTGGTCTTGCTTCATTGTTACACTGGAAACTTCCAAACACCTATATGGAGACGCCAGGGACCACTAACCTCTGTGGAGCCCATTTTGAAGCTTATCTGTCTACTGCTACACAAATGTTTAAAGAATAAAGTCATCAAGTACCCTACACAGTGAAATATAAAACAGGTGTGCATGTGTCTGTGTGCATGTGTGTGTACATTGCATGTACAGAGTACAGAGGAATTAATAAGAAAACTTGTTTAAGTAGCAGAGTTTGGGAGCATTTGTACCAGATCACCTTATTCACTAAGAATATATACATACATATACATATATATATACATATAGTTATTTTTTCTGCATGTTTAGGGATTCATATTCAAAAGCATTTTTTGTCCTTAAGTAAGGAGTTTTCATATTATTGATAGTTTTCCAGATAATATAAAGACCAGGCTTTTCAAATTAACTATATTCTGTCCTCTCCCCAATTTGAAGAATAAAATTTTTATGGGAGTACTGTTAATCCTAATCTTAATGTTTTATGATAAAAATCCAATAATCAAATTCAGAAGACAATAAAAATATTTTAACAGCTTAATGCTGGGGCTGGCAAATATTATATTGGTACTTCTATGGCTATTAAACTGAAATACTTTTAAAAATGTAAAATCTATTCTTAGCTTGCAAGCCTTGCAAAAACAGGTGGCATGATCAAGTTGGCTTTTGAGTCAGCTTGCCTACCTTGGCTTAACATATAGAAAGACACTATACATTATCACCTTTAATCAATTATTTTCAACTGAAATTTAAACACTGAGTTTGAGCACTGAATGAACTTTCGTCTTTTGGTTTAGAAAATTTAGATTTGAAATATTTTTTAAATGGAAAAACAAAAGAAAATGGTTTTGCAAAGCCTACCTCTCATGTGATTGGGCATCTTTCCATATTATAAAATCACTTGGCATCATTTGAGACTGACAAACACTCCTGAGCATCTGCTATTGGCAGCCGTCTAAGGGTGAATGAAGGCAAGAAGCTATAGATCAATACATGGATAAAATGTCTGTGCAGTGGTATGGAGGTACCAAGGCTTTTCTCTGCCTTTGACTCAAACATTTGGTTGAGTGGACTTTTTATTCATGAGCATCCATTTAAATGATCGTTTCAAGAAACCAATGTATGAGATCAAGGTGATTCTGTACATTTTCTGGGTGTTCCTCAATTTACCCAGTGTTGCTTTGGGAGGTTAAATAGTCATTGTTCTCTGTACTTCCTGTCAAATGAATTAAAAAGAAACCAGCCCTAACTAACTTCATGTGATATTTCTTTTGCCCATTATCACTAATTAGTTAAATTGGGGAAAGAATATTCTTGAGTGAGTTCTATACTAGAACACTCCAGACTATTAAGCCCCAAAGAGTACTAAATTACTCATGTTCAAAAATTTATGCAGTGTGGGTACAGATCAGGAGATGATAGCTCATGAAGGAAAATAGTCAACTATAGTATTCTCAGTGTGTACGGGAAGGTTGATCTGATCAACAGAAACTGGGGAATTTGCAGCTAGAGTTTCCTATTTCCAAAACAGGTAGTATTAAGCAGCCATCGTATTCTGGTAGGACTTCTGAGAATTTATGTTTTTAAAGCTCTGTTTTTAGATTAAATGTGTTATAGACACATATGCCTAATTATATAGTACATATAGTAATCTGTGCATGTGCACATCTATGCACACACCCACATTGACGTGATTGTTATAAACAACTGATATCAAAACTGTTATCTATTTATAAATTCAATGGCCAACCTGTCTTGGCTGATAACAGCTCAAATACTAAATCCATTTGGAAGTACTTGATCATATTTCTAGTCAATAAAATGTACTGTTGAAACAAATCTGTTAATATGCCCAGGCTGTTCTAGGCACATTTAAAATTTTTCCAATATCTGAATCAAGTTCTAGATGTTGAAATTAAGATAAAGAAACTTAAATAAATATTAAAGCTTGACTCATACTTCTCATCAGAAGCTTATAGTATTTTGAGCTTTAGTGCTCTGCCTCCACCTGTAGTTAGTGTCTGTGAGTCCTGACAAGAGAGCTGAGGATAACTGCTTTTAATCCTCAGATGTGTTCCAGAATCTTCCTTTGTCATTCTTTTCCTGAGGATACAAAAAGGTCTTCTCATGCTGGATAGGGAACTAAGGACAGACCAAGGTAATGATGTCGCTGATCTCAACTTGGAGAATCAATGACCTCCCTGAGGCTTGTTAAGGGAGTATGGGTGGTTTGAAGGCAGCTGCATTAAGGAAGACCCCCACCCTGCCCCCCGTCCTGGGAGTGGGTGATGACATACAGAAACTGCATCCCTGGAGCTCTACTCCACATACAGGAAATTAGGTCAACAGGTTGGAGAATCTCTTCTTTCAAGCATTGTTTACTGCTGTTGCAAATACTATCAATACCATTTGTGGATTGCATGTGAGTGTCCCTTATCTCCACTTAGGAGTCTCTCTCCAGGATTGAAAGTTTCCTTTTAGAAGACTTTACAATGCACCACTGAAGGTTTCTAAACAAACATGCAGTAAGTGACAAAGGGGAAACTGATATGCTGAACCTGTTCTCTGTCAGATTTTGGTATCAACATTTTACAGGCAAGAAAAATGGGACACAGAGTTGTGTCATAGAGTTAAGAGAAGACAGAGTCATATCAGGGCTTTTGTTCATGAGAACTCTTTTGCTTGTGGTGGGAGAATATAATTCTTTAAGGAGTCCGTGGATACTAGGAACCTTTTGAAAATGGATTACTATATTTCCAGTAATCTCTGATGCTCGGGATTTCTTTGTGTAAAATCTTGTTCATGTATTTGCTCATGTATTTGTATACGTGTGTGCACATGTGTGCATGCATTTATGGAGGTCATAGGTCGACAATGAATATGTTTATTTGTAACTCTAGAGCTTAGAGATCGAGACAGTCCTTCCATGAACCTAGAACTCATAAATTAGTAAGGTTGGCTGGAGAGAAATTCCTTGAGATCTGTCCTTCTCTGTCTCTTTCCAGTGCTGGACCTATATAAAAGCATGCCATGTTGTCTGACATTTTAATGTGGGTCTGAGGATCTCAACTCAGATCTTCATGTCTATATGGCAAGCATTTCGCCCACTGAGCCATCTTTCAAGCCTAACACTCCGATTTTCTATATGCTCTCCAGCTGATTATGAAGCACAGAGCCACTCAGCCACATCATTGCAAGGTTTCTTCCTAATGGAACAGCACAGCAGGGCGAAGAATTTACTTAACTTAAACCAATTGTCCCTCAGAAATATTTGACGAATACTAAGGTACAATTGAAAGAAACATGCTTTCTATCTGGCCCCATTTTAATGAAATGATTCAAGAGACTCAACTTTGATGACCCTACTAATAATTCCTAGAAGGATTAACTAAATCCTATAGTGTCTTGGATAAATAATTTCATCTGTTGAAGAAGCCTTCTCATGATGCTGCACTTGACACCCAGAGTGCATTGTTAATATGTTGAAATTAGATGTAATGGATTTTTAACCCAACAACATGGTTGCTCTGGTAAGAGATCACATCCAAAGATCTTTTAGGTGTGGTTGACTGGCTGGAATGCAGACATGCCACACACCTTTAATCCCTCTGACTAGAAAACAGACATGCCTTTAGTATACAGCTTTAATCCCTAACAATGAAGGTAAAATTAGTTTGTAGAAGGAAGCAGCCATGTTTGAAAGGGATGTCTAATTGATTGGCAAACAAAGTGACAAATTAAAGAAAGATTTGACAGAATGAGTCAGAGATAGGATACACCCACCTCTCAGGAAGACAGACAGGAAATAGAGGCTACTTCAGAGTTGCACAGTCAGTGAGTCAGTTGAGTTTGGTTGAGGTCAGTTGAGAGGCAGTTTTACCAACACAGTTTTACAGAGACAAGTTGCAGAGAAAACCAGCTAGACACAGGAGAAAGAACTAGCTGGAGAATAAGACACCAAAAGATTAGAAAAAAAAAAAAAAGTCCCCAGACTTAGTTTAAAGCCAAGCAGAGCAAATCAGTGAGAAGCTGAGAGAAGCCAGTTTGAATCAGTTAGCTTGGCGAGGAGTTTGAGCTACAATAGCTCAGTTGAACCAGCCAGCCGGGTTCAGAAAGAGCTAGAAAGGGTGAGCTCAATAAGCAGTAAGCCTTCAAGACAGCAATTATATCTGGTAAATAAAAGTTACATTTATAATTAGAAGTTGAAAAAATAAAAAGGCAGAAGAGTGGCTAAGTGGCTTAGTGGTTAAGAATACTTAACTTCCCTTACAGAGGACCTGGTTCAGTTTCCAGCACTCACATTTGTGGCAGCTCACAATTATGAAACTCTAGTTTCAGGGAATCTGATGTGTTCTTCTGGTTTCCTTGAGCACCAGGCACTTGCTTGATATAGTCAAACATTCATATGCATAATTTTTTAAGATTAAAAAGAAATTTACAAAGAAAAAACTTTTATAGAAGATTTCTTCAATGTGTTTGCCTTCAGAAACTGCTGTGTTTCCTTAGAATTGAGTCCTGGAGAAGGAACAACACATTTCATTCATACAGCATCAGGTTAGAGGTGCCCACGTTTCCATGGAGACAGGTAAGCCATTTCCTTTCCCACATCAGCAGACCAGACCTTTCTACAAAGTCTGATTTCTGCCCCCTTCACCCAAGAGTTTGGTGAGATTGGGAAGTTTGATCCCGGGGCCTGGCATGGCTCCAGGCAGAACAATAAAAAAAAGACATAAATCTTGGGGAAAAGAGGTTAACACCGGTGGGAGGTGTGAACGTGGAGAGTTGAAATATGGCTACCATAGCACATCTGGAGCAGCCCAGAGCTCACTTAAAGAGGAAGAGTGCATCTTAATGAAAATGTGTGCACAACCTCTGGTATTCACTGTACGTATGTTGACATGTGTAATGCTGCTAAGGGAGCTTAGCTCAGTGGCATTCCTGGGCTTGTGGAGATAATTCCTCACCCCCAGCTGTATTAGTTCAAGATGTTCTATCGTTCACTTCTCATCTACTTTGCTGCTCCTTCCTTAGGTAACCGTTATTTAAGAGTACATGAAGTGCAAAGTGTCACGGCAGATCACAGAGTAGGTGAGGGAGCCAACGGAAACCCAAAATCATTTTGGATGTGACCCCTGCTGCGAAACAGAGAGGCAGGCCTTCCACAAAGAACCACAGAGACAGATATTTGCAAGTACCAGGAGACATTCTATGCAGTGCTCTGAAAATGGGTATAAGACTGCGTTTCATTTCTAAATTCAATATAATTTAAGTAGCACAGGAGGGACCGATATTTAGCCTATATGAATTCCTCCTAGACAAGTGATAGACATGTAAAAAAAATTAATCACATTCCAGTGTAGAAATTCCCGAATTCAGATTGCAGAATGGTCAAGTCGTTTGTGGCTAGGGTACATGGCATTGGGATCTTTCACGGAGAGTAGACAAACACCCTAGGTCCCATGACATTCAGAGTCAATGTAGTATGCCCTGGTTAGTCACTATTATTCACCCTAAGATTCCAGCCCATGGGATGGTGCTGCCCGCATATAACATGGGTCTTCCTATCTCAATTAATCTAATCTACATAATTCTTCACAGTCATATCCAGGAGTTTATTTCTATGGTGACTCTAAATCCCAGTCATATGACAATCAAGATAAACTATTTCACAAGGTATCAGGGATTGAGACAGGCAGGACCTGTATGCAGGGTTTAATTTGGTAGGTGAGCCTAGAATACATGAGGAGACAGGGGTGAGTTAATAGGATAGAGAGAAAATGAGACAGCTTAAGAGTGGCATCTTGAAAGAACAGTTTGAGCAACTGTGTAGAAAGGAATCTGGCCTGAGCCACAGAAGAGGGAGCAACCTGATAGCTTCTCATCTCTTCATTGTTGGGAGATAGCATGCTGTGTATTTGCTTTCTTCTTTCTTTCTCCGTAAAGATGGATGTAAGCATTTCTCAGACAACTCAGAGTGCAGAGAAGAGGAGCCTTTGAGAGGCTACTGGCTCATTTGATGCAGTTCCAGGACATCTACCAACCACCACTTCCTTGAGACCATAAAACAGTAGAAATCTGAAGGTATTCAAGATGGAGCATGAAATGCAGTTTGATTCTTACTCCCATTCTCATCAACACAATGAAGGTTTTCTGAGGGTGATGACCAAGTTTAACTCACTACAGTTATCATCTTTGCCTAACACTCTGGCTATAGGAAGATTTTGAAAGGCATTTGCTCAGTTGATTGAGCTGCTACTTTGAGAAATCAAGGAACAACTGGGTGTGTATCTAAATATCTTATCTTAAAAACATTTATCTTGTTATTTTTGAGTGTTTCATACACAAATACTGTATGTATGTCATTTCCAAACCTCTCCTCTCTCTCCAACTCCTTGCATATCCTCCTCTTAAATCATGAGCTTTTTCTTTATTATTGATTTTACACACACACACACACACACACACACACACACCACAATTGTCCAAGTCCATTTAGTATTGCTCTTATGCACATTTGTTTAGGGTGGTTTACACGGGATTGCAATGCCAATTAGGGAGCTTACTCCTGAAGAATGATTTTATTTCTCTTGGCGGCGATCAATTGCCCTTTTATCTGTCATTGATGGGTGGGGCTGTTTAAGATTTCCTTCATTACGCTGGGATGTCAACTGATACTGTCATTGTGCAGGTCTTGCCTAGGTCACTATGTTGTTAAGTTTTCATGGGTGTAGCTCCCTATTCTATATAGAAGACATTACACCCAGAAGAACTCCTGCTCTTCTGGCTCTTATAATCTCTCCATCCCTTCTCCCAAGATGTTCCCTGGGCCTTAAGTATAAGAATCATGTTGTAGATGTGTCAAATGGGCTTGGGCACCCTATGGTCAGTGGTTCTTTGTATGTTTTCACTGTCTTGATGTATTCATATGCGTTATCTGGGCTTCTTTTGCCACACCTATAAATTTATGTAATCATTTAATTGAATCTCTGACATAGGAATTGCTTGTGTAGATCAAAGATCAGCTTTGTGTTCCATACCTAACTCCTTCCTCCCTGTGGGATGGAACAAAACAAAACCTAATTTCTAGGGAAAAAATATAAGTTCAAGGATGCCTCATATTTCTGCTGTCCAATATATTTTAATCAATTTTCAAAATGTGGTAGTATTCAATGATAAGCTGCTGTTAACATGTCTTTCTTCTCTCTTCTCACTGTAGCCAAATAGAAAAAAAAATAAACACGCAAAAAAACCCTGAAAACCCAAGAAAAGTGATTTTAACCTATTTGTTTCCTCCCCAGGAGTCTGAATGTCTAGGCTTTATGTTCTATTTAGAATCTTTTGGCTCAGTCCTGGGATTGTAATAGCCTTTTGTTTCTAAACCCCAAAGTGAACAGAAACCTGGACATGGCCTCAGGCTTGTGATTCTGTCTGGCACTGAGGACTTGAGCTAAGCTCATTTGGTCATTGAAGAGAGAAGGAGGAAAGTGCTAGAAAGTAGTTGCTCCTAGGTTGTAGTGGCCCACAGCGGAAGGGTAGACGTGCAATTTCTCATTGTTTCAAGGCCAATCTTCCCAACTCTGTGACCCTTTAACATAGTTCCTCATGTTGGGGTGAACCCCCCTCCCAAAGCATGAAATTATTTTTGTCATTACCTTATAACTCCAATTTTGCTAGTGTTGTGAACCCTAAGGTTCATAATATCTGCTACACAGGCTATCTGATATGTGACTCCTGTAAAAGAGTTGTTTGACCTCACAAAGTAGTGGCCACCCACAGGTTGAGTCCAGTTGCTCTACATCTTGGGAAGTCTTGGTAGCCATCATGGGCTTGCTGGTCAATGCTAAGGATGCTGAAGTTTAACGACTGTCAAGCTGTAATTTTTCTTTCTCAAAGACTCCCATGGCTCAGATAAAGCAACACTTATCGATTCGTTGCTCACTCTGTTCTTGCCAGTTTACCTGTGCTTTCCTGTTTAAAAATTACAATAGCATGAAAGGGAAATGACTCTCTTATTACCGTTGTAATGCAGAGGGCATTTGACATTCAGAGAACGATCCAACCCGTGATTGCCTGGATATAAGATACACATTAGAATTCAGACCAAGACTATCTCATGTGCAAAGCCCTGCTCATTTTCCAGGCTGCCACAGCACATCTTTATGAGCAACTGGCAAAATGATTTCCACTCTAGCTTTATGAATACCATCTAAGATCCCCACTGCAGCAGTTAAGCTCCGATCCCTTTACCTCAAAGGGAGGAGATGTTTGGGAAGTTTACTTTGTAGATCCAGACTTCTGGTAAGTAAGCTTTACTCATTCCAATTTAATCATCCACCATAAATGCGTACATCTCCATTTTTATCACCGGTATGGTGGATGAACATGAGTCACTGGCAAGTTTAATATGCAAGCACTAAGATTGGAGTCAGCCATTAGAAAAATAAAATCTTTCTTTAGACTGATATTGATTCAGAAGACAGCACTCATTAAAATTATTAAGTTGGGGTTAGATATCATACGTTGAAATATTAAACTTATGACTATACAGTCGCACTCCTCTCTGTGACCAGTGCATTTTAAAGTTTGTTCCCTTTAGAAACAAACGTGCTAAGTGGTTTTGTGATTTCTGTTTAGAAATAGGCGGCTATAGAAATCACATTTTAATATATTCCAGATTAGAGTGCATGCTATATTTGTAATAAGGACTTGTTTCCAACATTAGTTGGCAGATCACTCACATGAACAATTATCCAAATAGCTATTAGGATATGATTGCGCTCATTTCCAGGCATAGCAAAGTTGCCAGAACTAAGCCTGGCTGCTGGTTAGATCTTGGTTTGACTTTTGGAGAAAGCCACAAGAATTTGTCAGTCATCTTGGCTGTAAGGGAGTCTCCCTGTCTTGACGCTTGTCTCCTTCCTACTTGAAAATAGAAGCAAATGTTTTCCTTTGTTTTCTTTTTATAGCTTTATCCAATCTAGAATGGTAGACAGAAAGGAAAGAGGGGGGACTAAGAGGGAAAGAAGGGAGGGAGAATATGGGATAGGAGGGTAATAGGAGACACTAAGATAATAAACTTAAGAAAGGCTTGCAATCCCAGTGTTCTAGAGAACTTTGGGTCTAAGAAGCACAGCTCCTTATCTAGGTGTTCATCATTCCATGCATATGCTTCATAGGTGTGTATCCACAGCGAGCTTAGAACGGTTGTCAAAGAGGAACGGTGTTAATGGAAATGGAGACTCAAACGTTTTTCCTGTTGCCCGTTCATTATGCTTCTGCCTAGCTTGGCACTTGGGGATCATGCTAGGTAATCTGGCCCAATCCTCTAACCCAAGAACAGTGACTCCCTTAGATGAGGTGAAGAAAAGCTCCCTTTGTGTTCAGGTCTATGGCTGGTGGAGAGATTATTTAGAAAGCCCGTGCGCTTCGTGGGAGTGGGGTGGTCCCTCCCACAGCTGCAATAGTGGTGGAAGTTTATGAGAAGTCTCAGATTCCACTCATCAACCACCAAAACCACTGTCCCTGCCATAGCTGGAAAGGTCACCATTCTTCAGATTCGGGGATGGAAAAGTTCTGGAAAGGCAAAGGATACTTTTATTTCTTTGAATTTGAAGTTGTTGGGGTCCGTCTAACGGAGGGTCCCTCCAGTATACTGTTAATAGTTCGAGTTTTAAAAGAGAAATGATCCAAATGAATTATCTTTAAATGGAATAAAAAGTGATGGTCACAGAGGTTTCTTTTCAGAGTATTTTTCCCTAATGCAAGTAGAATAATGATGTTTTATTTTGCATAAGCTTTAAGAATCTCCAATAGTTATATAGCTAATAGTTTAGCTTTTACCAATACTGGCAAACAAAGCCTTACTAACCCATGTTGAAGAGTTGATTATCCATTGTAGGTTTTTTATCATCTCACCTGTGTGTATCTACTAATGCTTTATCTACCTTGATGTTGCAGTTTTACCTATCTGCATGTTAGGATGTCAATAAGGAGAAATCAAAAGATCACCTTACAATTATCCTTTACTACTCAGTCTATGTCAGATTAAAACTACTATTCTTGTGTGTGTGTGTGTGTGTGTGTGTGTATGTGTGTGTGTATGAGTGTGTATGTGTGTGTGTGTATGTGTGTTTGTATGTGTGTGTGTATGTGTGTGTATGTGTGTGTATGTGTGTTTGTATGTGTGTGTGTATGTGTCTATGTGTGTGTATGTGTGTTTGTATGTGTATGTGTGTTTGTATGTGTGTGTATGTGTGTGTATGTGTGTTTGTATGTGTGTGTATGTGTTTTTGTTGTGTGTATGTGTGTGTATGTGTGTTTGTATGTGCATGTGTATGTGTGTGTATGTGTGTATGTGTGTGTATGTGTGTTTGTATGTGCGTGTGTATGTGTGTGTATGTGTTTTTGTGTGTGTATGTGTGTGTATGTGTGTTTGTATGTGCGTGTGTATGTATGTGTATGTGTGTATGTGTGTGTGTGTTTGTGTGTGTATGTGTGTGTATATGTGTGTGTGCATGTGTGTGTGAACATGTGCATGTGCAACCCAGAGACAGAAAGAATGTGTCTTTCATTCTCTCTCTCTCTCTCTCTCTCTTTCTCTCTCTCTCTCTCTCTCAACTTATCCTTTGAGATAGTGTCTCTTTTAACATCCTTACAGGTTGGCTACACCCAACCATGTTTTACTTTTTATATGTGTTTTGTGAATCAGAACTCAATTCCTCACACTTACAGGGCTGGCACTTCACTATCTGAGCCATCTTCTTCCAAGCCCTGGGATTATAAACATGCATATCTTTACCCAGCATTCACTGAATTCTTTTCAGGTAACAAGTCCCTAAGTTCTTTACAAATGCAAGATCTATCTTGATGCTCATAACAGTACTCTTTGGGAGGTATGATCACCATGTTCATCTATAGATATGTACTTTAGGTACATAAAGATCTTAAGAATGATTCAACTTGTAGCATCAGTGGTCCAAATACCTGCTTCAATGCTAAGTGGATTGCCATTTGTAAAAGTTGTATATTGACTTGCACAATGAAGGGGGGAAAAACAATCATTTCATCATGTCAAAGTAATGTATTTTAATATAATAGGAAAGAGCGTGCATGGTGCAATAAACAGTAAAGGTCTTTTAAAACCAATGGCCAATATCTCAGTTCTGTTATGAATGTTTGATCTTCCCTCTTTGCCAACATTGTGTAACACAAGAAGAATTGCAGTGAGATAGGGAGTTGGGAGTTGCAAGTCATTAAAGTTTGTGTTATCCTTGTGTGAACTTTCAAAAATAATAATAAAAAAAGAAGTTCTTCAATTCCCTGAAAGAATTGTAAAACATGTTCCTAAATCTTTTAATTTTTATATAAAAGTTACAGGTAGTGCCCAAGATTTCTTTTATATTTTAGGAAATGGAATGAAAGCTATTAAGGATTCTTGAATGTACAAACAAGCAGTTCTCTGTTTCTTCTGCCTTTCCCCTGAGCTCTTTTTCTTCTGTGTGTTTGTATTGTCCAATTCCAACACGGTAGATTTCATTTCATTTTATTATTTTATTATTATCTCCTAGAAGAGTGCCTCCTAATGAGACTAAAAGGAGCAGATTCAGATGTGAAGGGAGGTCAGGAGACTCTGGGAGGAACAGATGGGGAGAACTGTGATGATGATATGTGAGAAAAAAACTTTAAATAAAAAAGAAAAGAAAATCCATGTAACAGAGTGTTTATAATAACACACATTAAGTGAGCTACATCATAAAATCAGTGACCAGGACAATTGATCAGGGAGGTAATCGGTTCAATCTTTCAGACCTAAAAATAAAATAAAACAAAATAAAGATATAAAAGAATAGGAGGAAAGAAAGAAAGAAAAACAAGACCAGAAAATTTCCTTACAAACTTATAGAAAATCTTAATAACTATTTTATTGAGGTAGGATAAGGCATGCTAAATCCCAGGGCACCAAAAAATTTTGAAGGTGAGTAGGTCAAAAGTTACTAAAAACTGTACATGACATTTCCATGGAATCCATTTTGTTTTCTTCCAGAAATTCCAGTCTTGGGCTGGCAGTCAATGAATGTCTCTTGTCCACTGGAGGACAGGAGTTTGGGCTCTGCTTGCCACAGTCTCCATCCTTCACAGACTTCCCAAATATATCATAGCCGCTGAAGCTCATGCAGCTCCCAAGGTCAAGGATACAACCAACTATAAAGAGAAGGCACTGTCCTGTTTTATATAAATGATGATTAAGATCTGCAGTTGCTTGGGGTAGAATGATATCCCGCCTGTAGTTGCTTTTTTTTTTTTTTCCATAACTCCTGCTGAAATAAAACTTGGAAACGTGAGGGAAAAGATTGATATTGTTGGTCATTGGGGTTTGCATTTTGCATTCCTCAAATAATGGGATGTAATACGGTTATGTGGAAAACAGATTGATTTTTCCCTATTTTCCCACAGAGATAATCGGGAACAGACTGGAGGAAATTCCTAGGTTTCATTGGGGGAACTGTGTGCAACACAACTGAAGAGGAAAACAAGCGAAAACCAAACGAAAACCATCCTTTTGTGTAATTTTCCCTTCTATATTTTTTTAAGTAGGAAATTTGCTAAGCAATTTGTTTTATTCCAGTGAGTCTCAGGAATTTGGGAATATGTTTGGTTTTGTTTTAAAAAAAAAATGTTTCAGAATACCTCACTCATTGGGTAAATCACTGATGATCTCAGTTAAAATCATGGTAATAGAGATAGAATTTACATAATGATTTTCTTATAGGGAATTATAATATATGGTTTAGAATATATTCCTTACCACCTCTTTCCCAACCCCTCACTTCTCTGCCTCTTTTGGTACTAGCGGAGGCAGAAAAATGATATCAATATGTTACTATGATTATAATAAGGCCAGAGATCTTGGAACATATTCCCAATGTCACGCAGTTGGTAGTGGCAGTCCTGGAAACTCTCCTATTTCTATGTAGGCAGACTTTTATTAATGTGGAACAAAGGAATTTGTCCATTAATTTAATTTCCTATGTCTTCATAGGATGCCAGTCAACTCGCGTGACTCAAGTTTATGATTAATCAGGCCGAATTTAATGGCTTGACCCCAAAATATTGTCTTCAGCCTTTAATTTGTGAAATTTCATTCATTTTCTACTCCCAGACAGTGGGCTTGAATAGAACACAAGTGTTGATCAGTTCCTTCTGTGGTCAGCGAATGGTTAGTGCATGAAAAATAGCTTTCAATTTGGAGAAAGAAACTAATAGAATTTATCCTACGTCCAAAGTATCTATAGAAATAATACCACCAGAAAAATCAGCCATGTTAAAGGGTCTATCATTTTTTTATTATTTTTGTTTTAAAGCCCTATGTCTTTTTCTCTGTAAATGTCTGTCTCTATCTCGCATCCCTAGCACAGCCAGACAATTGTTTCTCATTGCTCCACATTTCTAGCGTCTAGCAAAATAACTGCAGGAAACC
This sequence comes from Mus musculus, assembly GCF_000001635.26. NCBI lineage: Eukaryota > Metazoa > Chordata > Mammalia > Rodentia > Muridae > Mus > Mus musculus. The sequence goes on along the minus strand of NC_000077.6, from coordinate 112,019,481 downwards.
TCAATAAGGAGGCGTCTGTAAATGCAGAGCGCAAACACCATTAAGGCTACACACACTTTCCACTGTCAGCCTAGACGTCCTCCATACAAACCCCCATACAAGAGACGGAGTCCTAAACCCCAGGAGAAGCAGCACAGCTGCCTGGTTCATGTGCAGACATTGCCACATCCCTTTTTCAAACTATTAGTCTTATTTGGCGCCCATGCATTCTAATTTGGTATTCGTTGCTTTCAGTTGCTCCCCCCACCCCCCAGTGGTATGAACAACCTTCTTAGTTTGAGGCCTGGACATAATTCCAAATCTCTCTGCCTGCATTAAACTTCCAAACAGTATACCCTGGGGTGTCAAAATGCACTATTTGCAACAAGCTCAGGATTAAATGTCAATAGAGAAAGTGGTATAAATATATGATAACCACCAGCCAAGCTGGGAACCATAAAGAAAGTGCTATCCAGCATCATATAGGCAAGTCACTAAGGAGCCCACTACTCATCTGTGACTGTTGCAGACTTCGCTGTTTAGGGCATTTTGCTTCTGAGTTGAATATGTGTTTCATCTTTGTCTTAACAAAACTTAACTTGGTACCACTGTTTCACAGGGCTCACCCTGCCTAGGTTTTAGACCCGATTATAATCTTGACATCTCACTAGAATGTTTGTCTAGCAATTGTGCTTCTTTCCTGGGCATAGTCATGATATGATGAGCTTTTGAGGGAAAGTAAGAGCTTTCTCTAAAGCCAGCCAGTCATCAATGGATATAGATTTGAACCAAAATTCAAAACAAAACAAAACAAAACAAAACAAAACAAAAAACAAACAAGCAACACCAGCCTAGAAAGTATATGTTAATGATGGCATAAACATTTTTTGAGCCCTTTCTCTTCCACAACATAGAACCAATATCTTTCTCGTCTATACCCATACAACAGCTTTGGACACTAAACAATAGCCTATCTTAACATTGACTCTAGAGTGTTTCAGAACAGCTTTGATAGAAAGTTTGCCATCAACACTGACACCGTTAGATAGATCCCTCTTGGTTCCCATAGAAGATGAGGAATATGCCTCTGACAACATACTAACGCAAACGTCTACTTTTTATTTTTCCTACTTAAAAACCACCTCCACCCAGTATCTTATTCCAGGAGCTGGTCTTGATAGTGCAGTGGTTCTGTTGCCTTCCTGTCCAGCCAGCCGTGTGGTGAACATTAGTTCCTAGTTAAATAAACTTTCCCTCTTTTTATTCCAGGGGAAATTACTCCGTGCACAGCACATACGTGTGGCCCTCACATTTCCCCAAGACTTGCTTCCTTTGTAGCTATGTGTCCTGCTGTTTAACATAGATCAAAAGTTACAGAAGCCTGGCTTTCACTTCTCTTCTTTTGCCACTTCACAAGCTCCAGTTACCTTCACTTCCCTTCTCACTTCCTTACTTGAATAAAACCCATGAACAGTAGGAACTTAAAGTTTCATCCAATTGGGTGGATATCCAGGAAATGGGTTCAGACAATAAGATACCAACTATTTTCACTGAGATTGTTTTTTATGTAAATATCACTTCTGAAAGTGCATATGTTTGTTTTTTGTTTATTTTCTTTCTCTTTTTCTCTCTCCCCTTTTCTCTTTCTTCTATGTCTCCCTTTCTTTCTCTCTCTTCGTCTGTCTGTCTTTCTTCCTTCCTTCCTTCCTTCCTTTATTTCCCCTTTCTCTATCTTTCTTTCTTTTCTCTCTCTTCCTCTTTTCTTTCTTTCTTTCTTTCTTTCTTTCTTCTCTTTCTTTCTTTCTCACTTTCTTTCTTCCTTTGTTTCTGTTTATTTCCCCCTTCTTTTTGTTTGCTCTCTCTTTCTTCCTTCCTTCCTTCCTTCCTTCCTTCCTTCCTTCCTTCCTTCCTTCCTTTCTTCCTTCCTTCCTTTCTTCCTTCCTTTCTTTCTTTTCCTTTCTCTCTGCTTTTCTATCCTTCAGAGAAGCCATCAGACTTTTTGATTCTTTCCATTTCAAACACGTAAATTACAATTGCAATGGAGAAGTGACTAGCAAATCTCTACTGTCTAACATTACTGTTTCACAAATGGAAATGCATAAGAGAATGACCCCTTGAAGAGATGATGTGTCTTGTACATGGGATATCAATATTTGTAACTAAAGTAGTTGAAAGAACTTTATACAGCTCAGTTTGGCTAATGGTTCTGTTAGTACAATTGATCTTTGACCAAAAAAAAAAATTCTAAATAGGTGTTGTCATTAAACATCCCACATTGAAAATATCTGATGACCATAAAAAGAACAAGCTGCTTGATTATTAATAATAATATCCAAGGACTGGAAAGCTGGATTGGTTGGTAAACCACTCACATAGCAAGAGTAAGAACCTGAATTCAGATCTCAAGAATCCAGGACTAGATTCCCCACGGGATCCTAAGTCCTCTGGTGAGTGGAACACAGCGCCGGCCCCAATCCAATCGCGCGGAACCTGAGACTGTGGTACATAGGGAAGCAGACTGCCCGGGCCTGACCCGGGACAAAAGCCCCTTCTGCTCCACTCCAGCCCAGGGCTTCCTGGCCAGCGGAGTTGCCTGACACCCGCAAGGGCCCACACAGGATTCCCCACGGGATCCTAAGACCTCTAGTGAGTGGAACACAACTTCTGCCAGGAGTCCGGTTTGAACACCAGATATCTGGGTACCTTCCCTGCAAGAAGAGAGCTTTCCTGCAGAGAATACTCTACCCACTGAAACCAAGGAGAGTGCTACCCTCCCAGGTCTGCTTATAGAGGCTAACAGAGTCACCTGAAGTACAAGCTCTTAACAGAGACAACTATAACAGCTAGCTTCAGAGATTACCAGATGGCGAAAGGCAAACATAAGAATCCTACTAACAGAAATCAAGACCACTCACCATCATCAGAACGCAGCACTCCCACCCCACCTAGTCCTGGGCACCCCAACACAACCGAAAATCTAGACCCAAATTTAAAAGCATTTTTCATGATGATGATAGAGGACATCAAGAAAGACTTTCATAAGTCACTTAAAGAATTACAGGAGAGCACTGCTAAAGAGTTACAGGCCCTTAAAGAAAAGCAGGAAAACACAGCCAAACAGGTAGAAGTCCTTAAAGAAAAACAGGAAAACACATCCAAACAGGTAATGGAAATGAACAAAACCATACTAGAACTAAAAAGGGAAGTAGACACAGTAAAGAAAACCCAAAGCGAGGCAACGCTGGAGATAGAAACCCTAGGAAAGAGATCTGGAACCATAGATGTGAGCATCAGCAACAGAATACAAGAAATGGAAGAGAGAATCTCAGGTGCAGAAGATTCCATAGAGAACATCGACACAACAGTCAAAGAAAATACAAAATGCAAAAGGATCCTAACTCAAAACATCCAGGAAATCCAGGACACAATGAGAAGACCAAACCTACGCATAATAGGAGTGGATGAGAATGAAGATTTTCAACTCAAAGGACCAGCAAACATCTTCAACAAAATAATTGAAGAAAACTTCCCAAACATAAAGAAAGAGATGCCCATGATCATACAAGAAGCCTACAGAACTCCAAATAGACTGGACCAGAAAAGAAATTCCTCCCGACACATAATAATCAGAACAACAAATGCACTAAATAAAGATAGAATATTAAAAGCAGTAAGGGAGAAAGGTCAAGTAACATATAAAGGAAGGCCTATCAGAATTACACCAGACTTTTCACCAGAGACTATGAAAGCCAGAAGAGCCTGGACAGATGTTATACAGACACTAAGAGAACACAAATGCCAGCCCAGGCTACTATACCCGGCCAAACTCTCAATTACCATAGATGGAGAAACCAAAGTATTCCACGACAAAACCAAATTCACACAATATCTTTCCACGAATCCAGCCCTTCAAAGGATAATAACAGAAAAGAAGCAATACAAGGATGGAAATCACGCCCTAGAACAAACAAGAAAGTAATCCCTCAACAAACCAAAAAGAAGACAGCCACAAGAACAGAATGCCAACTCTAACAACAAAAATAAAAGGAAGCAACAATTACTTTTTCTTAATATCTCTTAATATTAATGGACTCAATTCCCCAATAAAAAGACATAGACTAACAGACTGGCTACACAAACAGGACCCAACATTCTGCTGCTTACAGGAAACCCATCTCAGGGAAAAAGACAGACACTACCTCAGAGTGAAAGGCTGGAAAACAATTTTCCAAGCAAATGGTCTGAAGAAACAAGCTGGAGTAGCCATTCTAATATCGGATAAAATCGACTTCCAACCCAAAGTTATCAAAAAAGACAAGGAGGGACACTTCATACTCATCAAAGGTAAAATCCTCCAAGAGGAACTCTCAATTCTGAATATCTACGCTCCAAATGCAAGGGCAGCCACATTCATTAAAGACATTTTAGTAAAGCTCAAAGCACACATTGCACCTCACACAATAATAGTGGGAGACTTCAACACAGCACTTTCATCAAGGGACAGATCGTGGAAACAGAAACTAAACAGGGACACAGTGAAACTAACAGAAGTTATGAAACAAATGGACCTAACAGATATCTACAGAACATTTTATCCTAAAACAAAAGGATATACCTTCTTCTCAGCACCTCACGGGACCTTCTCCAAAATTGACCATATAATTGGTCACAAAACAGGCCTCAACAGATACAAAAATATTGAAATTGTCCCATGTATCCTATCAGACCACCATGGCCTAAGACTGATCTTCAATAACAACATAAATAATGGAAAGCCAACACTCACGTGGAAACTGAACAACAATCTTCTCAATGATACCTTGGTCAAGGAAGGAATAAAGAAAGAAATTAAAGACTTTTTCGAGTTTAATTAAAATGAAGCCACAACGTACCCAAACCTTTGGGACACAATGAAAGCATTTCTAAGAGGGAAACTCATAGCTCTGAGTGCCTCCAAGAAGAAACAGGAGAGAGCACATACTAGCAGCTTGACAACACATCTAAAAGCTCTAGAAAAAAGGAAGCAAATTCACCCAAGAGGAGTAGACGGCAGGAAATAATCAAACTCCGGGGTGAAATCAACCAAGTGGAAACAAGAAGAACTATTCAAAGAATTAACCAAACGAGGAGTTGGTTCTTTGAGAAAATCAACAAGATAGATAAACCCTTAGCTAGACTTACTAAAGGGCACAGGAACAAAATCCTAATTAACAAAATCAGAAATGAAAAGGGAGACATAACAACAGATCCTGAAGAAATCCAAAACACCATCAGATCCTTCTACAAAAGGTTATACTCAACAAAACTGGAAAACCTGGACGAAATGGACAAATTTCTGGACAGATACCAGGTACCAAAGTTGAGTCAGGATCAAGTTGACCATCTAAACAGTCCCATATCACCTAAAGAAATAGAAGCAGTTATTAATAGTCTCCCAGCCAAAAAAAGCCCAGGACCAGACAGGTTTAGTGCAGAGTTCTATCAGACCTTCAAAGAAGATCTAATTCCAGTTCTGCACAAACTATTTCACAAAATAGAAGTAGAAGGTACTCTACCCAACTCATTTTATGAAGCCACTATTACTCTGATACCTAAACCACAGAAAGATTCAACAAAGATAGAGAACTTCAGACCAATTTCTCTTATGAATATCGATGCAAAAATCCTCAATAAAATTCTTGTTACCCGAATCCAAGAACATATTAAAGCAATAATCCATCCTGACCAAGTAGGTTTTATTCCAGGAATGCAGGGATGGTTTAATATACGAAAATCCATCAATGTAATCCATTATATAAACAAACTCAAAGACAAAAACCACATGATCATCTCGTTAGATGCAGAAAAAGCATTTGACAAGATTCAACACCCATTCATGATAAAAGTTTTGGAAAGATCAGGAATTCAAGGCCCATACCTAAACATGATAAAAGCAATCTACAACATACCAGTAGCCAACATCAAAGTAAATGGAGAGAAGCTGGAAGCAATCCCACTAAAATCAGGGACTAGACAAGGCTGCCCACTTTCTCCCTACCTTTTCAACATAGTACTTGAAGTATTAGCCAGAGCAATTCGACAACAAAAGGAGATCAAGGGGATACAAATTGGAAAAGAGGAAGTCAAAATATCACTTTTTGCAGATGATATGATAGTATATATAAGTGACCCTAAAAATTCTACCAGAGAACTCCTAAACCTGATAAGCAGCTTCGGTGAAGTAACTGGATATAAAATAAACTCAAACAAGTCAATGGCCTTTCTCTATACAAAGAATAAACAGGCTGAGAAAGAAATTAGGGAAACAACACCCTTCTCAATAGTCACAAATAGTATAAAATATCTTGGCGTAACTCTAACTAAGGAGGTGAAAGATCTGTATGATAAAAACTTCAAAACTCTGAAGAAAGAAATTAAAGAAGATCTCAGAAGATGGAAAGATCTCCCATGCTCATGGATTGGCAGGATCAACATTGTAAAAATGGCTATCTTGCCAAAAGCAATCTACAGATTCAATGCAATCCCCATCAAAATTCCAACTCAATTCTTCAACGAATTAGAAGGAGCAATTTGCAAATTCATCTGGAATAACAAAAAACCTAGGATAGCAAAAAGTCTTCTCAAGGATAAAAGAACCTCTGGTGGAATCACCATGCCTGACCTAAAGCTTTACTACAGAGCAATTGTGATAAAAACTTCATGGTACTGGTATAGAAACAGACAAGTAGACCAATGGAATAGAATTGAAGACCCAGAAATGAACCCACACACCTATGGTCACTTGATCTTCGACAAGGGAGCTAATACCATCCAGTGGAAGAAAGACAGCATTTTCAACAATTGGTGCTGGCACAACTGGTTGTTATCATGTAGAAGAATGCGAATCGATCCATACTTATCTCCTTGTACTAAGGTCAAATCTAAGTGGATCAAAGAACTTCACATAAAACCAGAGACACTGAAACTTATAGAGGAGAAAGTGGGGAAAAGCCTTGAAGATATGGGCACAGGGGAAAAATTCCTGAACAGAACAGCAATGGCATGTGCTGTAAGATCGAGAATTGACAAATGGGACCTCATGAAACTCCAAAGTTTCTGCAAGGCAAAAGACACCGTCAACAAGACAAAAAGACCACCAACAGATTGGGAAAGGATCTTTACCTATCCTAAATCAGATAGGGGGCTAATATCCAACATATATAAAGAACTCAAGAAGGTGGACTTCAGAAAATCGAACAACCCCATTAAAAAATGGGGCTCAGAACTGAACAAAGAATTCTCACCTGAGGAATACCGAATGGCAGAGAAGCACCTGAAAAAATGTTCAACATCCTTAATCATCAGGGAAATGCAAATCAAAACAACCTTGAGATTCCACCTCACACCAGTCAGAATGGCTAAGATCAAAAATTCAGGTGACAGCAGATGCTGGCGTGGATGTGGAGAAAGAGGAACACTCCTCCATTGTTGGTGGGATTGCAGGCTTGTACAACCACTCTGGAAATCAGTCTGGCGGTTCCTCAGAAAATTGGACATAGTACTACCGGAGGATCCAGCAATACCTCTCCTGGGCATGTATCCAGAAGATGCCCCAACTGGTAAGAAGGACACATGCTCCACTATGTTCATAGCAGCCTTATTTATAATAGCCAGAAGCTGGAAAGAACCCAGATGCCCCTCATCAGAGGAATGGATACAGAAAATGTGGTACATCTACACAATGGAGTACTACTCAGCTATTAAAAAGAATGAATTTATGAAATTCCTAGCCAAATGGATGGACCTGGAGGGCATCATCCTGAGTGAGGTAACACATTCACAAAGGAACTCACACAATATGTACTCACTGATAAGTGGATATTAGCCCCAAACCTAGGATTCCCAAGATATGAGGTACAATTTGCTAAACACATGAAACTCAAGAAGAATGAAGACTGAAGTGTGGACACTATGCCCCTCCTTAGAATTGGGAACAAAACACCTATGGAAGGAGTTACAGAGACAAAGTTTGGAGCTGAGATGAAAGGATGGACCATGTAGAGACTGCCATATCCAGGGATCCACCCCATAATCAGCATCCAAACGCTGACACCATTGCATACCCTAGCAAGATTTTATTGAAAGGACCCAGATGTAGCTATCTCTTGTGAGACTATGCTGGGGCCTAGCAAACACAGAAGTGGATGCTCACAGTCAGCTAATGGATGGATCACAGGGTTCCCAATGGAGGAGCTAGAGAAAGAACCCAAGGAGCTAAAGGGATCTGCAACCCTATAGGTGGAACAACATTATGAACTAACCAGTACCCCGGAGCTCTTGACTCTAGCTGCATATGTAACAAAAGATGGCCTAATCGGCCATCACTGGAAAGAGAGGCCCATTGGACATGTAAACTTTGTATGCCCCAGCACAGGGGAATGCCAGGGCCAAAAAGGGGGAGTGGGTGGGTAGGGGAGGGGGGGTGGGTGGGTAGGGGGGACTTTTGGTATAGCATTGGAAATGTAAGTGAGCTAAATACCTAATAAAAAAAATGGAAAAAAAAAAGAATCCAGGGCTACTATACAAAGCTGAACATGGCCTTGTGTGCCTGTTATCTTAGAAAGGGGATGATAGGAGGCAGAGACACAGGGATCCCTGAAGTTTAGCTTAGAGCATTTCTAGACCAATAAGAGAACCTGTCTCAAATAAAAAAATCGAAGTCACCTAAAAAGGACTATGGAGGTTATTTTCTTATCGCCACATTAATGCACACTTACTCAACATGCACATGCATGTAACCACACATATATGCATATATAATAACAATAAATGAATACATAACAACAAATGCATTCATAACAATAATAACCATAAATATTCAAACAGCACAAGTAAAGCTATAGACGATTGATGTCTGGAAGCTGGTCAGCTCAGTTTGAGCTACAATCAGCAGAAGCAAGCTCTTGAGCCATTGCCTCCACAATGTAATTAAGTCAATCTGTTCCACTGACCTAATAAGGAAGGTCACTCTGAAAGCCCATCTTCCTGATGACTGCATTCATCATATGAAGTCATGTAAGCAAGTTTAGCTGAATGATGCCAATGAGTGCCTACCATGCCAAATAAAAGCACAAGGAATACAGAACATTAACTTTGTATGCAAAACACAAACTGCTGTCAAATATGTTTCATAATTCTACTGTCAGGTACATGACATTATTAAATGCATCAATGTTTCATTTCACCCTGGGAAAAGGTTGTCCAAGATCAATGCCTTACATATATAAATCAAAGATTTGATCAAGTAATCATTTTCTGTATAATGAATGCCTAGACTTAATTAATTGATAATAGAGATACTATGGTCAGTCATGATGGCTCAGGTTTGAAAACCCAGAACTCAGAAGACTGAGGCAGGGGAATTAGTGTGATGTCAAGGCATGGTGCATTCTAGGCCAGCCTCAAGACAAAGCAAAACAAACATGTGATAGCTAATTTTGATAATCAAATTGAATGAATTAGGAAAAGTCTCCGAGGATAATAAGACTCTGGGAGCTTTTCCAAACAGTATTAACATCACATGAAGGTTTGCCCCCAACGTGTGCGTCACTACCCCATAAGCTAGGTTCTTGCAAGGAGTGAAAGAAATTCAACTAAGTATCAGTAATTCCCCTTCTTTCTGATCTACAAATATGAGAGCAAGTGGCCTACTATTGCTAAGCCTTCTCTGCTCTAATAAACTATAGCAAAAGTAGGAGATCACTCACCTTTTATCCAGTCTGGTGATGTCTTATTTGGACATGTCCAGAGTCCTCAAGAAAAATGGTAATCTAGGGATGCCTCACCAGTAGGGGATTCTTTAGTAGCGATAAGGCGAAGTGAGAGATAGAGATGCATATTGTTTAAACAGAAACTATATTTCCCTAGGTATGATATTCAATGTCCTTCAGCTTCTAGGTTGCATTCTTTAGCAAAGGAGAGGATAACTGGTCCCAGATACCACTAATATACTTTATGAACAGATACCCATTGAACAATGAGGTCTCAAAAGCAAGTGAGTCTCTTAAAAGAAGACTTGAACTAGGCAGACGAGTAAACATTCCATACATTCTATATTGTATGACTAAACCAGTTCCTCTGTCCTTCTCTCTGTCTTTCTCTCTTTCCATCTCCCTCTTTGGTATTTAATTAATTAATATTACTTTATGGAGAGAGACAGAGAGAGAGAGAGAGAGAGAGAGAGAGAGAGAGAGAGAGAGAGAGAGAGAGAGAGAGAGAGAGAGAGAGAATATAGAGGTCAATATTGATGGGACATCAAGGTATCTTTTATTTGTTTCTCTCCAAATACTTCTTTTTGTGAGACAAAGTCTTGCACTGAAACAGAAGATTTACTTAGGTTGGCCGGCTAGTTAGCTCTAGGAACTTATCTGTCCCTGCTGCTCTAGTGCTGGGATTGAAGCTACTTTGCCTGGCTTTTATGTGAGTACTGGAGATCTGAACTCAGGTCCTCAAGCTTCAGTAATAGGCACCATATCAACTGATACATTTCTCCAGACCCTCTCCTGGCCTTACCTTTCCTTTCCTTTCCTTTCCTTTCCTTTCCTTTCCTTTCCTTTCCTTTCCTTTCCTTTCCTTTCCTTTCCTTTCCTTTCCTTTTCTTTTCTTTTCTTTTTTTCTGGTTTTTCAAGAAAGGGTTTCTCTGTGTAGCCCTGACTGTCCTGGAACTCACTCTGTAGACCAGGCTGGCCTCAAACTCAGAAATCCACCTGCCTCTGCCTCCCAAAGTGCTGGGATCCTGGCCTTGTTTTAGAGATACGATATTACATGTCCTAAGTGAACCTCAAACATCTTAAGTAAGTGAAGATATTTTTGAATCCAGATCCTCTTGCTGCCACTCCTCATATGGTGCCACCATGTCTAGCTGACTATGTATCTCTATTGTTGCCATATGTCCAGCAGAAAGGCCAATGGTAATATTGACAGCTTAGCGTGTCTGTGAGATACAGGGCAATAGAACAAGAGGTAACATCATGTCAACCACACTGTGCCAAATAAAGAAAATGTTATATTTATCAAAAAAATTAGAATTTAAGGAAAATGAACAATTGGCATTAACAGAGAAGACAGCAAAACATCAATGAAAAGAAGGTAGAATGTATTCAATAAAAGTGCAGTCTCTTATCTCCTCACAGCGTTATTCTTTTAAACAAGAAGCCAAGAATATTAAATGCTTAAGTAAAATATTATTTATGAAGTTTATCACCTGGGAGGTTTCCAAGTAGTTGCTAATGAAGACATGGGTGGATAGTCCATTATCCCATTTGCTATGCATGAAGTGTTTACCAGGTTGTTTCTGTTAGCACCTCTGCAGATTGGGTGACTATAAACTAATGAGCCCTGATGCTGGTTGTAACTTGTTTCCACCAACTAAATGGAAGTAAATCATTCATTAAGGCTTAGGAAAAATAAACGATGTGTTATTAGGGCACTTCTTATTGGCTTCAGGATGTGTGGAGGCCATTCATGTGGGGGAATATAATAAGATCAAATTTCAAAATGTTCAATTAACTAAAATATATTGCAAAGCTCAACATGGTTCTTGGCATGAACTAAACACCCAACAGATAACATCACTATCCCTGTCAGTATCTCCTCCTCAACCATCATCAATACCATGGTGATGGTGTTTTCATTTGAATGGTGCAAGAATATCAAACTGCGTATTTCAAAACTTTATGCATGACACATGTGTAGATAGACAAGCTATCTCATGGACAATAGGAATGAATTATTGTTTAATATAATGAGCATTTACTTAACGTGTCAACTCTTGATATATTTCAAAAGCTTCCCTATCCAGGGTTCCTGTTCTACATCTATAATCATGGTACACTATATGCAGGAGGCATGAGAATCTTGGTTCGAGGACAGCCTGGGCTACACAGAAATATCCTTTATTTAAAAAAAATATATAAGGCAAAATAGAGATTCAGTTCATGACAACATCATATATATACATAAAGAGAGAAGCTGGAGTGGCTCTCTGGAGCTTGCTTTGAAACTGTGAGAAAATTCAAATCTATTCTGGTGTTATCATGTTTGAGGTGTAGATTGCCTCTCACTGACTCTTGGATATATGAATCTGTGTTTCCTTTAGGTAGTTTCTGAAGATCCAAGATGATGGCATGGTGATTTGTGAAGAAGGAAGGTGAGACAGAGAGATGAGTATAGACAAGGCTAGGCTAGACTAGGTTAGGCTAACTAAAGGAGAATAGCTACTCAGTAAACATTTAATTTTCCCATTCTATGCCCAGCATGAAGCTAATGTAGTTCACTGTCAGATAGAAAGACAAAACCATGTTATTATTCAAGAAATCAAGAAGTTGCACAGCAAAATTTCATAGTCACTCACCCAAAACAATCATTGAACATGAGAGCAAGCAGAAGCATAGGATTTTCCTCATCAGAGCCTGCTACACTAAGACGTTAGCCTACTGGTTAGACTAGAAGAAGACTGATGCCTGTGGTTATCCATGCCCACTGTGTACTCGAAACTCTTCACTGAACTGGGTGAGATTTCTTGGCCCCATGATTGGTGTCATTTCTTCATGTCCAAGCTTCATTTCCAGAGGCTCGTGGTTTCGAAAGCTGGTCTGTTGTTGGCTTTCCATTTTGCCCTAGGCTTGCCACGGCTAGATTGAATTTGCTGTTTCTGGACTCAAAGGAAGAACAAGATCTTTGTGCCCCAGATAGATTATGTTTGACCATACAGGAAGAAACTTCACTCAGTCTGCAGGCTTCTTTGTCCAAAGAAAAGATTGAGCTCTGAATGTAAGGTGGAATTCCATCTGGGCATTGAGCTCCAGCGTATGGCGAGCCAATGACCAAGTATTTAATGATTCATTAAAGGACATTTCCGTTCATAATCCATTCACATAGAGAAACTGTCATGGAATGAGCCCTCCTGGACTTCTGACACCTAGGGGGTTTTCATTTCTGCAGCTCCTGGTAGGCTTAATTTTGTTATCTCTCATTTTAATTGCATATGCCCATGGGGTGCAATGTGACGTGTGTGTGTGTGTGTGTGTGTGTGTGTATGTGTGTGTGTGCACAATGTGTACTCATCTGAGAGTAGTTATTTTGCCCCCTTCTTTAAGTAATCTTTTGGTTTTTCATTAGCACAAAGTAATTATGTATTTGTAGGCATAGAATGCATCATGAGTGTAAAACACATTTATGTCTCCTTGCCATTGCTTTGTCTAGAAAATCCATATTTCTCTATTCTAGTTACTAAAATAGTAGGTTATTGTGAGCTGTAGTAACTCCACTGTACTATATATCATTAGAACTTATGGCTTCTGGGCCTGTAATCTAACCCCTTTTCTATCAACCTCCCTCAAAGTCCTTCTCTCTCCCAGACTCTGAGGGAAATATGTCAGACACAGAAAGATAAATATTACATGTTCTCTTTCATATGTGGTGACTGAGACTAGTTTCTGGGGATGCCAGAGTCATTTCTAAAAACTCTCCTTTAGCCTTTGTTGATTTCATATAAATAATGACGTCATCGTCACAAATGTGAATTAAGGTAAAAGTATCCCAGACCCTTAAAGGGTAGTGCTTTAAAAGATGATTGCTATGTTCAGTATTTTTAATCTGCTCTGGTTTGGTTACAAAACAAACTATGGATGAAATAGTATGGGGAGTTCAGATTGGCGTACAAATTTTTCTTTTCTGAATAATGACCTCTTCCCAAAATTAGTTTGAAAAATGACATGTTGAACTTCCATAGTCTTCGCTGCCTGCTATAACAATACTCTTATCCTGATTTAATTTGATAGCAAATATCTCAAATGCAAATGGGTCTTTGGTGTGAAAATCAAAGTAATTGTGGGAAGCCACATGTGCCGTTGCAAGGTGGTGCTGGCTACTGCTGGCCACCACGCATAAGTTTGGGCAAACAACCAATGTGTACATATGCAGTAAAGTTTTTTTTGCCAAGACACTGCCTGGCCCGGGCATGACAATGAGGTTCTGAGAGTATAACCAATCAGATGTGAGACATGCAAATGAGGTATGATAATGAGGTTCTGTGAGGTACTGAGAGAGAGTAACCAATCAGATGAGGAACATGCAAATGAGGTATAGTGCATAACCAATCCGGGTGTGAGACACACCTCTCCTAGGCCTATATAAGCAGCACCAGGTCTGGGCTCGGGGGCTCTTTGCCTCTGCAATCAAGCTCTCCCAATAAACATGTGCAGAAGGATCCTGTTGCAGCATCGTTCTTGCTGGCGAGTCGGATGCGCGCAAGAAGTAATCACTATTTTATCTTTACAACAATGTGGTTATTGATTGTAGGTAGAGAACACATCAATCCTTTTCTTTCGCTAGCCAGACCTTCCCCCCTCCCCCCTTTGTGAAGTTTTCCACTATTATTTCTGCACAAAAGACTTCCAGATTTCAGTCCTGCTCTGGTCTCTCTAGGACACAGACACAGCTTTACAGCACTTCTCCAGAAATGCTGATGGATGCCTTTAACTCATTTTAACCATCAATCAGCATTTGGGGGGGGGTGTGGGAGGGGATTTGAGACAGGGTTTCTCTGTGTATCCCTGGCTGTCCTGGAATTCACTTTGTAGACCAGGCTGGCCTCGAACTCAGAAATTCGCCTGCTTCTGCCTCCCGAGTGCTGGGATTAAAGGCGTGTGCCACCACACTCAATCAGCATTTTTCGTGTGTGTGTGTGTGTGTGTGTGTGTGTGTGTGTGTGTGTGTGTGTGATGCCTTGTAGGAAAAAAAGGCCGTCTGAAATATTTAAGCAGGTAATGAAGGACTAAATAACAAAGCAGTTTTGAAATCTTGTAATTGTTTCAAAAGAGAAAAGAAGAAAACATGGGAGATGTGAAAAAAAAGAGCATTTACAAATGCTAGAATACAAAACAATGGGTTTCAATGTCATATTACTTACATACATATGACCATACCTAATTCCAAGCTCTATGTGACTATCTGCTTTCATCCTTCTCCTTTTCTCCCTACTTTTACTCTCCTTAAACACATGCACACACACACACACACACACACACACACACATGCACACACATACATGCACACACACATACTACATGTGAGATAAAATATATACTATTTTCCCACCTATACCTATACTCTCTCCTGTTCCCTCTTTCCACACTATACATGTTCCCCAATCTCACAGTCCCTCTTCAACATTTATGTTGGATACACACACACACACACACACACACACACACACACACACACACACACACACTCATATGTTTCCATATATCTATACCTGTAAGAGATATTATGGATGTTTGTTTTTCTGAGTCTGACGTATTTCCAAGAAAGCATTTTTATCCAGGCTCCCAAATTGTCACCTATTAATCTCTTAGGAATTATTGACACCAGCATTCTGCCCACATGAACTCATCTATAGATTTTAATTGGACTTCCACATCTTTCAGCTGACAAATCTTGCTCCTACCACATTCCAAGGAGAAAGTGTGCTAGAATTTTCTATGACTACACCAAAAAAACCTCAACTTTGCTTTCACCTATATCATAGTTATAATCTGTCAAAGGCAAACTGACTCTGTTTCTACTCATTTGGTTAGTATTTTATCACTCGGGCCTTTCATGACATTTAAACTAAAATCAATTAGAAATGGGTTATCTTGTATATGTTTTTATCTTCCTGGTTTGATTTAAAGAGCTTTTATAAGTTGAGGGTCCAGCATCTTTCAAAAATGCACCTTGTGTTTTAATCTGTCACTGGCATGGTGTTCAGTGTTCATGACTGTACCAAAGGAGGTTGTTGTTTACTTGTGAGTCCCCATGCTTGTAAGCACCATCAGTTCAAATTCAAAACGTTAATCTTCCAGTAAAAAACCATCTCGCATAGTTTAAAACAGAGGCAGAGAGAGTGCAATGTCTAATAGCAGAACAGACATTTTTTATATAGCTCTTTATCAAAAATGAGAGAAGTTTAAGATCCTGGCCGAGGTGCAGTGGCTTTCTGGAAGGCATCTGTCCCAGAGTGACTCAGTTGTAAGGCGTGGCAATCGCACCTCAGTGAAGCCAAGGGTTTTGTTTATTTTAAAGCCAAGCTTTCCCCACCTACTGTACTTGTTTCAGAGGCTCAGTTCCCACCTTACTCTACAATTATGTTGTGCAGGCTCTTCTAAAACAGGAAACCCTGTCGTTAAGTTGTGTACCGTGCTTTGGTAATGTTAAAAATATCAAATCCTTGTGGGAAGTCTCAGTGACCACATGCTGAGGCTAGATGTTGACATTGTCCTTCTGGATGACTGTGCTGGCCAAACAGATTCATGAAGCATAAGCATTGATTTGATCTGTCTCTCTCTCTTTCTCTCTCTGTTTCTGCCTCTATCTCTTTGTCTATTTCTGTCTCTCTGTCTCTGTCTGTCTCTGTCTGTCTGTCTCTATCTGTCTCTGTCTCTCTTTCTTTCTGTCTAACCGAGGCAGATGATACCCCTTCACTATAGCCTTCTCAATGAGTTAGTTAATAGCTCCAGATGCCATCTACTGACAGGATGGGTCATTAGGTGTAATGCTTGGCCACAGTTACCTATATGGCTAGGATATTGACATTCTATGACCTCCTTCACTTCTCCTTCTCCCACATCCAAGGTTGATATAGTTATTGGGCTGATGGGTTGGTTAGAACTCTGTAACTCTCTGTTTTAAACTTAGCATTATAAGATGTAAATGTGGTAGTATGATAATTCCTTTTTGATGATGGTAGATCCTCACTGTAGAGTAAGAGCTAAGTCCTATGCATACCTATATATCAGATGTATATTATTTTAAGAAATATTAAAAATTATTGTCTAAAATACACCTTGTCATTTTAGGAAAAAAGCAGAGCTATGCCAGTAATGATCATTTAAATAGATTGTGAGTTAGGTTGGTTCATTCAAGATTTGAATGTTTTTATTTTGCAATTAAATAAAGATAAAGTATGGTGGTATTTGGAGATGCTGACAGCCTTGTCCTCTGGTTTCTGCCTATGAGTTACTTATATGCCTGCAGAATATCAATATAGGCAGACATGGTTAATCGTGTGTGTTGGAATGAGTAATGTACTCTGAGACCAGCTGTAGCATTAGGATATAGACTGTGAAATTCCACACATGCCTGACACATAGTAGGTGGTTAATAGATTCTTAATGGCGTATGGGCTCAAAGTTAGTGCAGACTTTCTAGCTTTCATGTAGTTCACTCTTTGAGAGTCTGGAATGTGTATTGTTTTAATTTCTTGTATTTGGAAAGGCCTTGGAGTTCAGATTTTTGTCATGGGTCTCATTTGATAATTAGAGTGTTCAGAGATTCCCTTCCTTCTTACAGTGACCCGAAGGAAAGCAAATTTGCTAATGTGTGAGATCCTGTTGATTAGAGTGAACATGAGTGATCACAATCTAACCAATGGTTGTGTAAACAGTAAAGCTTGCATCATTCAGATTTCATATGATTGTGCCATTTGAATTTATAATATAACTTAATGCTGTACTTTATTCTTCGTCTCCCAAGAAGTATATGTGCTGACAGTTGGGTCCATCCAAAAGATTTTAAGTTCCTTCTCTGTTGAGATGCACATGTCAAAATTCTTATTTTTTTTTCCCTATTGATTTTCTTTTCAAGCTCATTGAAAGACCACTCACTGCTCAGAACAGTGCAGCTGAAAGAAACTTCAAGAATATGTACTTTTCCTGATTTTCACCTTAGAGGACCAGATTCCGTGCTTTTGCAGGCACACCCCTTATTGCTGTGAGCATGTTCTTTGACAAGTAAATGTGTTTCCCCCTTAGACCCTTCTGGTAAGGCAAAGTGAGACCTGTGACTTCAGTCTAAGAAAATTTTTAGAAAGAAATGGGTGAAATGTCTAAATGTCATTTTCATGTTTTCTTCCTATGACTGTAAACCTCATGCCTCCCAAGTTGTTTGCCTTGGGGTGTGAAACACTACATTAAATTTTAGAAACATGTAGAAATTCTGTATGGGAGATAATCAGATAACATAGCAACCTTTTTAGTTTTCTTGTTACCATGACAACATTTCCATTAAAGGCTCCTTAAACAAAATTTTAAAGATATATATATATATATTCTCCTTAAAAAAGAATTTACATACCCAGTGGTTTGAGTTAAAATGGTCTATCGTGAGGGAATCACAGTGTTGTCAATATGAGGCAGCTGGGTAATTTATATTCACAGTCAGTCAGAGACAAATACTGGTGCTAGACTTTCTCCAGGTACCCTTGGATTTCAGTTCAGGATCTCATTCAATAGCATAGTGCCACCCACATCAGGGTAGGTCTTCTTCAGCTGAGGTTCTCTGGAAACATACTTCCGGACATGCTCTGAGCTGTGTCTCCTACACCATTGTAAACCAGGTCAAAATGACAGTGAAGATCAACCAGATCAGAGCTCCATCCACACCCCCTCTTCTCCCCACCCCCGCTCTCTCTTTCTTCCTCCCTCCCTCTCTCCCTTTATATATGTAAACCTATAATATGCATCCTGTGCATGTAAACGTTCACCTCTATAAACCGCTTATTCATCTCATCAAAATGTCAAGGCATGATTGATCTTCTGTTTCTCACAACAAATTTGATATGTGTTTAAAAACTAGTTTCAGGGAAGTCTTCGATTCAATACAGATTCAAGAGGAAAGCACAGAAATTTCTGATATATCCTTTCAGCCCTGCACAGCCTCCTTCAGTACCAACATTCCCCATGTCCTTGGCACATTTGCTTCAAGGAACCGATCTTTGTTGAAACACAATATGGTGCTACTTGTTTTTTACTGGTCCTTGCATATGGGTGTTAGACTCTGTGACTTAATTCTCCACATCCATAATAACAGAACACTTGACAGTTTAATACTAATGGTATCGAATCAGTTCAGGCGCTTTGTGATTCTTTCTTCCTCTCCCAAACTCATGGGAGCCAGAGCTGCTTCAAATAAATCCTTCTGAAATAAAGAGGATTTGTAAGGGAAGGCATGGAAGGGGAAGTGGAGGACATTTTCATCATTCCTTCTAGCTGCTGGATAACTTACATCAAACCTACCATTTTTCAGGATCTTATTCCACAGCTTGAAGGCTAGGCAAAGACATAACCCGTGTTCATGGCGGAAGGCGGACTTGTATATAGCTAAATGGTTCTTTTGCCTTCGTGATATAAAATAGCACTTCATATTCTTTTACAATATTCTCTATTTTCCCCCCAGGAGTTTGATAAATGATGCCATTCAGAAATTTTTCTTTTCTTTTTTCTTTCTTTTTTTTTTTTTTTTTTTTTTTTGTCTTTCTGCTCTAGTAATGTTAGCCATCTTTGGATTCCATTAATTCTCTTGGTGTGTTTTTCTTCATTTTAATGGTAGCTGTAAGAAGATAAAAATTTCTATTCTTCCTAGGCTCCCTGGGTTGTGTTTGTTTCCTAGAACAACCCCACAGCATCTCTACCATACACGGGTGCTCATCAGAGAGAATCAAGTGTCTTTGTCCTGAGTGCCCTGGGTCCCTTCTCGTATGCTTCCCAGGGCTGCCATCTAGGCTGTAGGTGCTCACGGAGGTCCTTATTAAGACAACTCTAGAGGGGGCACTGACAGTTTTCCTCTTCCCTACGAGCATGGCTGAAATCAAGACGAGAGCCTGGCAGCTCTTCTTGTTGCCTGTGGTTCAACTTGAAACCACAAGGTCCGGAGGCACATGGTTTCCATTCAATATCTCTCTCCAGCTAACAGGAACCATTTGTTCAAGCAACTTTGGTATCTGTTTGAGAATAAGAGATCTGCCCCAGTCCTCGCCAGACAGTCAAATACGTTCTCTTGGCTTCAGGACAAATTCAGAAATGTCTGCTCAACAATGCCAAGCCTCTCTCTCTCTCTCTCTCTTTTTTTTTTCGTTTATTTTTGCAACATGTGAAGAAACGACCCATGGACTCCTTGAGAAATCTGAAAATGCCAATCAAAAAAAGTGGAAAATTAAGAACCGTTTATTATGGAAAGTTTCTATATTACATTTAGGGAAAATGGAAATAAGATGATATATCAAGCAGGAAATAGAATTAGAGCCTTGCCAGAAGCAGAATATCTGCCACGGATACTCTCACCCCACTTTTTAATTCTCCCACTTAGCTGAATTGGAGGTAAATACTATTCATAGATGTTGGGGCTGGGAAGGAAGAAAAATTCTGAGGAAAGACTATGTTGTATTCCTGGGGGTTCTTTAAAAGTGTTTCTGTCGGTCCTCATGGGAAACCCTACTTTAATGTGTCGATCAGGCCTGTCCAAGAGACTCCTCAAAACTTTATAGGTTATTTTTATTTCCTTCCCCCAAACAAATGCCAAACAAAGAAAATGCTTTTACTATTGTTTTGTTCTCTGAATAAATCTATGTTCACAATTCAGAATCCTGTTCTCCTAAGCCCAATCTCTTTGTTCCTTTAATCTGTAACTCAATGGAACAGCAGGAATTATGAGCGTGTTCTAGTTGTACTGAGATACACAATATTAGTTCTGACATATTTTATATCCTTTTCCCCAACTATAATTTTGAAAACTAACATTTCAAAATGGAATAGTCATTGTTTGCCTATGCCTCATATAGGTCTTTTGCTGCTCTTTGAAGCTCAGCATAGCATGAAGAAGAAAGTAGATATTGCACAGGCAAGTCCCAGGAAATCAGTCATGGCAGTCAAATATTTGTATCCAAATGTGGGTATTTGGAATCCCGATTGAAAGAGAGATGTTTGCTCTACTGAAGTAACAACCAGGCAATTGATCCAAGTTTCAAACTCAATCACCATTCTGCAAAATGCACGTATAAACCACTTTGCACGCATTATTTAATTGAACTCAGAAAGTGTCCACAGAACTTTCTCCATAGAGCCATGTAATAGGATCTGGATAAAAGCTACAATGGCAAATCTGACCTTTCTGTAGCCCTCTACGGTATGAACACAGAAATAATGAATAATGTTGGAAAATTGTGCTCCATGTATTAATTTAAAAAAATCAATAAAAAGCCTAGAGCGAGCTCCCTGTCCTCAGAAAGGGTGTAATGGTAGGGGTTCTGGCATGCTGTTCTGGTCCTTAGTTATAACATGATTGTTGAAAGGGCTGAGTAAAAGAAGGGAGAAGCCATTCCAGTGTATTTATGGCTTTTCTAAGATCTGATGGCTCATCTGAAGCTCAAGGCCTACCTAATTAATAGTCTTTCCCATGCACTCCTCTACTTTCTGGACAGTGGTGACATTTAGGGTAAGCACAACAGCTTTCCAGAGGGGAGGTGTGCTTTGTGTATATATGGTGTCGTGTGAGAGAAGTCAACACAAATGCAGTGTATCAGACACATGGCCCACTAGCCATCTTCAAACTGCTTTGATTTCTGTCTATTTCCCATGTTTCAAACAAGACAGGGAGAAAGGGGATTGCTTCTCATGACTGGTAAGATCTCGATCATCATCATAGCTCTACAGGGACTCTTTCTCCAAGTTACAGAAGGCGTGCAAGGCCCCAAGATGTTCATTGATACGTCCTCCAAAGGCATAAGGATTCTTCTGGAGGAGGGGATGGTAAAATTGTAAGAGCCACAGTTGGTACAGGAGTACGGAGAAACAGCATTTCCTGGATACCGCAGGGCAGCTCACATATGAATACTTACTATGTTTCAGATAATGCACAAGACATACATAAGCTCAAGCATGAGAAAAGTAGGCATGGACTCACGGCCATAACTGAGGAGGTCTTAGCAATTTCAAGCTACAGAGAGGAGGGGAGAAGGGAGAGGGCAAGAGAGTCAGTTCCCTTTAAGAATGTGGCCCCTTTTAGATCAGCCATCGACTGCTAATAAAAGGTCATACGTAAATAAATAAATAAATAAATAAATAAATAAATAAATAAATAAATATGAAATCATGGAGCAAGTGTTAAAGCCTCCAGTGGTACTCGGGAAGTCTGGTCTCCTGGCTTCTTCCCAACACTATATTCTTTTCATTGTGTATATGTTAATTTGGGCAAGGCACTAGGAATGATGATAGATAAACCCAAAAAGATACGAGAAACGGTATTTGAATCCCAAAAGATAATTTTTCCAAAATTGGTTTTTTGAGATAAGTTATATTTTATGACAAATAATTGTTGTTATACAAATACTCATTACTCCTCTTAGAAGAATATGCCATTGATTTTCATAATCTTTGTGTTATGTAATGTGTATTGATTATGGCTTTTTTAGTCCCAAAATATTGCAATCTAGTCAACTTCCAGCCTAGACTTTGATCATTCATAGTTTATGCAACATGTAATAAAGGTTTGCCAGCCACAAGCCCCTTACATATTAGCTATTTGTTTCACAAAGTGTTATTTCTTAAACACATCTTTACAACCCAGAGAAACAATAATAAATTGATCCAAAACGATCTCTATTTCACTGTGCCTTTATCTCTTAGTTATGAGTAAAGTGGCCATAAAGTATTTGAATGTGTGAAGCCACAATATGTCTCCCTGTTCTATCATTAAATGCTATTTGTAACATAAGTGGGAGTAAGAGGCAGAAGGCCAGGAGGAGGAAAAATAGCTTTAAGATTATAATATAAAAATATTTCCCAGTGAGGATTGGTTCTGGGAATGTGGGTTCCTTGTTCTTTATGTTATGGGAATCTTGAAGAGACTTCTAGTGTTACATTCTCTTGCATTTCTACGTGGCACTGTAACATTACTATTAGTAACATTGAGTCCATACCATCGGAGGCTAATGTTCCAGAGTTAATGAGGTGAGTCTGAGACACCGGGAGATGGATATACTGTAGGCACAGCATCTCAAAACTAACTTGGCAACCTTCTAACTGAATGGAAGTGCAGATCTAGCTTTTATGTCTGTTGTTTAAGCATGTTGGCCAGGCATCAAGTCCAGCGCTGGGCTAAGCTGTTCAGCAGTGTTTCCAGAATGTTCTGAGGCATTCTGCTATGCATGTAAAATCCAAACAGAGATTTTTTTTTTTTTTTTTTTGGCCTGTGCAGGGAGAGAAGATGGTTAAGTTGGGGATAATTTTAATGAGAAGAAAAAGGCAAATAGAGGAACACCTAATTGGGAATAATTTTATGTGTGTGAAGGGTGGAGAGGACCTGGGGACATGGGGTGTGTTTATGTACACAGCAGAGTTTGGAAAAGGGAAAGCTTGTTGAATTCAAAGCACTGTTTATTTTCCACACGGCCCCTTCGCAATCAGTCATCAATCTACTGTTTTGCTTAATTAAGGAAGAAATGTTTTTAAAGAGACTGGAAGTATGGATGGCAGAGTCATGGAAAAGCCAGGATGGTAATAGGTTTGAAGTAAAAGAAGTACTTTTGCACTCTGAAGCAACAAAATGCATAATTCCTTATAAGGGTGGATAGTGATAAATGAGAGAAAAGATCTGGATATTTTAATCCATCTATCAGATTTTCAAAGTGTAAAGGTCTTGAAAATATAAGATTAAACTGCAAAATTAAAATTTAAACTCATTAATGGCTGCTTATTAAACTATCTCATTATATACCAATTTTATTTTCAATGACACCAGTTTATATAATTAAAGAGTGGAGCGAACACTGTGTGCTAATTCTTGAAATTGGCTATAATCTCAAGATGTCATAAGACTTAAAATATAAGTTGGAAGGGAATTATGTACATAATCCAAGTTGAAGAAATAAAAAGAAAAATCTAAACATCAGCCACAGCCTATATGAGGAAGAGAAATCACAATGAGAAAAATCAGAATATATATATATATATTCATGAAAGAGTGACCAGTTCTGAAGGGGAAGGGATGCAAAGGGGGGTATGCAGAGGGGAAATGCAGAAGGAGACTATAGTCAGAGTATGTGGGGTTACGGTATAGTTAATAAAAATTGTCTTTATGATAATCATCAATCACTGTGTGTGTGTGTGTGTGTGTGTGTGTGTGTGTGTGTGTGCATAGAAAACTGTGAAAGAATAAATTACTTAGTTGCACAGCCAGCGTTCATCAAAGGTTCAGATAAGAGATTGTGCATGCTCTGCTCTGTGTGAACCGCCTAGATGACAGTCTTTCCCCTCAAAGCTCATGGATCACTTGCCAGGCAGGGCAGAAAGATGTTAAGAGCCAGACTCAATATCTAAGCTGAACAAATATTTTCTGCATAGGATGGTATAGTTGCACACAAAAACTTCCATGAACAGACTCTGGGAATTAATGTGCAAGTCTCTCATAAGATCAAGAAACCCCCAAATCCCAGAAATGTCAGGGGAGATGGTACTAATAGTTGATGGCTTCCAGGGGAGAAAAATTCAGGGGTTGCCCTCCCAAGGGATGCAATCCCCAAGAGACTAGTTATTCTCTAGCAGATATCTGCTACTGTACCAACTTACCTATAGACATACAGTTAACACTAAATGGACTCCACTGTTATTGGGGTGGTGATAAAGTTTGGAAGGAAAAGCTGCTGGTAGGATAGGGGAGGAATTGGAAGGGAGGAAATGGGGTAGTTTAGATCCAAACACATCCTACAAATGTGTAATGAGTGTATAAATACTAAGTAAAACACTTTCAAGTAAAACAGGTTAAATACAAGCATAAACATCTCAGTGAGTGTTTTTAAAAATTGTTTTAACTTGGAAATTAATAATGGCACACTTTTTTAGGTTATGCTTCATATATGCTCTTCATAACAAAATGAAAGAAAAACAATAATGTGTTTTATCATTTTAACTGGAGTTTCTAATAAATAGAAAAGTGATGTACTATGGTCATAGAAATAAACACCGAGTTTAATTCTACCACATCTTAAGAAAATGAGTTAACCCTTTCTCAAATGGGATTTTTATCTGGATTTGCAATTCTGGGTAGCAAAATTTCCACTGTGCTAAGAAAATTTATTTAAAATAAACCAGCAAAGTATAGTAAGAGAAAGGGGGTTTATACATGTGGGAGTCACCTAATGAATATTCTAGAACAGCGACTGAGGTTGGTCAAACTTGAGTGTCACTTTGATGGGATCTATAACCACTTATGAGAGGAATTTTATTGCATGGCTGTGCGAGGGTATTATATAATGGGGATATTTGAGGGGGAAAGATTCCCTTTAAATGCGGTCAGCAACCTTCCATATTTATGTATTTATTTTTATTCTTTTATCTATGTGAGTGCAGCACCCTCAGAAGCCTGAAGTGGAGAGCTGACCCCCTGGAGCTGGAGTTTCAGGTGCCTGTGAGCTGTCTGACACGGATGCTGGGAACCAACCTCAAGAACTCTCGAGGAACAGCAGGCTCTCATAGTCACATAGACTTCTATCTCTCTAGCCCCTTACATTCTGTATCTGAGGAATTTTGTACAAAATAGGTGGGTGGAACCCAGTGAATTTTCCCTCCCTCAGAGGCCATCGCCTGTTAGGAGTTCCTTAGATCAGGGGGAGTCTTAGAAGCTCCTCCCCTGACACGGCGGGGATTTGGGGGTTCTGGATCTCATGAGAGACCTGCACCTTCAGTCTCAGAACATGATCATGGGAGTTTTTGTGTGCAAGGACAGCATCATGCCCAGCAAATACCTTTCCACTGTAGACATCTATTCTGGCTCTTAAAATCTTTCTGCGGCATTCTGCACAGGGATCGATGAGCCTTGAGAGGAGAGGGTGCCATCTAGACAGACACTTAGAGCTGACCACGAACTACCAGCAGTTTCCTCAGAGGACATTTCCTAGCTTATATGGCTCATTGCCTGGGAAGGATTTTTTTCCTGTTCTGTTTGTTTATTTTACATATATGAGGCATTCTCTCTTACTTTTTTGTTTTAATATTTGTTGTATGATAACAACTCCAAATTAACACCCACTGATCTTTTTTTTTTTTTTTTTTATGAAGAGTTACTCCTCACTTGTAAAACAACATAAATTCATCACCAAAGCACATGCGATGTTTCCCATAAGATCTTCCCCTCTCTTTTTAAATGCAGGGAGCTCTGAAACATGACAAGTACAATTTTTCGATGATGTTTTCTTCAGAGGAATGTTTGATTGTGGTTCTTGTGGATGAAGGAAACAAAGCAGATTCTTTCGTAATGCAATGGTAAACTTCCACATAGGGAAGTTTGTCATTTTGAGGAAAGTCATTTAACATTAATTTTCAAGATTTTTGTGCAAGTCTGTGAGTGCATGTGTATGTGAAAGAGAGAGAGAAAGAGAGGGAGAGAGAGAGGGAGGGAGGGGAGGAGGGAGAGAGACAGAGAGGGAGGGAGAAGAGAGAGGGACAGAGGGAGGGAGGGGGAGAGAGAGAGAGAGAGAGAGAGAGAGAGAGAGAGAGAGAGAGAGAGAATATGAGAATGGCAGTGCATGTGTCTAGAAACAAGAGGATAAACCTGGGTGTCATTCCTCAAGCTCTGTCCACCTTGTTTTGGGCCTACAATTCACAAAGTAGGTTAATATGGTTGGTTTGAAAGCTGCAGGGATCTGTGTCCCACAGTGTTGAGATTATAAGAATGGAACCTGATCCCTTTTTTTACGTTGTGGTTGAAGGTCGACAGCTCCTCATACTTGTATAGGATGCACTGTACAAACCCAGTAACCTCCCAAGTTCCATAGAGGCCCTTCAAGTACCCTCCTTTAGACTTTGTCCTTGAGAAATAATACTCAATATAAAAAAGCTCATTGTGACTGAAGAGAATCAAGCAACTGTACACAAGAGAGTCCCTAGGGCCTGAAACGTGACAGGCAAGCATCCAACACCAGAAAACAAAACAAGCTACTACCACAAATGCTATGCTTGCAAAGGAAGCTATAGGAATACAAACTAAACTTTTGATATAAAGTTTGAAGATACATCATGGTAAGTGTATGTCCAATGTCGTTGTTTGGGTGACGGAGGTAAAAGCAATTTCTCCTTCCACGGTTTTAAAGTCTAGCACTGTTTTGACTTTAAGCAGCTTCTATAAAATAAAGAAGAAAACGTAACTTAAAAGTTTTTAAAGTTACCTCGAGTTGGCTTTTTTTTTTTTTTTTTTTTTAGGTTAGCTCACACATATGTTTTCATGAGGGGGGAAATAAGTCGGTGAAGGGCTGTTCTTAGCAGAGGTGACTGCAGAGCAGTAGCTCAGTGAGGCAGCTTAATAAAGACTGGGTCGACCTCCTGGATGCTAGGGAGCGATGACCTTGAACACCCCAGACAACATTAAACTCCAGGTTACAGCTGACTGGAATCCTGAGGTTTTATTGGCCACGAGCCAGTCTGCAGCCGTGCTAACCACCCCGGTATTTTATAACATTGTAAAGACTGTATTGTTTGAAACTTTTCAAAATTTTACACACAACTTGGCAGTCTTCCCAAACCATTTCCAATGGGCCAAAACTATCAGCAACCACCCACCTCTGCGACCATCGCTGCCCGAATAATGACGCTCCTTCAATGGGGTCTTCTATGAGAGATTCTATGCTGGAAGAGACTGGGATACGCAGCATCTTTGAAACTCCCCTAAAATAAATTGAGTCCATGTTATAGCACTTTTTTTTTAAAGGATACAGATGAAGCTTTTGAAAGCGGTGGTCTGATGGGATACTGCAAGGATTCACTAACCCAGCAAGCAAGTTTTCATTAAGTAAAAAAAGCCAAAGATAGGCTTTGTCCCCATGCTGTTTTGCTTCAGGACATTTGGTATGCTAAGGAACGTTTCTAAACTGCTCCGGTCACATCTCCTCATCCCTGCGGTGTTTTTAGTTTGCTCCTTTATCCAGATGAACAGTTTATTTACTTATGGGCTCAGAACTGAAGGGTTTTTTGTTTGTTTGTTTGTTTGTTTGTTTTTTGTTCTTTTTAAAAAGCAAATTCGATACTAATTGTTCTTTGTTGCTTCTTTCCATCTTGAACGGGATAATTTATAGGTTACTAGTTATGTATAAGTTGTTTATATCTTAACTTTCTATGTCTAGTCTGGACACATCGCAAATAGATGCTCCTCCTGTCATCTCTGGGACAATTCTATAAGGTAGTGATTAATGTAACCCTCCCTTTTTTTGATGAGAAAGCAGAAGGATGGATGGTAAGGTGAATGCTACGTATCAAATGACTTACGATGGCAGTTAGAAAATGAGACAGAGAGACCAAGTCTCTTTACAGTTAACCAGTTTCTTTACTTGGAATTTATTTTTATTTGTTTTTCAGACAGGATACATACTTCTTTCCAGTACTCACTCTGCTGCCCAGATTGCCCCAGCCTCCTGAGTGTTGGCTGCCGTGTATTATACTATACACACTAAACTACACACTTAAAAATATTTGGGATATTTATTTCTGCTAAATCAATGCTCTAAACCTTTAGCCAATCTGTTTGTCGATCACTCAGTTATTTTTCCATTCTGAATGGTATCTGTTACCCAGGGCTGCAGGCTGGTGGAGGCTATGATCATCTGAATTATCCAGAAAACCCACTCCTTAGGAAGAACACTGGTGCTGAGGTTTGTAGGGGCTTCTCTGTGACTGCTGCCTGGAACCCCTTGTTCGCGCATAGACCTCTCCCTATTGTGGCCTGCCAAAATGCAGTAGGAGGTAATCAGCTAACTGCGTCCAGATATCAGAGATGTAATTTCTGGGTGTCTTATATAAGATTAGAATATTATGCAGTAAATTTGGAGAAAGGTGAATTTTAGAGTGAATTTTTCTAACAACCTTCACCAGTAATATTGAGAACTTTCATGCTAGGCATACATTTAATATTCCTATACTGTTTCATGGAAATAAAATGTAAGGGCTGAAGAGATGGTTCATGCACAAATCCATTTGAAAGAGCTGGCTGTGGCTCTGTGCTCACCTGAAACTCCAAACAGTGAGTGGTGGAGGCAGGAGGATCACTAGGAGCTACTGGCTGTCTACTTAGTTTCAGTTTAGTTAGAGACTCTGTATAAAATGAGTAAAGTATATACTGACAGAGGAGTTCAAACAATGTCCTCTGTTGGCATCTACACAGGTATGGAATTCATAGATTCCTACACACATACACACACACATACACACACCTCACTCTAAATAAGTTATAGTTAAGTAAATCAATAAAGTAGAAGGTGGGATATCATTCAGCGAGAGATATTTTTGAAACATCTACAGTTCAAAGAAAAGGATCAGTGAGTGGAATTATGATAATGCTTTTCTGTGGAAAATAATAGCTTTGTGCCTTGGTTTGCTGTTATGGATTAGAGGACACCTGCCTTTGTAACTTAGAATATATCCTGTCTCGGTTTCTCAAATTATCTTTGTCTTTAGCAATACAGCGATTACCTCAAGATCTTTATCATTCACTACTTGCAACTTGCTCTCACTTCCAGTAATGTTATTTCCTCCACTGACCTTGTACAGGAAGTGAAGGACCTTTACACGAAAGCAGAGACTGCCCCTTCCATCTTGTAGTGTTGGTTTTTTTTTTAAGTGAGATTGAGTAATCTCCATGAGACATTCAGACCACTTCAGTCAAAACCTTTCTTTTAGTTATTCTGATCTCTGCTACTTGTTTTTCTAAATCAAATGATGCCCACTGACAACCCAAGAGCCAGGACACCTGTGCAGTTAACTGTCCCACATAATGAAAGGCCCGGATAACAATCTTCTCTCCCAACTTTAAGCAATTCATATTTCAAAAGACCCTTTTCCCCATTTGCACAAGTGTTTAAAAGAATTTCCATAAGGAAACACTCCATTTGCTGTTAAGAATATGTTTTGTATAGAACTCAAGATTTCTGAGGAATGAGTGAGCCTTAAATAAAAAAAAGTAGTGATTATTGTTTTATAATGTTATTTACATATGAAATAATCCCCTCCCCCAAAGGCACATGTGCTGAAGGCTTGGTTCCTATCTGTCACCACTGTTGAGAGAGTATAAGGTCATGAGGGCTCTGGCCTATCTCACAACTGAATGCTTGGATGGAGTTATAACTTAGTAGTGTTAGGATTTGTGCTCTGATTGGACGAAGTAGGTCCTTATGAGTCGATCTTTGAAGAAGTCCTTTGTCCTTGTTGCTTCTTGTCATCCTCTCTGCTTCTCAGTTGTCATGCAGTAAGCATCCTTTTTAGTCCCGCCCTTTTACTGAGATGTTTCTGCACAGCCATTGAAGCCAAACAACAATGATTGAAACCTCCGAAATGAACTTTTTCTCTTTAACCTGTTTCTTTCAAGGGCCTGACATGGCCAAAGGGGAACATGCTTTGAATGTGTTAATTTCTCAGTGAAAAGACACATGTGTTCTGCAGAAGATAACCAGGGATCTCAAAGTAATGAAGTGGCAAGCACAGAGTCTTAGTCCTGTGCATGCTGCCATTCCTGAGATTCACTAGATGTAAGGGCTGGAATGGAAAATAGCCTAAGATCATGTTATGATGTGCCCATATTTACATGGACACAAGGGACTGTGATATAACTGAAGTGGGGGCAGGGAAGAGACAAAGAGACAGAGAGAGAGGGACAGATAGACAGAGAGACAGACACACAGACAGAAAGCAGGAGACAGGGAGACATGGAGAAAGACAGAGACAGACACACATACACATACACAGAGACAGAGAGGTAGAGAGAAGGGGAGACAGAGAAACAGAAAGACACAGACAGACACCACACATACACACACAGAGACAGACATGCAGACAGATACAGACGCAGAGATACACATACAGAGAGAGAAGGAGACAGAGACAAAAAGACAGAGACAGACATAGAAAGAGACAGACATAGAACAGAAGGAGAGAGAGAGAAGGAGAGAGAGAGAGGGAGAGAGAGAAAGAGAAAAAGAGAGAGAGAGAAAGAGAGAGAGAGAGAGAGAGAGAGAGAGAGAGAGAGAGAGAGAGAGAGAGAGATTATTTTACTACACCAAGGAGGCATTTTCTTTACAGTTCCCCAATATATTCATATGCAGGTAAAACACATCCCAGACAGAGATAAAGCCTAGATTCAAGCCTCCATTACTGAAGGTTTACATTCACTGAAATGCAATACTGTCCTTTAAGATACTGCAAGTCGGGAAAGGATTAATCCCAGCATCCTTCAAACTTTGATTCTCTGCACACTCGGGCCGAATGGGTGTTAAGAGCACAGGCATAAGATAGTAACTCTAAACCTCTATTAACAATCCCTCATATTGTTCCAGGGCTTCCACGACAAGCCAGCTAGGAAACCAAACCTCAATTTTGGTGGCAAGCATGATTTGTAAGTTGTTTTTCCATAGTGATTATTTTGTCAGGCTAAGCCTTGCTCCTGCGTAGAGATCTCTGTGTCAGAGCCTGGAGTGCACCAGGCTGTGTTTGCCATGCTAAATCGGGGATCACTGCTCACTGAATGAAAATCTTTTTGTTATAGATGGAGCTTGAACAAGAACCATACCCACCAGGCTGGATAAAGAACACTTTGAATGTTTGCCTATTACAGCAGTCTCTAAACATTGAGGTGGGAGTGAAGCCCGTGATTTTGTTTTACATTTAAATACTCCTAAAAATCTCGAGGCTAATAGCACCAACTAAGGTCAGTTACTTTTCTGGCAAGCGACATGTGGGTTTCCTCTCTTTTCTAAGCCAGTAAAACTGCTGTGTCAATTTTCCTATTACACCGGTTATTGGACGGCATCTCCCAAGTCCCAAAATAACCAGATGAGAAGTGAAAACTTTATTCAGTCACAGAGGCACTGCCAAGCAACAGAACACGGTGTGTTGGACGTCATCAAACCATTCCAGCGTTTCTCCTTCTCACTACAGAGTTTGGTCTTGTTTAGGTGGCAAGGTGGGCTAGGATACAGCAAGAGAATCAGCATCCAATCTGTGTCCAAAGTGGATCCAATTCTGTGTTTGTTTGGTTTTTGTTTGTATTATTTCAGGCTAAAACCGTTCCGTATTCTAAGTCTGGTTAAAACGCCTAAGCTAAGCTTTTAAACACTGTTGACATTTTCTTAGAGCAAGGTATAAGATAGCGATTTTATTGGACTATGTGTGTGTGTGTGTGTGTGTGTGTGTGTGTGCGTTTTTATGTGTGACCATGGATGAATTTCCTTGAGGAATCCTCAGGTTAAGTTTAGGATTCATCTTTGACCACTCTTTTACCTCATTCAATGATGCAGAGTCTCTCAACTAGACCCCGAGGCTCTCTGCCTCTGTGGCTCTGTGGCTCCCTGGGAACTCTACCTTCCAGGCTGGAGTTGCATGTGAACCGCCATAATAATATGACAATTGCCTGGATTCAGTGCCACCAAAGTCCAGTCCTCACGTCCACAGCAGTGGTTTATCTACCGAGCCAGCTTCCATAATAGCACTTGTACTGCATATTATTAAATAAGCATATATTCATATAATAATTTTGCAGTGGTAGGAGTCAAACAGTATAGGTGAAAAACATGGGGTTGGTAGTTTCTGCTTCCTAGGAGTAAATTCCATCGAAGAAGCAGAATATATCTATGAATTACATATATTTTAAGTATGTGACAATATTTGACAAAATAATATACTGGGATGGTTACTATATTAGAAAATGCCTCTTGTGACCGAAGAAGCAAAGGCTTTGTGAGGAGCCTGTGTGTTGAGGATCGGTCTTTTGCTATGTATTGTAATGCTAAATACTGGCTCTCAAGTCTTGGTGGCCCCCAGGGGGGAGGGAATCTTCATACACACACAAGTGGTGCTGTGTAATCTTGCCCCAACCCCACCCCAAGCTATCCCTGGTTGGTGAATAAAGACGCCTACAGCCCATAGCTGGGCAGAAGAGAGATAGGCAGTGTTTGGGTTCCTGGGTTTGAGGTCTGAGGATCACAAGGAAGAGAGGGAACATAGGGCAAGTGAGGGAGGAGAGACATCATAGGATGAGTGAGTTATGAAAACACGGTCATGAGGGCTGGCCAATTGGAGTGAAGTGTAACACAGATAGAACATAGCAAGTTAGAACTTGGGGTTATTGATAGGGGTGAGGACATAATAGCATTGTGGCTAGATATCTGTCCAGCTTTGGTGCTGATTAAGGCTTATTAGAAATATAAAAGTTGTGTGTCTGGTTTTTCTGGGAACTGAATGAACAAAGGCAGGATGGAAACCCTGGATCTGAGATTAAATAATTACTACAACACTTGTGGTATCAGTTCGGTATAACAGAAAACAGGGTCCACTGCCCTTGAAAAGGAGACAGAGGACTTCTCAAGGAAGAAAAGCAGTCAGGTGCCAAGGCGGGAAGAGAACACTCAAACCCACTGGCCTGGAATTTTCTCGGTTTTAATTTTGGAAGCCCTGTGTGCCAGGAAACCCTTCCATCCCAGCCAAACTGGGACAGCAGTTTCCCTAATAGGTGCAGAGGGGCATGGCAATGTCATGAAACAGTGGGTGGTCCAGACCAGAAGGATCCTTTTCACTGAAAATGGCAGGAAAACTAGGGAGAAAGGATCATGATTTGAATCATGTGTCAGGTTTTTTGATGCTCATATTGAGGGTTTAAAAAAAATTCCCATCAGGTAACATTTAATAAGAGTATCTGATATCTATAAGAAATTTGTGTCGAGGGCTTCTGAAATGGCTCATCAGTTAAGAGTGTTTGCTGCTCTCCTGGAGGGCTTAAGTTCACGTCCCAGTACCAATGCTTGGCATGTCACAACTCCAGTTCCATGGCATCCTAAGCCTTCTTTCCAATGGACTCTGTGGGAGCCTTTATTCATGCAAACATACCCACAAATACCTTCACACAATTAAATAATAATAATACAATTTAAAGAATGATTTTTTGTTGAAAGATAAAGTGATAGCATGTAGATGTTTGGAATAACTGAATGCACACATATTCACACAAACACACATGCATGCACACACACACACACACACACACACACACACACACACACACACTCATTTATATTTCCAATGATGAGGAACAAACCCATAACCTTGCTCAAACTATCTCAACACATTATGATTAAGCTACACTCCCAGCACTTGTGTAAGCCAGAAGGATCCTGAATTAGTCATCTTGCTGTCTCTGACTGCAATATATTTAGATTATAGGCAAATGCCAACAGAACTTAATAAGTATTTACCTCTCACTTATTCTTTACTATCATTCTTCTCTAATGCTGCCAATGCATGAATGGACAGTAAAAACAGGTTTTACATTCATGGTGCTTACTACTTTTGGTGAGATAAAAGGAAACAAGTAATTAAAGTGTGTAATTAATTATATATAGTAGTTACTATTTATAGTAGTTAATAGTATATCAAGATAATATGTAAGTGGAACAATAAAAATAAATAGAAATAGATGTGCAAAAAGAACATATTCTTAAAGATTGTGTGTGTGTGTGTGTGTGTGTGTGTGTGTGTGTACACATGTGTGCAAGTATAATGTCAACAAAGATGGAAAGAAGGCAACCGGTTAGCTGGTACTGGAACTACAGGCAACTGTGAGCCAGTTAATGTAGACACTATGGAATGAATTTGGATCATCTGTAAGACTTGGACACTGATGGGTCAATGAGCCCCAGCGAGGCTCCTGCCTCAGTGTTCCCAGAACTGTAAATGTTGGTGTGTTCTGCCCCTCTGAACAATTTGATGGGTGTTGAGAGTTTTACCCAGATAGATCCTCATGCTTCTGGACCCAGGACTTTATTGACTGAGCCATGGTCTCTGGTCATGCATTAGCTTCTAACGTGTGACTGGGGCTTCTCAGTTATCCTTTTACATTTGGTTTCCAAACCCTTGCCTTTCTTTGTCGCCTTTAATTTACTATGTGTCATATTAAGTAAGGCCATTTTTCCTGAACTTTATTCTTCATGTTCTCTCATGACCCTGAAGTATACACTTTGATCTTTTTTTACAACTTAGTTACCTTCCTGGGACAAATGAATGCTCAATGCTTCTTTTATCTCCAAATATTCAATAGTTAGAGTTATTTGGAGTTACATAATTATCAAAACCCCTTCTGCAAAATTCTCCCAAGTTGAATCCTTAGCAACCATTTGGTGTTCACAAGCAGGAATTCTAGTTTCAGGGGAATATACCTCCGCCTTCTGACGACAGTGGGAACTGCACTCTTGTGGTGCACATGACTATATGTAGACAAAACATTCATATGCAGAAATCAAAAATAAATAACACTTTTAAAAAATGTCCAACTCAAAAGATTAATATATACACATATATGTGAAAATCTACAAAAAGATATTTGTCAAATTAACCAAGTGTCCTTTAACCTACATCTCTCTTAACAACAATGAGGTGTGAAGATATAAACACCTCCTTATTACCAGGTGAAAGGAAGCTAGGATGTTTCTATTGCTCCAAGGAGTGATGCAAGATGCTCATGATGTCACCAGTAACAAAGAATATCATCTCCCAACTCAGTGGTGAACAAGTTGTTGCTAAGCAACCTTAATAAAGCTGCATTGAGGTATGAATTGGAGCATGCAAGCTTATTAAAACACATTACCTCTGAGGAGAATGGCAGACTGGAGTCTTGCTCCATTAGACTCCTCAAAGGGTTTCTTTTCTATGTTAAGGAACCCTGTTTGCTTCGCCACATCTGAGAGGAGCCAAAGCTCATGCTCACTGGCCCTTTCTGTGAATAGACACCATCAGGCCACCT
Source organism: Mus musculus (assembly GCF_000001635.26). Lineage (NCBI taxonomy): Eukaryota > Metazoa > Chordata > Mammalia > Rodentia > Muridae > Mus > Mus musculus. Next base: position 111,983,883 of record NC_000077.6, on the reverse strand, counting down.
CCGACACAGCAATTTGTGGGTTCCTGCCTTAGGCAATAATGACGTTGGCTTGTGCAAACTCAAACAGAATGCGCCCTAACTCATGAAGTCAAGGCACCGTGGTAAACAGAGAGTGTGCCAGCTGGATGGCATCTTGACAGCTCCTGCATATGAAGCCTGCGTGGGCCGAGAATGCATGTCCCCAGCTGTGTTTTGGTGTGGACAGCTCAGGGCCTGGGTGAGCACTATGTCATAGAATCGTTAGCTTCCCAGTGGCGATGTCTGCCGTTGCATTGTTGGACATGGTTGAACTCCGGAAAAGACTCTAAAGTTACCTTGGGACAGGAAGACTGCTTGATATCACAGAAACAACGCAGATAGAAGCTGCTGGGTGAAGGGGCTGCATCAAACATTTTTATGATGTTATGGTGGTGATAGCCACTGGTTTCCATGCCAGTGTTTCTTGTCCACTTGTAGAACTGCCTAAAAGTATCCAGAACTTCCTTCCAGATTGTATCAATAAATTCTTTAATGCTATACCTCTGAGTGTTGTCTGGTATCAGCTCACCTTAAGGCTTTAAGATTCAGCTGGATAACCTGGGGGTTTTAAGAATGGCGATACATATTTTTTTAGCATCACCTTCTGTGTGTGTGTGCTTGTGTGTGTGTGTGTGTGTGTGAGTGTGTGTGTGTGTGTGTGTGTGTGTGTGTGTATAAGTATAGTTTGCATTTTGCAATTTTGTTGATTGTGTGCTGGGGCATGCATGTAGAGATGAGAATTCACAGGTGTCGTTGCATCTTGTTTTTTTGAGACAAGATCTTCCATTGGTTTAATGTTCACTGATATTATTTTTCTAGGCCGACTTGCCGGCTATCAGCAGAGATGCACCTCTCAGGGCTAGAACTCCATCACACCCAGATTCCTCACACTAGCTCTGAAGACCAAACACGGGGTCATCCTGGAATGTGATAAGTACTTCATTGACTGAGCTGGCTTCTCAGCCTCATATATTCAGGGATACAAAGCCTCTGTGGCTTCCAGTTCTAAACTACATATCCCTTGTCTGAAGTCACATACAGGGTATTGAGTGCCTGAGATTTAACGCATTAATACGTGAGCTTTATGAAAGTGTGACCATGCTGATGTTTTATGCCTGTACAATTGTTTATAAACCTTTAAGTGACTGCCGAGTGATCAGAGTTTGAGAATGATCTAGGAGTGTGTTGTATTTAGTACATCAGGCATACAAAATGCTCAGTAAGAGACATAAATACATCGGTTACTTTTATTGCTGTGCTGAGTTCCTGGGAAAGTCATGTGGCTGCAAATTTCTGATTACCACCCTCTTCTTAAACCGGGCTACAGCTGAGATGCTCAAATGTTTCAATAGCACAGTACTATGGTGATACACTGTCAGCCACTTCTGACTCTGGTTCATAGACCATTGGTTATTTTCAAGGATCGATTATTTTGCTTAAGGTGGTAGTATTAGGAAGGAGTCCCAGTGTCAAAAAAACTAACCAAACCATTAGCTTTCCAAATAACACAAGTGTTTTGTAAGTCGTAGAGGAATATAAAAGGAAGAACAGATAAAGACAGAGACAGGTCGTTCCATGGCACTTTATGGCTAGCTCTAGCTAAGAGTTATGGGTGAGCATTATGATGCTTTGCACATGGCCCCCTGTGGTCCAATATGATTTTATTTTTAGATGTTTAAAACTTGGATTGTGGACCCAAGCCATTCACATAGCCGTATGCAAGAAATATGAGTTGGAAACCCTGGCTCTGCACCTCGGCTCATTTTAAGCCTTTTGATTCTCGGTTTTCTGTCTTTGCGGCAGCATTTTAGAGATGGTATTACATCTCGAGGGCCTAATTCATACCAACATTGGCTTGTGATGGATAAAACAAACCTGAGATCTCGTAATAAATAAATAGCACCACTGCATATGGACCAGAAAACTAAGAGATGAATTTAAAATACAGTACGGTCGGAAATAAAGGGCCATGATCGTGGGAGGAAAAAGACGTGCCGTGGAGAGTTCAGGAATACGACTTAGCGAATGGCCCAGACCAAAAAGCACTTTAAAAAGAGAACTCCACTTGTGGAAGCAATTTCTGACTTGGGGTTTGGATGTTTAAAGAGCTCGCATTCATTTACAAGGCCCCACAGTGAACAATGCCAAATCTGCTACTTAATATGATAACATTTGTATAATATTTGACAGATAGATACACACATATCTTTTATATTTTTCACAACTTTTTTTTTACTTATTGTTTGGGAACCTCATACCTGTACACAGTGCACTCTGACCATATGCCCCCTCTGCCTCCTGTGACACCCCACATGATCCCCAACCATGTCCTCCCCTCTCAACCTCATTTTATTATTCACATATCTATTTATTCACCAAGCCCAATTCATGCTGCTCACCTATACATGTGTTAGGTCATCCACCAAAGCATGGGAAACCTACCAGAAGTTACATTGATAAAAAAAAAAGCAATCTTCCAGTCACCAGCAGACAACTGCCAATCGTTTCTCTTAGAGGTGGCATCCCAGGAGCCCTCCCGCATCTATGTCGGAATGCTGACTGGCTTGATCTTGTCCACTTCTTGCACAGGCAACCACAGCTTCTTTGAGTAAACGTGTGTGCCTGTCCTGTCACGTTTGGAAGACAGCATTGCACCCCACTCCTTCCTGGCTTCTGTGTCCGACACCCATTCTTCACGTGCTCCTGTGATGTTTCCTGAGCCGGAGAGGAGTTGTGATATGCATGTCCCACGTCCCACTAGCCACTTAAGTTGGTGATTCTCAGCAGATTCAACAGTAAGGCATCTCTGCATTAACTAATAACCAGCACAATAAGAAACTTCAATGAACAAGCACAAATATGTAAACATAAAGACAAATGTTTAGAAGGCACCCTGAGAACATGCCTGGTTAGCAAAACAATATATCAGGAAGTCTTCTCCTAAGACCTGAGCTCCATCAGCATGGGTTTGAGCCTATTACAGCACTAGATATAAATTTGCTCCCAGGCCTTGGATTTAACCAAGAGCATGGTTGGTTACCTACATAAATAGTCTGGTCACTATTACACTTTTAAGTATATCTTGCATGATAGGCTTACGCTGTAGCATCCAAGTCTGGCGATAATAATAGCTGGGGTCTATGCATTATTATGGTTTAGTGATAACTGTATTTCAAAATAAGTAGAAATGTAGAAATGTTAAACCACTACTTCGAATGTTCATTAAACAGAATAAAACTTTATCCTACCAAAAGAAGAGAAGGAGCTAAAAACTCATTCCAGAGAAACTGAAATGTATCTCTTTCAGTGAATTGCATTTGGATATCATAGTAATTTGAAATGGAACCCTAAAATCCCTTCAGTCCTTTTCTCTCTTCCTGTCTGGAGATGGCCATCTGTGCCTTCATCAGGGAGATACAGGTCTTTATTGTGCTGAAGGCTAAGGAGAATTGGAGATTGATTAAATTACTGTTGCAATGCTGGATGCAACTTTTATGTGGATTTATTTTCATGCATTCAAAGAATGTTTTGTGAATGTATGTGTATACATACAGATGTACATACATACATACATGCATACATACATACATACATGCATACATACATACACACACATATATCCGGATTTTATCATGGAATTATTTGTATCCTTGCAGCCTTGAGCAGCTCTACACCTCCATCTCTCCCACCTGACATACACATAGACAGGTCCTTTGGGGTGTTGGGGGACAACTCTCCTCTATGTCCACTGCTTGCTTTTGTGAGCATCATCAAGAGCCTGACATCATCAGTTTCCTGGGATCTCTGCTGAGGCTTGGGCTTCAAAGTCTCTTGGCAGGGAATCCAACACCACATGTCCAGCCTCAACAGCCCTTGGGAACCTTGATTTAATCCCCCACAACACCTACATTATTATATCTTTCATGTCTGTAGAAGCAGTATGATGTGGACGGGGCTGCCAATTCCTGCTGCTATATTGAGATGTAGCCTGCCCCTCCTCCCTAGACCACAGACACAATGACTTTCAAGGCTGATCTCAGGAAAATACTTCCATAGGTGCAGCCTTTATTTTTGCTTTTTCTTTCCAAAAAAGAAATGTATAGTCTCATAATTTTGAGCATTTTGTGGTGGAAGTGAGGGTAATGGTATGGTATCTTGCTCTCAGGACAATTTTACTACCGTCCTAGTGCTGAGAACTAGATTTCTCCTTAGTCATAATGAATCCCTTTAACAAACACAGTTGCTATATGAGCTTTTCTTCTTGCCTCTACCAAATTGCACCTGCTAAATACCATCCGCCTTCCTTTTACTGGATATGTGAATAAGACAAGTGAGAGGCAGCTGGAATGCCACACTTTCCTTGAAATTTCTTCTACTGAAGAAATTAGTGTATTTCTTTTGGATCCATGCTCTCCCAAGGTCTCAGTAGAAGAGCAGGACAGAATATAAAATGAATAACCGCTAGCTAGCCCCGTTCCTGAAGATTCTATCTTCCACCCTGAAACCTCCTGAGACAATCTTCCACTGTTCACATTCCTTGTGGCATTAATATCTTCCATATCCTACTAAATGACTTATGACCTATTAATCTCTATCTCTTGCATTCTATAGCTTTTTTTTTTTTTTTGTCTGTTTCTCTGTATAGCTCTGGCTGTCCTGGAACTCACTTTGTAGATCAGGCTGGCCTCGAACTGAACTCAGAAATCTGCCTGCCTATGCCTCCCGAGTGATGGGATTAAAGGCGTGTGCTACCACTCCCAGCATTTTTTTCTTTATTTTTGCTATAGCTTTTCTATCTCACAGCTTCTTCAAACTCTTCAACATTCCACCTATAAACCACAAGGTCAGGTTGTTTAATAGCAACAGCCCAACTCCTTGATACCAATTCTCTCTCTTTTTTTTTAATTGCTCCGATGAGATACTTGACCACAGCATGTTAGAGAATGGATGATTCATTTTGGTTCACAGTTTGAGAATGCATTCAATCATGGTGGCGAAATCATGACTGCCAGAGCCTGGGGCAGTACTTAGGGTTTTGAAACAGAGATGAACCCTGGTGCTCATAAGGCTTTTCCTTTCCTTGCTTAGCCCAGGACACCAGCTCATGAGTTGGGCCGTCCATACTCAAGGGAAGTCTCTTTCACCTCAGCTCATTAGATGTAGCAAGAGATATGTTTCCATGCTGAGCCGGTTAAGTTGAAGATGATTATTAACCACGACACCTGGGAAGTTCCTCACTCCTTATATTTATCATCAAACAATAAAGTTTTATTATAGTGATAATCCTGGTACACAGCTATAGATTTTAATCTTTACATCAGTGGGGAAAAAAAAGATAGCAAGCATCTTTCCATTTCGTTAGTGTTGATTGCTAGAGGCATGCTTGAATATTTGGGAAAATTATTCACTTATATTCTATCTTTGTTTTAAAAACTGCTAAATACTTACCTTTCAGAAACTCTGCCCTTTGTGTGTGGAAATGAGCTATAATGAGTATTTTTGTAAGCCTCCGCTAACATTCATTTAAATATTTTATCTGTATACTTGCAGAAGAGCAAACCAGAGTGTTTAGATTGTTTGGGTATATTTTACAAAGACTTAGGTGCTGCTGTGAATTCCTGGTGTTTATTTTTATCTCCGTCACTGCAGGGCCATCAGGATATTGGCTATTATTAGTTAATTGTTTAATTACACTTAATTCTAGTGTACTTCCTCATCAATCTCCCTTGTTTTCTTCTGCGCTTCTTGAGATTAGCTAATCAGTCCATTATAATTGTCTGAAGCTGGGGTCACTGAAGAAGCAAATGTTTGAAGCCAGAGAGGAGTGTAACAACAACAAAAAAAAATAGCAAAAATAGCTTTAAACATTTAGAGTGTCACAGAAGTGAACAAAAAAAAATGATAAAAGGCATTGGGTAATACATGAACTGATTAAAATGCTCTTAATTTTTTTCATCTGAGTTAAGGTATTCCCTTAAGTTTCTTTTCAGTTAACATCTATGATCAGATAGTTTGAGAAAATCTGGTTAAAGACAAAATAAATAGCATTTGAGAGCTAAATCAGAGGATTCTTTTTTTTCCCCCATCAAGGAATGGAGGCAGGAGTCATTACTAATGAATACTACATGCAATTTTTAGGATCACTAAGATAACCCTAGAATTGCCTACCATGTTAAATCAATAGGAGTCAACTGTAGTTTTTACTATGGAATGATAGACCATGTTACCAATATTAATACATATAGATTATTATAGTAATTATGGGACTTGTACTTAAAAGACCTAAACAGCCATCAAGAATTGGTGCCCTCGGAACTTAAAACAGTTGCGTGAATGAAGTGATTGTCACCCAACAGAAAGACCTGCGTTTGGTTTTCAGAATCCACATGAAATCCAGGAATTGTGCAAGTGCCTATGATTCTAATCTCTAGCAATCAGAGTGGAAGAACCTTGGGGCTCACTAGCCATTCACTGCACCTAATTGGTTCACTCCAGGCTCAATAAGATGCTCTTGAAAAATAAGATAGGTTGATGAGAAGGACACATGACATTGACTTCTGACTGCTACTTGCACAGGGGCATACATGTTGAGACCACACACACAAATGCACACCGCTAAAGAAACAATGCTCTTTTTACTTTACACAAAACATTATTACAATAATGAATGCAGTAATTCTCCTGTTGCAGTTCCTGAATGGGAAGTGCGGAAACAAACAAACAAACAAACAAACAAACAGAGTTCATTTCAAAAGTGGTTTCAAGAAGAAGTAAATTGTTAAAGTGCAAAGAGCGAGTGATTGGTAAATAGTGGTGATGGTTTGAGGGAGAACTGGTTTTACAGATTGCAGTGACTAAGGAGAATTTTTTTCAGAGACAAAGTCAAGTAACACACACACACAAACATTATACACACATACTTATATATGCACTGGTGTAAACATATCAACACACACAACAAAACAATAACCATACAGAAAATATCACAGGAAATTATGATCTAAGAAAATCACACACAAAGCCTCAGGTGGGATGCTACATCACAAGGCATTCTATCATCAATACAAGCTTGCACTTAATTCGTATAGTATATATTCAGTCGTTGACAAGTCATATTACATGTGTGTCGCTCTCAGGCCCTCCAAGAAAAAATGATATCATAATTTTAATAAATAAACATATGTCTATTTATAATCCATTTACTGTGGAGAATATTATGAAATTAAATATTTATCATCTTTTTGTCAATCAAATATCCAGTCCATAAGCCAAAGGCCTTTGGTAGATATATGCAGACAATAATTGAACATAGTGATTTTCTTCCTTAAGGGTCAATCTAAGTCATGTGGTTTCAAAATCCTGAAGCCTAAGTTAAAATTACTCAGAGATTATTAATAGGAGTCTTTTGACTTAGAAATGCTTCATACCAAAATGTTTCACCAAAATGCCACAGTATGTGGCAAAAGAAAATAACAATTTCTACTCTATGAACCACATGATCCCTGCATTAATCTGGTCTACCATCATATTTTGAAGCCTATTAATTTTACTACTTAATTATTTACTGAACTAAATCACAATTTTACGGCCATTCATTCTTTATTTAAAAGTCATTGTATACACCACTATCTAACACAACAGTGGGGAGATATACCATGTGTATATTTATATACATAAATCTATATCATATAAAATGATGTAACTTATTTATCCAGACTGATGTTTTAATACATATATTCATGTCTTGGCATGATAATCAAAAACACTATAGTCAATTTCATCAAAGATTTTACAGTAATTTTTACTTGAAAATATTAAGGAAAAAGTATTTGTCTCATTCCGGTCATAAAGGGGAGGAAAGCGGTGTTCAAACATTTCATGTAGATTGATCATTTCATTGTTAGGTTTGAGGACTAGATTAGCACATAAATGTAAGGCAAGAGAGGTGAAGACATAGCCTCCTGCCGGTACATAGTTCCCAAAGTCCCAATTGCAAAATATGATAATACACTATTAATCAATCTTTGTTTATCTTAGTAGGGGAGATTGTCTCTGTAGAATTTCTCTTAGACCTCATAGAAAACACTTCCAAACCTTTCATAGGAAGATTGTGCATGCGAGTAATAGCCAACATTTGTGGAGTTTCCTCCTTGGCCACGTAAAAATTCCCCTTGGCTTTGGGGAGCATGAAGTCTTCAGAGAGGGTGTCAACAGTGATTTATTACAAAGCTGACTTAATTCTCCCCCGATTTAAAGGCCTTGCTTAGGAATAATCACTTTCTTTGCCTCCCACCAAGGTAGCTGCTTAGTCCGTGATTCTCAAGACAGCTTCAACCAGACACTGGCCATGCTGAGATTTCAAATGTTTACTTTGGAAATTTTTGTTTCAGGGGTTGCCTGCATGAGGTCTAATTAGTCAAGTATGGTTCTCACCCAAGAAAATTTCAATGTGGAAAAGCCAACTCTGTGTGTGTGTGTGTGTGTGTGTGTGTGTGTGTGTGTGTGTGTGTGTGTTCATGCTCACACACACACACATGCCTGAGCACTCTCTGTAATGATCATTAGGATAAATGTTATTTATGTGTAGACACGTATTGCATTTACAATAAAATCTAAGTTGCTCAGCCCACTTCAGGTAAAAGGGAAAGCAAGCATGAATCCAATATGAAGGTAGCCAAGAAAGAAGAGACAGCAGATTAAAATGGTTCCTGTGACACCATCTTCAATTATACAGACTTTCCATTAACCACTGATTTGATTTTATCCATATATTTCTGTAGATAAGTAAATAAACATTGGCAGCCAGGAACTCAGCCTCATGTGATTTGTAGCATCCAAGGTCTTCTTGTCCTCACTGGCTTGTTATGCTTTTGTTTGGACACTTAGAAGTTGAATTAACAGAATGTGAACAGTGTTCTGAAATCACGCCATATTCTAGCTTGATTCTATTTCTGTAATACACCTCAAATCACAAACAACTCAAGGGAGAAAAAGGTGTATTGTAGTTTACACTTCTGGGTTATAATCCATAATTGAAGGGATTGGAACTCAAGTAGGACAGAACTGAAGTAAACATGGTGAAGGAACGCTGCTTATTCACACACATGCTAGCCTATGCTCAGTTAGGGTTCTTACTCGGCCCAGGCTCACCTGCTTAGGGATGGTGCCTCCCACAGTGGCCTTGGCTTTCCCATATCAAGACAGTTTCTTACAGACATTGGTTACAGGCCAATACTGAATGCATGGTTCCTCAATTAAGGTTCCCTCTTCCCAGGTGAGTCTAGGTTCTGTTGCATTTACAATAAAATCTAAGTCGCTCAGCCCACTTCAGGTAAAAGGGAAAGCAAGCATGAATCTAATATGAAGGTGGCCAAGAAAGAAGAGAAAGCAGATTAGAATGGTTCCTGTGACACCATCTTCAATTATACAGACTTTCCATTAACCACTGATTTGGTTTTATCCATACATTTCTGTAGACAGTGAATAAACACTGGCAGTTCAAGCCTAAGTTGTGACCTTTGAGGTGATAGTATTCTTGTCCTGCTCTTGGTGTCGTGATCTTTGCACTATGAAAGTTTAACCACTCTACCAGGGGCCACAACTGCTCTTCAGTACAACCTGATACGTTTGCAAAAGAATCTGTTTCCTCCCAGGTCACTATCAGATTTGTTCAATTTTCTCTTAAAGATTATACATTTAAGAGCCAAACACTCTGTGCTTTATGTATCTCAGTAGTGTCCATTCAATGTCAGGAGCAATTTCATGTCCTTTCTGGAAACACTCTGACTTCCCTGGAAGTAGCATTTTAGTGTCACCTGATTGCTTCATCTCAGAAGGAAGAAGTACTACCAGATGGATGGATAGATAGATAGATAGATAGATAGATAGATAGATAGATAGATTCAAGATCTTCTCAAAAATCTGAAGGTTAAAAGCTGAAACACTGACAAAAGAATGCATCAATATTTTGGGGTCAGAGTTGCTGCTGTATGCATTAGGCTATATAGACAGGGTCCTTGTAAGTTTGTATTTTCAAATTTATCTCAAATATAGTATTTTTCAACCGTGGAAATATTAACTACTTAGATCAGGCAATTCAGCTTTGTTTCGGGACTGTGCTGTAAACACAAATCCTTAGTAGCATCCGCTGGTCTCCAGTCAGGAGACAGCAACAGGCTATGTCTGTGGCTTTATGACAGCCCGAGATGTCTCTGGGTATAGCTGAATGACACTTGCAGGGCAAAGATGATACTTACTTGAGAACAGCTCATGGAAGGGGACAGTGTTTGCTATACCAAGTTTGTGACTGAAATAAAATATGGATGTGGAGCCTTAAGCCAGTGTGACTGTTCTATGTTGAAGTTTAGGATCACCTCTTAGACCAAAGATCGGCCTTGAGAGGTATAACGAGAAAGCCACAGGGATGATGTGAGGAAAATGGGTCATGCCCAGTTAAACCCTAGCATGAGTGCACAGTCAGGGAGGGACAAACAGCTGCTGAGTTTTGATATTTCCAACCAGAAAGCTTTACATTATTTTCCATTACCAGGATTTAAGTTTCCAACTATGGAAGATGTTCCTAAACTAGGAAACTAATTATCCTCTCCTTCTTATACATGTGTAGAAAGGTCATTGAAATGTCTTTTATAACAAGAGTCCATTGGGAGGACCTCTGTCACACTCTCCATCACATGGGCCATTGCCAGACTGACCACATGTTTTGCCAAAGAGAACGACTGAGCATGTAGCATATGGAATATCCAAGCTGTGAAACCCCTGCTTACTCAGATGCCCTTCTCAGTCTTCATTGTTTATTTAGTGCTTTTATTTCTCAGGTTAAATATCTGTTCTGTTAGGGATGGTTTCATTCATCAATGTTACATCACTTTTGTTAATACCGTAATTGCCTTGAGGAGTGTTCTATCACTCACTCAAATCATCTTCCTGATAGTTACAGATGTTGACAGTCATCATTTCTTTCCATACCAATCTCTTCTAGAACAATACTCATGCTAACATTAACATCCTTAGATATTAACATCTCTTAGCAGGTTTTGCCCTTTGATGATGAAACATCTCCTTTTCTTAAAGACATCATCAGGGAGGCACTGAAACAGGACACATCCAAAACTAAATAAGAAACTACCAGAAGTAACATTTTAATTTGAATTTTTACAAAAATGTTGACAGTGAAGGGTAGGCCTTAATACCAAGTGTGTAGGGGCATTCTTCCTTCCAAAGAAAACAATTAAGTTATGATTCAAAAGATAAACGCATTCCTCTGAAACTGTTATATATCTAGAATAGTTCATGGTGTATATCAATTAAGGTCAACGAGAAGTGGAAGTTTCAGTGAGCATGGACTCTTAGAATTCTTGCATGAGACAACATGGCTGACTGGTGGTTACTGGAATGGTCATGCTTTAGTCAAATGTGGTTGTGTTAACACAATAGTAGCACTCACTACAAATCAGGCTAAATGTGACAGAAGTGGGAAAGGTGATTCTACATAACCTAACACAAGAAGCTGAGACATTCCTGGTGGCAGTACACACACACATGTTCCTTCTTTGTGTCCTGAAGGACCTTGGTGCAGGATATGATGTTTGATTTTACTCTGCTTTCTGCCCCATGAGGATGATCTATATACACAACACTATATGCTTTCCATACCCTCTGGATTTTGGTTGGATTTAGCCAATAGGGAGTCCTTGTTTAAATCAAGATAAAGAATGATATTCAACTATTGGATGCTCTATCTTTAGGCTTTCCCTACTTGATTTTAATATGCTTTGGTTATAATCCTAAATGTCATGGTAGATAGAAGATTTCACCACTAACAAAATCTCCTCTGGCAATTTGCATAAGTCAATGTAGTATCTAACTGTAATCCAAATACTTAACCTTATACCTCTAGATAAGTGTAGTTTACTCCTAGTCAGAGAAGCTTCATTTTGCAGCAGATGGATACTTACTATTAAAGGGTTCCACAACCAATCAAAGCAGCTCCTAGACACGGCAGGGGAGCTGCGCCCACAATATCTCAACAGTATGGTTACCTAAAAAGAAACTGAATTATGACTGTTTGACATGATGTTGTAGATGGGGAAAAGCTTATGAAGCCTGACTGCTAAATGTGAAGAAATAGGTAATCAAGGGTTGCTGATCTGGATTAGATAACCCTGAGAGGTTATCTAATCTGAATTGATGAGCCCCAAACACATGTGCATTTGAGCATCGACAAAGGAAGTCAGTAAGTTGTATTTGTGTTTGCACACACCTGTGACCATAATAAAGAATTATTTGAGAGAGTTTGGGAGTGGATAAGAGAAAAGCTGAAGGAGAAAGACAGAGGAGTCGAGATGACACAAGCTTAATAGTCACCTATAAAATTATTTTGCAAACTTAAATGATAAGAAGGTGAGAATTCTAAAAATGTTTAAATTACGCAGATGCTTGAATTACTTGATAGAAGTGACTCATATCAGCTTGTCACTCAAGGAATGTGGCATTTCCAAACAGGGTTATGTGAGGCTGTGTTCAAAATTTAGTTACATATTAGCAAGGCTAGACAGAACATGAAACAGGACATCAGAGATGGGCGCCTGTTATACCACACATAGTATCATATGAAAAGCATGCCTTCTCTTCTACCGGGGCCTGGGCTAGGGTAGTGGCTGATGCCAAGTTCTTTATGTCAAGAGGGCCACATGGTAGTTGAGTGAAATTTGATGTTGGCTTAGTTCTTTCAGACATATTTACTTTAGTAGAGGGTTATGGAAAGGTTGAATCAATAAACACTTTCCCTTCAGTCAGCAGACTTGCCAGGGACATCAGAAGTTCTGCTTCGTGTGAGACTCGGCTCCCCCAGCGAATGGAGGCAATCCGTGTGTCCTGCAGGAAAAGACTCTCATGCTTGATAAATACTAATCATGAGGTGCCTGAGCATGAATGTCCATGCTTTCTACCTTACTCCAGATAAGATATTGGCAAACAGTTGAATGGAAACTAAAATATAAATCTCATTTTCTATTGTATTCATTTTCAATAAAAGGTGATTAAAACAGATATTTTTTTCCTTTTACATATGCCCCATTATTTTATTCTGGATTAAAACAAATTATAATCATGTCTGTAAATTGATAGTCCCATTCTATAGTCCTATTTTTGTCTTTTAACTTAGATTTCTCTGCAATGTTTCCACGCAAGGATCATGTGTAGAGCCATAAAGTAAAATATCTAAAATAGCACTGTTTTGCTCTATATTTTTATTTTTTTGTAAAGTTACCCAGTGAATTATGTGTTATAAGATCAGAAAATTGTCATAGAAATGAGAAGTACAGGGGGAAGTGAAAGGGCATGTACTACTATCATGCCAAGAATTCAGCAATAAGATCAATACATCAAATGAAGCATATTTTCAAATCCCCTGTGCTCATATTCTCCCTCTTTCCAATTGGGTATTAGGGGAGGGGAGAAAAAAATTAGTTCTATGACTTTAAGTCCTGCAGGCATCTATAAACACGTGGCAATCTTAGTCTCTCCTTGCCACCCATTGTTGCGGATACCTGACTGCCATAATGAAGCAAGCAGTGTTAACTAAAGCCACTAAACAGGGAAGCTGCAAAGAATATGATCTTATGGTGTCTGCAGGTTGTTGTTAAAGGGCTTTCTTTCTTACCCCTTTGACATCCAGTAATCATTATCAGCCCCACCAGCTTGGTTTTCCGCAGACAGAAGCTTTCCGACACCTCCCTGGACCTGGTCCAGCTTGAATATAATAAGGTGTTTATTTTATTTCTTTTCTTGTTTTGCTTGTTGGGTCCCCACATCACACAGGTGCGCATCAAGTTCGATCGTTTCCTCTTGTTCTTGAAATACAAGAATGTGATGGGAAGTGCTTAGGGAATTGGAAAGGGCTCAAAAGCAGGTGGGGACACTAAGCCGTGACACCAAGATTATCACAGCCAGTGGAAGCAAACCAGAGGAAATGATCTCATACCTGCTCTTGAGTCAGGTGACAAAGGTGGAGACCCTGGTTTCCAAACCAAGGAAGAGGCAGAGGCAGCTGATCCATTACTAGAAAGAAGCCTAGATGTACCAAAGAATCGAGGCTAGTGAACGATTGTGTCTCAGAATCAGTGGAAAGCTGGCAAGGGAAGGCACTCGTTGCCAAGCCTGATGGCCCAAATCTCATCATAAGAACCCAGATGATGAAAGGAGAAATCGATTCCCAAAAGTTGCCCGGAGACAAGGACAATACATTTAAACACACACACACACACACACACACACACACACACACACACACACACACACACACACTACTTCCCCTAAGTAAATCAGATTCCTATGTTAATTATTTCTTTACTGTTATCTCTCTGTAAAGATGTTATTGAAATTTACGTGTATGAGAGTTTTGCCCGCATGTATGCATGTGCACCTTCTGTATGCATGGCGCTCAGAGAGGCCAGAAGAGTGTGTTAGAAACCTTAAGTTGGAGTCACAGATTGTCATGAACCACCATGCAAGTGCAGGGAGCCTGGGTCTTCTGCAAGAACTATAAGTTCTCTCAGCCACTGAGCCATCTCTCCAGCTCCTACTGTTCTCTTTAGAGTTATGTTTGTTTTTAATTTTTATGTATTGCTTGATAAGTTGTGGTCAGTAGAGTTTGCCCCTGGAATTTATTTTTAGCCTTTCTCCTGTTCTTTTTCTATGTGTCAATGAATGAAGGCTGCACTTTTGGCAGGTTCGGGAAGCAGATAATGAGGTGGCTTACAGATGACTACAACCAGGTTAGTTAAGCTAAATAAATTGCTGCTTTTTATGCTGTTCAGTTTTGAGATGTACCAGAGAGATCTTTCTCTGCTTCTGTCTCTCTCTCTCTCCTTTTCTCTCCCTCTTCCCCTCTCTCTCTCTTACACACATTGTGTGTGTTCAAATATTGTTTCTCTAACAGTTAATTTTTGTTGTTGTTGTTGTTATATCTTCCAAGCTAGCATTAAGCTTTCAAGTAGCCCAATTGGCATAATGATATCTTTTGTCCTCTACTTCTTTGGGATTTCCAAAAGGATGCTATTTTGAAAATTCTATTGGCATAACAGGGTGACATTGATGTAACTGTTAAAAACAAACTGTGAAGTAATGCCATGAGATTCTTTTCATATCACTGTTGCTGTCTTCATAACTCCAATGAAAGAGTTAAACAGGAAAGATAGAAATACCCCACACTTACTCCTAATATGACTCATGCTTGCAACCCAGCTAAATACAAAACTAAAAAAGACAAAAAACTGTAAGATATGTTGAAGACTGGTAGGCTGTCTCCTAGTGAAATCACAGGCTACTTGAACAGATAGAAAATACCAGGCATTTGGCTGAGTAGAGAGAGAGACTCACTGTAGGGGCACTCACCAGATTAGAGCTGGTAGGATCTGTGTATGTTGGGTCTCACGCTCATCAATTTATTTTAAGGATGAAAAAGAGTAAAGAACAAAGACAAAATAGAAACCCCAAGCCGTTACCAGTGAGCCACAAATATCTGCTAAAAGACTAGTACTTCACTTTTAAACTCTCTATGATCATACTGTACTTTTGAGGTTCCCTGAAGATTGACAATCTCGTCTGGGCAGTTTCCTTTTTATTGCCAATATCTGCTGTACCTTTGCAGGCTTGAGGATAAGTTGACTGAAAGGTAATTTCTTTTGTAAAGTCTTGGTGAGTACCTTACACATATCCACATCTCAGTGTTGTGATACCCCCGGGCGCTACCTCTCCAGTATCCATAAGATACTTAGGCTGTTTCATCGAAGTTCAGGATAGTTCTCTCACCAGAAGGAGAAGGATTAGCCATTTGAAAAAGGCATGGCAGGGACTATGTCGCTGAGGCTGTGTGAGGAGGAAACGCAGGGTGAGGCTACAGCCAGGGTGGTTTGCAGACTCTCTGCTCAACTCTCAGAGTTTGCTTTTCTGCTTTTTTACTCTTCAGACAATGCTAGAGGGTTGAGGGGGCTGTTCATCATGCCTGCTTGAATATGCTGTTCTGTGGAAACATCTTGAAGACTTCATCACTTGCATCTGCTTTGTTACCATGTTTATTTTTCAAACCATTTGACATTTTCAGCTGTCGGCTGCCTGGAAAGTTTGCATTCCAGATGCAGTGTCTCTGAACACCGATTTCCATGTGGTCAGTCGCTACCCTCTCCTCAGTCCCTGGATAACCACACCTTTTGCGTTTCGCAGAGGTCAAAAATCCAGTTCTCTGTGAATTCATTGCTCCAAGCTCATTGCACCCAAAATCTCCATCTACAGAGAAGTAACATTATTTTCCTTTTCCCCTCAGTTTTTCTAGTCCCGCTGTAGGTCTTACCTCATATTCTCTTTTATGCTAGAACAGAAAATTATTTCAAACTTCTTGAGTTAATTTCTCATTCATTTGTGTCTATATTTGTTGACAGATAATAATCTTACAACCTTTACCATGTGGTGTTTTGATACATTTAATTCTGGATTGGGTACTGAAAAGATGGCTCAGTGGTTAAGAGTGCTTGCTACTCTTTTAGAGGACAGCAGTTCTATTCCCAGCAAGACATATGACTCTAGTTCCAAGGGATACAATACCTCTTCTTACCTCTGTTGGCAGTGACATGCTACTAATAAATAATGAAAAACAAATCTTCAATAATTCAAAAGCAGTTATTGATGACTGAAAATGTTTATAAATTCACCATGGGAATGCTCTTATGTGGAAAACAATGATTTATCATATTTATCACAATAAATATAGCCCCTGCTATAGATGTGCCTATTTTTATGGTTATTACTTCTGATGAGTTTTTCAAAGCATTTTGTTTATTACATTGAATAACAACTAGGGAAATTCCGTTAACTTGTAGGCAAAAAAGTCAACAATACAAGGTTGCAATGCGTGTATAAAATGGCACCCGCCAAAATCAGAGAAAAATCTAGTTTTTCTCTGATTGTTTGCCTGCCATTGGGAAGAGAGATGGATTTTATTGTGAGAGCCTATGAGGGTTCATAGAATGGAACATTTAATGTTGGTAACTGGTCAGGCGTGGTCAGCTGTAATCCCAGCTCCTGAGAGGCAGCAGATGGCCTCTAGTTCAGGAAGCCTGGGCTATATAGCAAGACCAGCCTAGGAAGAAATGAATAGCTACATATTTAGTTATGGCTTAACCAAGTTGGAAGTGCTGCCTGTGTGAAATTTGTTTGATGATTAATTGGAATTGTCAGTGTGAAATGTCCTCTGGGCTTTTATGGCTCAGTAATATTAGTGAAGATTGTCTTCAGCAGTTAATGAATTTTTTCAAATTTCCTTTGCTCCTCAGCAAGTGCGTGCATGCATGCACATACACACACACACACACGCACACACACATCTCTATACCTGTATTAGTTACATGGTTCTACAAAGCCCATGAAAACAAATTTTCCTTATGCCCTTCAATTTGCCCTCAGTTGTTATGTTCATCGCTACTTCCTTTACAATCTAGCTTTCTGTATCTTTCCCTTGGATAAAAACTTTTTTTTTTTTTTTGGAGAAAACCTTTTCTTTCAGAACTATTCTTTGCTAGATTCTTCCCTCATATCTTCTGGACATAGCTCCAAATAAAGAATGGTCTCAAACATTTATTTGCTCACGTTCAAACCTTAAAGAATTTCTATGGCTTCAAATTTTACACATGAGAAAATGATTTTTTGCTGTGGTTCATTGGCCCTAATTTTATCAACATTCATTCCCTCCAATCTTAAAACCTCATAATTATATTTGATTGATGGATAGTCAAAAAGCTTTGGCACAAGTTGAATTTACTCATGAAAGACACACACACACACATATGTATGCATATGGATATGATGCGTATGTGTATGTGTATGTAAGTATATACCTATTAGGATATATATATATATATGTATATATACACACACACACACACACACATATATATATCTCACTTCCTCCAACACTATTAGGAGGTGTGACCTTGCTCCTTGTTAGAAGGAGGGCATCACTGTGGAGGCAGACTTTGAGAGTCTCCTATGCTCAGTGGCTCCCAGTTCTCTTTCTGCTGCCTGCGATCCAGATATAAACTCTCAGTTCCTTCTCCAGCGGGAGAGTTAGAATCTATAACCTTGCCTGCATGTAACCCAAAACATAAAATGTAAAAACAAGACAAAAAATACCTGGAAGTTCCTCATGCATCTGTGTGCTTGTGTTGGGTTAAATGACACCTCCTACATCTTATTTCCTCTCTAGAAATTCATGGTATAGTAGAGCAAAAGAGCATCTCATGTTAGAGAGCTCTTTTAACTTATCTTAAGACAGTGTTTCAGCACTGGATGTGTGTGTGTGTGTGTGTGTGTGTGTGTGTGTGTGTGTGTGTGTGTATGTGTGTGTGTTTGTGTGTGTGTGTGTGTGTGTGTGTGCGCGCATGTGTACGTGTGTTCACCTGTGAACATATGTGTCAGAGGCCAGAAGTTGATGTCATACCTTGTTGTTTTGAGACAGAATATCTCATTGAATTAGAAGTTCACTTACAGTCTAGCCTGCTGCCCAGCAAGCTCTCGAATCTGCCTGTCTCTACATTCCTAGTTCTAGGGTTATAGATACACACCAGCACATGCAGTTTTTATATGGATTCTGGGGACCTGAACTAAGGTCTTCATGCTGGTGAAGAGTGAACTTCACAGGCTGAGTCATCTCCAAGCCTCTTAATACCATATAGTCTACTATCAGTTCTGGAATCATTCTGTGCATGATTGTAGAACCAATGATTAAGCAGGTAAATATTGTCCACTTCTAAGACTCAGTAGATCTAGTGGTCTTCTGTTTCCCAGAGCAAAAGCATGTTGACACACTCCATTCAAATATATCCCTGTTCCCAGTACTGTCAAATCTTCCACTTTATTTCACTTGATTAAAATTTCCAACTTACCATTTCTGTCATCAACTCCCTGGGACTCCTATTTTTCTGTTAGCATGGTAGAACATGCAATTTCTGGGGTTTTGTTTGTTCCTTTGCTTTTGGTAAAAACATCTTGCACTTTTGTTCATAAGTTACTTCTACATGAAAATTACTAAGCATGGGGGGGGGAATCCAATTTCAGTTTTGACATCTGAAACAGTATCTCTATTTAACTGCTTAAATTCAAACTTGGCTAAAGTGTGAAAATAAAAAGTATGGAAAAAAAATTTTTTTTTAGATTTTACCAGAGATCCACTCAGTTTTTTTCCCCATATTAACCACCAAGAACTTGAGTTTAAAAGGTGTCTGCACATGTGAATTATTAAATAAGCATACACACACACACACACACACACACACACACATATATATATATATATATATATATATATATATATATACATGCAAGACATTAGTCAGATCTCTAGTGGGATAAAATGATGTCTGACATGTAAAGCCAGTCATCAACAGGACTTAATCTTTCTAGGAAAATGGGCCAGACAAAAAACATTTGAATCTATAATTGGCATCTTTTAAGGTGCCTGCCATCTGGACCTCACTTGGTTTAATTAGACGGTGCAGGGTGGCGGTGCTCTTGTAAAAAACTTGCACTCCATTAACCTTGACATTTCAAGCCCGGTCTTTGCTTTCCTATGGCGGAGTGGCCGTGTTTCCATTTCATAGGAGTCTACCTCAGAGTTCATGAGCCAGGCTCTTGTTATTTGGCAGTTCCACGGAGAAGCTCAAGTCTGAAAAGGGTAGTAGCCAGGAAAGGTTGCAGGCTGCTAAAAATGGCAAGATAGCAGGAGTCATAGCATGGACCGCACCCTTCCTTAGGAGACATCCAAACAGCATGGCTAGCAAAGACTGGGAAGGGAAGAGTGAAACGATGGAGAGAGATGAACCCGAGTAACACAGGATCATGAGTTCACCCACTGCGGAAGTTCCAGTAAACTGAGACAACTCAAAGCCTGACTCTTTTCAACAGATTCTGCAGCTAAAACATTTTAGACAATTGCACAAATTATTCACCATTTAAGTGAATTGTCAGTGCGGGGGCAAAGAAATAAATCTACCTATATCCTAGGGCATTCACTGCAAAGGGTTTCTATTCCTATCTTACCACTTTCGATTTTTATAACAATGCTTATTTTGGGAGTGTAGATGTCACTAACAGAGTGGTCACGACTGGTCAGGAGCTTGTCTGTTTTACCTAATGTCTTGCTGTAGCTTGCTTGTCTGTTTTATGCTACGAAGTCGGAAGTAGAAAATGGTTGTTCCATTCTCACTGAAATGTCAATTTCGAAATGGTCAGGAAAAAAAAACAAAAACAAAAACAAAAACAAAAATAATATGGTTCCATGCTCAGGATTGGCTGGGACTGTTGCTGGTGTATTTTAACTGGATCATGACTAACTGTCCTTATCATCATATTTTTCTGACTACTCTCAATATTCTTAATATCCCATTAATTTTCTTAAAGCAAAGCTTGAGGGTAAAAGCAGCAGAGGAAAGAAGTGAGAGGAAGCCAGACAGGGGTCTCCTCATCTAGTAGTACCTCATCTAGTAGTACTTTAGTGGGAAAGAAAGAAGTTTTTAAAACTTGAATACTATGAATGAGCTAGCCACACACCCACATCTAACATGAAAACCCAACCCATTGTAACCCAGGCTCTTACAAATAGAATCAGAGTGGATCAGGTAAGTTGATTAAACGATGTTGCACTCACGTTAAATAGTTTCAGGTGAGAACACTTTTTTGTTTTCTATAATTTACACGTGAGTGCCTCTTAAGTGCTTAGAAAGTTCTCTGAAGGCCTGTAGAAGCAGACATCCCATGGCCTCTTCTAACCCCAGCCTGAGACATTCATTCTCTAAGACATCTAATTTTTGCTGTAGAAATTCAGGATGTCTTGGGCAAAGTCTGATAAGTTGATCACTCTATTAACAAGTGTGTTTTGTGAAAGGGTGGTTGAAAATCTGGCCTGGTTTAAGCAAACCGTATCAGATTTAGCTGAGTACTACAGTATTATATATGTCTATCAGCATAGTTGTATATAGACCATCCCAAATTATCCTGTCTTGATGCTTGCAAGTTATTGAAAGGGATATTGGAGCCTCTTTGAGTTCTAGGAATTTCTGTAAGAAAAAAATTAATATTTTAATTTATCATAAATAGTGAAAAATATTGTTTTTAATTAAGGGAGAAAAACCAAACCCATCCACTATATGTCTGTGTATTGTTTTTCTGCCAAAACTATTGAGATTAATAATTTCTAAGATGCTTCTAGAGATGGCATCCTATAGTCTCTTGCTCTTATAAAATTGGTGCTGCTCGAAGACAAAAGGAATTTCAGAGTGGAGACTAGCGTACAAAGGGTTAAGTGGGAGGGTAGCTATGCTGCCATTTTAGGAGACCATTTAAACCAACTAAGTACACTGACTACTGCTATTGTTTATTTTCTTTCTAGTCTAGGGATTTTTTTCCCCCTTTTTAATCTGCCAGAAGGGAACCTTCAGGATTTGAGCCTGAACGTTGTTCCTCAGACTTGAATTTATTTTTTAATTACGGTTAAAATAAAAATAAATGTTCGCTCTTTTGGAGACATGCAAGTTTGGGGAGATAAAAAAAGCAAGAGAGAGAGAGAGAGAGAGACTTCCTCATCTGAAAAGATTTAATGCTAATCTGTGCTGTAAAAGAGAGTTTTGAAAAATATAAAACAAAAAGCTTTCAATGTGGTCAAAGACCAATGTAAAGTGATATATTTCAGACCGGAGGGATGGTGTAACTTATCCCTGTCACAGTTGCCTGTTTATTGTGTTTGTCTGGTTGGCCTGGCAACCAGCTCATAGCTTTGCACTCATTTTATAATGTTCCTGTAAATGTTAGGTAGGTCTGGATTTATTATACACTGTCAACACCTAAAATGGAACCCACTGCTTAACGCAGTTCATTTGGCTTCATGCCCCTGCCTCTTAAAAAAAAAAAAAAGTGTGTGTGTGTGTGTGTGTGTGTGTGTGTGTGTGTATGTCTGTTAAGGAAAAAAAAATCCTGTAGTGAATCCAAAAGAAACGTAACCTAGACAAAACTAGTAGTTGGGTGGTACAGGCAATGTCAAAGGATCATTTGAGTTCTGTAGTGAGCTGTTGTGTTGTTGGGTGGGAACTTGTGACTCACAGTATTTGTGACTTGGATTTAGAGGGACAGAGTACCAAGAACCATATTTATTGCTGAATTTATCATCCCCAAAGAAACCAGATGGCAATCAGCGTTGTTCAGAAAGGCTGCGGAGCCACCAGGGAATGAATCATAAGGCTATTAGAAGCTGGATGGATTTTTCTCCTTCTTATTAACAGGCTTATTTCATCCGCCTACTGTATGACCAAGCAAGTTTGATGGAGTCCCAAAAGATAGCAACCCAGAGATGTTATTCAGAGAGACTACTGAGATAGCTGAAGCATTAAGAGGAAATGGATTCAGAGTGCCAAAGTGCTTCAGAAATATTAAAGGGAAATGTGAGACGCTGGTCATAACCAGTGCATGGGAAGTCAGCAAAGCAATAATGACAATAGCAGACGGGTCCCTCTGCTGCCTGGTGCTCTGTCAGTCACACTCTAAGCCTGTTCGGCCAAAACCCTGCTGGAGGCATAAATGACGATCAGTCAGGATGCTCCTTTGTCTAGCCCGCTGGTCAGAATCAGTGAAAGAGTCATTAAGTCCTGCTCTCTATTAACTATGTCAGATGAGCAAGGTCATCCTTCTGACAGGTCACTGTGTATCACAAACCTGATGATTGAGTGACTCGGAAAAAAATAAAATGGTTTTCAGAAACTGTGGCATCCACTTCTAAGCTCTGCTTAAACCAATGTTCTAGCTTCTTCCTTAGTTGTTTATCTTTGCAGTATTAAAAAGAAACTGAAACCCAGGGAAAAGATTCTAATGAGATAAGGCACTATCAGCATGACGTTTGGAAGTGAAGCTTCTGTGTGTTCAGTGTCATGACTTAAATAATTACTATAATCATAGAGATTATACATTATGTCATGGTGGTGAACTTGTAAATAGATCATACTACCAAATCTTAATCCCTTTAGATCCAACTTGCATTTCATGGAATTAATCACTAAAGGCAATCATACATGCAAGGGATTTTGCTATGTATTTTTTATATGTTTTGTAAGGTTTCCAGCATGTATCATCAATATATATATATATATATATATATATATATATATATATACATACACACACACAAACACACACACACACACACACACACACACACACACACATATATATATATATATATATATATATATATATATATTAGTAATGCCGGTTGATATGGAAGTTGACATGAAAGCAGGGGATTTGACTGTGGAAATAAAGAAGTGTTTCTCGTGTCACGGGAATGCTAGCACACAGAAGGGTCCTATCAACAACAATAGAATGAATGAGCACCTAAAGTAAACTTCAGCAGAATAACAACTTATAAATAGGTGATCGTCATTACACAACAGTTAGTTTCCATCCATGCCAATTCAATCACATCAATTTCCACATTAAAATCGAAATGCCTCTTTGTGTTCCTGCACATTGACCTCTGACACTTCCCTTCCATGTTTCCCACTGTTGGGTTGGTCTTATTCCATTCTCCATCTGCCTGGAGCTCTGTATTGCTCAATGTCTCCATCTCCTCAGGTTGCTCTGTATCCACACCCACATCATCTGTCCAAGGAAGCCCACTACTGACCCTCAGTTGCTGAAGTGCAACTCCCTCTATCCATTCCTCTACCTCTTTTTCATCCTCCTTTTCATTCACATCGGTATCTTTTAGCACCCCATTTAACCGTTATTATAATGTATTGCCCGTTTCCTCTCTGTTACTGCTTCAGGGTTCTGTTTTCAACTTCTGGAATAGTACCTAGTGTCCAATAAGTAATTAAAGATAATTTTTATAATTGTGCATGCGTGTGTGTGTGTGTGTGTGTGTTTGCATGTTTGCCAGTGTGTATGTATCAGGACCATATAAATACAGGAGAGGGAAAGAGGGAGTTTGATCTGTTGGAAGTGGAGTTACCAGCAGTTGGGAGCTGACTGATGTAAGTGGTAGGAACCAAATCCTGGTTGTCAGCAAGAGCAGCAAGTGCTCTTAACCACTGAACCATCTCTGCCGTACTGTGTGTTAGTGTGTGTGTGTGTGTGTGTGTGTGTGTGTGTGTGTGTGTCTATGTCTGTGTGTCTGTGTGTGTGTTCTTTAAAACATGCTACAAGCATTCATAGTATAGGACAAAACAGTATTAAAGCAAAAAGGTACCATCCAAAGTAGAGTTCTTTAACAAGAACTTTAACAAGAGGCAGAAAGGATGTGGATAAACATGTGGGAAGACTGGGAGATATAGGACAAGTCAGGGGAGTGGAAACACTAATCAGAACTTATTGTATGAAGAATATTTTCAATGAAATAAAAATGGAAAAATATCTTTATACTTGTAATATGAATTTAGGTGAGTTACTTAAGTACTCTCAAGTTCATTTCATATGTCATGCAAATAGTACTCTTTATGATGTAGGTTCATTTGAGATCAAGGTATGACAATAACCTAGCAAAGTATTTTTTGAAGACATTTGATTATAGCTGATTCATTTTTAGTTAACATACATTTAATTAAATTAATTCCTATAAAAATATAATATAAGGAAGATAGTATATAAATCAAATGTAAAGACATAAATGGTAATCCAAAATAACCAATCATGACATTATCATATATTAACATGAGACAAGTCATCCCAACTCCCCTGGGACACTTACAAGTGTCACACATGAAGTGTTTAATGTGAAGTGACTCTAACCAATTGCATTATTTTGAAAGGGCTTCTCATTTGATTCACCCTTAAACAAGCAGGTTATAATGACCTCTACTCCCTTAGTAAATATGCAACCTCTTGTAGGGGGCTGAGCAAATGCTTTCTCCAAACAGAGCACCAGACTGCAAAAAGCTGATTTCTTGGTTATCTGAAGACTCAGATGTTGGCATTAAGAAATGTGCCCACTTCAAGAGAGAGTCTTGCCACATCCCACCTCCTGGTTCTCCTCACTTTAGCTCTTGGTAATGCCTTAAACACACAAAACATGTTAAACATTAAAAAAGTGTTCGAGACTCAGTTTTCCTGACTACACAAATGAGATCCAATCGTAACTCTTAGTGACAAACAGAGTAAATCCGTGGGTAGTTTGTTTAGGCTTTATTTTGAAATGACGAAGTAGCCTGTAAAAACAGAGTTTAACAGGCCCATTAAAGTATGCTGTCTCCATCGCTAATGTGGAGTGTGGTTGTATGCTGCTTCTTATGGACTATAAACAGCAACGGTGGGGTCTTCTATTCCGTCGCGTTATAAAATGTCCCGACTTTGACTACATATAGACACACTACACTTAGAAAAGATAATGTGCTTATTTTATATTTAAATGAAAGCAATAACCTGCTCTTAAAAATCGTAATGTGCAGGTAAGCATATTACATTGGAAACGCACGTGCTTGAGTTAAAGAAAACATAGAAGAATTCCACGTCAATACATAGGTTGTTATTAGATGGTTGACTGGGCACGTTTCGGCTTGCTCTTTAGTCTGTCTGCCCAGAGCATTTCTTACTGCACAGTGGCAGGGCCAGATTGGTAGAATCATGAGTTCTCTTCTTAATTACTTCACAATTTGCTTATTGGTTTGGGGGTAATTGGAACAATTTGCTTGCAGAAACCTGCAAGGAATCAGATGTTAACTAACTTTGTCTTGTGTAATCAGCTCAGCAAGAAACAGGACCTCTTCCCCCCCCCCCCCCATCACCATTTCTTAAAGCTGTGTGCTGGCATCCAGTGATCCTGTGGAAAGAAAACACAAGGCAGTTGCCTTGGTATTGACTGGCCAAATCAGATTATGCATCCAGCTCTGAATGGCGAGATTCCAGGAATTAGCAGAGGGGCCCAGGGAAAATATTAAGAAATATGAAATGACACGAGAAAGACTTTCTATGATTTATGTACATGAGACTGCAGATGGAAAATAAATTTATTTCAGGGATCCACAACGTCTGGAGCTGCTACTGTGTCCCCAGAACAATTCAGAGATAAAATGCAGTTGTGTTTATTTGACTGTTGGGCTTTTAGAGGTCTCTCATCCCTAACACAGCTTTTTGCCTGACAATAATGTCCTGATTTCTGGTTTCCCTCTGTACTGTTGCTGACAACGCTCACCCTGCTCCAGAGAAAAACATATTTAAAGGCCTCTGTCTTACCTAAGACCAAGTGTATCATCACAAAGCCTGTACCGGTGGGTTTTGTGTGTCAACTTGTCACAAGCTGGAGTTAGCTCAGAGAAAGGAGCCTCCCTTGAGGAAATGCCTCCATGAGATCCAGCTGTAAGGCATTTTCTCAATTAGTGAACAAGGGTGGCAGGGCCCACTGTGGGTGGTGCCATCCCTGGGTTGGTAGTCCTGGGTTCTGTTAAGAAAGTAAGCTGAGTAAGCCAGGGGAAGCAAGCCAGTAAGCAGCTCTATGTCCTCTGCATCAGCTCTTGCTTCCAAGTTCCTGCCCTGTGTGAGTTCCTGTCCCAACTTCCTTTGGTGATGAGCAGCAATGTGGAAGTATAAGCTGAATAAACCCTTTCCTCTCCAGTTTCCTCCTTGGTCATGTTTTGTTCAGGAATACAAGCCCTGACTAAGACAAACTGTTACAGGGAGTGGGGTATTCCTGTGACAACCTGACCATGTTTTTGGGGGAAGACTGTAGAAGGACTTTGGAACTCTGGGCTCGAAGAGCCATTGGGTGTTAAGAGCTCTTTGTGATGTTCTGTAGGAGCTTGGAAGATAATGTTGAGAGCAGTACAGAAGATGGAGGCCTGGCTAGTGAAATTTCAGAGGGAAGAGTAAAAGGACTCTTGTCAGGGCAAATGCTATTTTGATTGTAAAGATTCTGTAGTTTTGGTAAGCTGGCGCTGAAGCTGTGATTAACAAGATACCAGCACTATTAAAGTG
Source organism: Mus musculus (assembly GCF_000001635.26). Lineage (NCBI taxonomy): Eukaryota > Metazoa > Chordata > Mammalia > Rodentia > Muridae > Mus > Mus musculus. The sequence continues at coordinate 111,956,844 of NC_000077.6, read as the reverse complement.
AAACTTTGCATTAGAGGGACTATTGATGCTGGTTAGCTGGAGCTAATAAATTAGCTGTAATTAACAAGAGTCCAGCATCCCTGAAGTGAAATCTTCTGGGAAATATTTCCCAAGAGCACAGAAGCTCTGTTCCAGAGGCAGCCACAGTTGTACATCATGTAGGCAGCAAGACTTGGTAATGTATAAGAGTTGCTCAGGTGGTAATGGTTTTGAAACATGAGGGGGTCGCAGCTGATGCTCGGCACTGTGAGAGGCCAGGAGAAGCCATTGATGAAGGTGCAGCCTCAGTGGCAATTGAAGACCCAGGACTGAAGGGGTCATGCAGAGAAGTTGAGGCTTAGCACCATGAAGAGAGCCTATGAAAGACTATTTGTGAAAATACAGCCCAGTTTCAGCAGAAGACAGCAGTGTTTTAGAGATGCCAATACCATGAGATGACCACCAAGAACAGCAGCAGCAGTGGAGTACAGGCATCTGGAGACTAGAAGACAAAGGTGTGTGTTATAAAGGGCAGGGCTGGAGAAGTGACCCAAGCCATTTGGAAGAGCCCAGAAGATCATGAGTGTATCCCAAACATTAGACCTTAGAGTTTGATTTTGCTTTTGATTGTGATTATGCCCTGATATTTTCCTCTCTCAAAGTGCAAAAGTATTTTAGTGGAACCCACAGTTAAGGGACATTGAATTGTAAAGAGACTGAATCTCAAAAGAGATTGAATATTTAAAAGGGATTGAAATTTAAATACAAATAAAGAATTTTTAAAGACTGTGGGTTGGGACTTTTAAAGTTATTTAGATCTTGGGGATGAGTAAGAAAGTAAGGATTGAGGCTTAATAGTGATGTGTTTGTATGTCAAGTTGACAAGGAGTCAGAGGTAGTGACTGGTTTTGTGTGTCAACTAGACGTAAGCTGGAGTTATCACAGAGAATGGAGCCTCCTTTGAGGAAATGCCTCCATGAGATCCAGCTGTAAGGCATTTTCTAAATAAGTGATCAAAGGTGGCAGGGCCCATTGTGGTGGTACCATTCCTGGGCTAGTAGTCCTGGGTTCTATAAGAAAGCAAGCTGAGCAAGCCAGGGGAAGCAAGCCAGTAAGCTCCCCTCTAGGCCTCTGCATCAGCTCTTGCCTCCAAGTTCCTGCCCTGTATCAGTTCCTGTCCTGACTTCCCTTGGTGATGAGCAGCAATGTGGAAGTGTAAGCTGAATAAACCCTCTCGTCTCCAACTTGCTTCTTGGGTCGTGATGTTGTGTGCAGGAGCACAAACCCTAAGACACAGCCTTTTAAAATAACTTTATATTTAATATCATATTTTCCACAGGTATGGTTCAATAAACTCAGAGTGTTTTAGTGGAGCATGGGGAAGGGAAGATAGGAAAAATATAGTTATTTGAATAACAATACATTTTTCTCTTCATATAGGTATATATTTTTTTCTATTTGACAGCATGTACCTTTATATTCTCTCCCCCTACCTTTCCGCCCACCCTCCCCTTCTCCATTCCTCCTCGTCCCCCTTGCTCATTTTCTCTTACCCTCCCCGCCTCCATCCCTCTATTGCTCCTCATATCATTTCGACATTTTTGCATGTGAGATAGTTACACTTAATCTTTGCAATAAACTTGGACATTCTGTGGATGTGCATGTGTGGACAGGTGGTCTGGTCTTTTGGAGTATTGGATTCTTTGAATCTCTATTTGAAAGTGAGTTACCATTGAAGCTTTTATGCCTGCCATATCCATTGCTGTCCCAGATGAAGTCACAGTGCGGCCTCTGTGGTTTCCGTTTAAAGTTATTTCTCTCAATGCTTATATCTAACTTTATTAAAACATTTTTCCTCTATTTCTTTTCTTGATCACATCTTCAGCCTCAAGAGTGCCTGGATTCATGCAATGAGTTGTGACTCAAGCTTTTTGTTGTCTGGGAAACTGAAGTGAAATTACCATTGTGTTTTACTCGAAGATTCGGAAATGTGAAATGAGTCCTGCTTTGCTGGTATTCTCTTTGGTAGGAGCTTTTACTGCAGACATTTTTAAAGGGTATAATTTTAGGAGATTTTACAATATTCTTTCTAAGAATCAATTCCTGGTATGCTGTTTTTAAAATCTGTTATAACTCTGTGTGTGGAGCTATGTACTAGTACATTCGTTATTTTTTATTCGTTTTATTTATTTTATTTATTATTTTATTCGTTTTTATTCGTTTTTGTACTTCAAAGAAGTGCACCACTTCACACACACTCAGAGAGCAGGCTCCTGAGGACCTGATACCCTCCAGTGCGCTTGCTGTGCATCTCATGCAGTCCCTTCCTGCCCTTTAAAATACCGCAGTTTTCCAGGCAGTGGCAGGTATTCAGTTTCTTTCTCTTTCGCCACTGTTTGTTCCTCTATAGCTCCATCCCAAAGATGTCCTTCTTCCCCTTGAAGCATACATCGTCCTCTTAAAACTTTCTTATTAGCCCTTTGAAACCGTTTTAACTCCATCTCTTCAAGGACAGTTTGCTTTTGTATATGAAAGCATTGTTAGTTTTGATTCCAGAATTTAAAGACTGCTCAGCTCAGCACATGATTCTCGTCCTCTGATTATTCCTTAAGTGCTCAACTCATAAAGTCTCCAGCAGCTTCTGACTTTTAGTGTTGCTTTTAAGCCATTTTCATTCATCCTGGTTCTTATTTCTTTATCGGTGAGATGTTGAGGTTTTTGTTTTGTTTTGTTTCCTCTCTCAGCTAATTGTACCTTTGCTTTACCTTATGACAATTTAACATGGATGCTCTCCTGTGCAGCCAATTCTCTGTCTACTCAGAGGTAAGAAGTAAGCCATGTTAAGAAAGAAGCGTGGGGGGGGGATAGAAACCACCTAAAAATACCTATTACATGTCTTATCGAATTTTATATAAATAGATACTTAATATGCATTCAGCACAGGACATTCACACATATAATGCATGCTGTCTATAGATGCATGCATTGCTCAAGCACTTTTACTTTATGAAAGATTTTATGAAAAAAACGATTTAAACAAATAAATAACAGAAATAATAAATAGCTCTTAAATAACTGGTTCTCTGTATGTGCACTTTTTCAGAGACATGTATTTTAATAACATACCCAGAAGAATTTTTTTTTCCTTAAGAAACCATCACCCTCATGCAAAGCCATATGGATAGGCCATGGAAACCCTTTTGATCCACGGCCAAGCTTTGCAGTACAGGGACGGGCTTGTGAATGAGTTGTGAATGAGGATGCATGTGCTGGGTGCTCAGCACAACCAACCTTACCACCACTTAGGGCGGCTGTTGATGACATCCCTCTGCTGTTTACTCCGCAGAGGGACCAGTTGTGGAAAGGAGCAGCTCGGAAGAGCACAGAGGTTTGGAAGGAGTTCAGAGAGATGAAATTATGATTAAAGGCTAAGAAAACCAGACCTTTGAGAAAAGATAAAAGGAACGGGGATTATGCTGCCCAAAGAATAAGTCACTGAGGAGCCGTTTAATACTATTTTTTTTCAAGTTAGAGTATAATGCAGAGATTCTTCGTGTCATGAAATTCAGCCAGAGAATATGCTTTTTGTGCTTAAATTGGGCACAGAATTTGCCATGATTAACTTTCTAATGAAGGCCATTGGTCAATGTTTTAGATTCTGGGTTGGGTCAGAGACCATATTGCTGTACCTTTTTGCCTGAGCTACTGTTCTCAATTCCGAAGAGCATGCATTAGCTTTCCGTAATAAATTGCCATTCATGAATTCAATAATTGTATGTTCTTTGCTTAGGTTTTTTTGTACATAGTTTCTGTGGATCATAACTCAGTTCCTCGTGCGTGTACTGTAAATATTTCACCCGCGGAGGCATCTCCCCAGCCTAGGTTCATTACTGAAGGATAAAATGGTTTTCTGAAAATTAACTTCTGAAAGTTCATGGAAGGACCAATTAATGTGATCATTGTGAAAACATGAAGGGCTATGTTACTGGATGTCTCTGTGCCCTGGGTTGTATGAGGCTGCACATTTGTAATGAAAGACAGCAGGCAAAATATTTGAATATTTGTGAAAGTGTTTCAAAGTATAAATAGCTTAAAATAAGCAATGTGACTGACGTCATTGATTTTATATGAAAAAATATTTTTACATTCAACTATTTTGATTAAAAGGATTATGAATAAAACGAATCAGATTTTTAAAATTTTATTTTTAATTTATTTTTTACACCCCATATTCCACTCCCTGACACCCCCCATCTACCCTCTGTCTACTCCACATTCCACATCTCCTCCCCACCCCACCCCTTCTCCGTGTAGATGACCCACCCCTCACCCCACCTGACCTTTAAACTCCCTGGGGCCTCCAGTTTCTTGAGGGTTAGGCACATCACCTCTGAATGAACACAGACCTGGAAGCCCTCTACTGTATGTGTGTTGGGGGCCTTCTCTCAGCTTGTGCACGCTGTCTGTTTGGTGGTCCAGTGTTTGAGAGATCTCAGAAGTCCAGATTAATTGATACTGCTGGTCCTACCATGAGATCAAGTAACTGATGTGCCAAACTACAAAGTGAATTTTCTAATGAGGTTACAATAGGAAGTCATTGCAAAACCTGTATATTCTCATGACCCTTTAGTTGCTGAGCAAACTACCAGCTTGTCCCATAAAGATAAAGGCAGGGGGTGGGGGGGCGGGCACTGAAGATGAATATCAAAGTTAAGGTCATGAGGTCAGTGTCATGGAAATATATTCCTGTTACTACAATTTAGTGTCATGGAAATATATTCCTGTTACTACAATATTGCAGTTGAGTGGCACAAGATAATAAATATTTGAGTTAGAATCTGCAACATGGCAGGCAAGATGGACTTGCACAGGAAAGGGACATAAAAGAGTTGAAGAGATTTGTAAATGATTGAGATAAAGGGTAGGAAGCCAATCGGATGAAAACTAATTCCCAAGTTTCAAGTGTGGGTGGCTACAGGAACGGTGGCACCATTGACAGAAAGAGGGAATCCAGCCAGCTAGTGCATTTAGCTCTAGGTGAGGGGCGGGAGCAGCGAAGGAGCTCCAACATTTCATAGACATAGTCATAAAGAACTCCTAGGGCATAAAGGTCATGTTTCTGAATGGAAGAAAAGCCTGTAGCTTACTTCCCTCAAATGGTCAGGGACACTTTTATCCAGATATGAGAAAGGACTATAGAAATACGATTCCAGGTAAGAATTTTCCATCTCCTCTGAGCAAACAGACATCTTTTTATCCAATTTGGTAAGATCTTTCCTTTGCTACTCATGTGCCCTTTTTACCTTATTCATGACAGAAGACTTGCAAATTCCTCCCATATACAAATTCTGCATTAAAAATACAGTTCTGATTTTAATCCTCCCCTCTTCTCAGAAACCACTGGATTTTCCAGCACATTTCATTTCTTGTGATTTTTTTTCCCAAAAAACATTGGCAGTTGTGATTATTAAAAAGTGAAGTTCACGGTGGAACGTATTTTTTTTTTTTTTTGGAAATTATTCCAAACCATCTGACAAATGAAAACCTATTGGAAAGGAGAATTGAAAGCATCACAGGTTCTCTCAGATTCCATTTTCACAAAAATAAAAAGCCCCCTGTCTTAGTCAGGGTTTCTATTCCTGCACAAACATCATGACCAAGAAGCAAGTTGGGGAGGAAAGGGTTTACTTGGCTTACACGTCCATACTGCTGTTCATCACCAAAGCAGGAGCTGATGCAGAAGCCATGGAGGGATGTTCTTTACTGGTTTGCTTGCTCGGGCTTGATCAGCCTGCTCTCTTATAGAACCCAAGACTACCAGCCCAGAGATGGTCCCATCCACAAGAGGCCTTTCTCCCCTTGATCACTGATTGAAAAAATGCCTTACAGCTGGATCTCATGGAGGCATTTCCTCACCTGAAGCTCCTTTCTCTGTGATAACTCCAGCTGTGTCAAGTTGACACAAAACTAACCAGTACACCCCCCCTTTATAGTTGATGGTGTTTCCGTCCTCGAACCTGGGGTAGTAGCAACTACATTATTTATAAAGTCATCACAAACTATTTGACATATGGTTATGCCATCAAAATGTCTAAGAATATTATATACAGTCAAGTTATGTGCATGTATAGCATGTATGTGACATACCTTCATGTGAGTATGTGGCATGTACAGATGTGTCCACAGAGACCAAAGGAGGACATTGGGTATCCAACTCCTTCATTCTTCATCTTTTTCCCCTGAGAAAGGATATCTCATTGAACTTGGACCTAGACTGTTAGTCAGCAAGCCCCAGAGATCCTCTCCCACCCTGACACATATGTAACCATGCCTGGCTTTTGACCTAGGCTCTGGGGATTTGAACTCTGGTTCTGTTATTTGTGCAGCAGCTGCTGTTAACTGTAGAGTCACGACCCCAGCCTTAATTCACCTTTTTAAATTCTCTAAGTGTTATAGAGCACGAGCCACATAAAGTATCAATGATAATCAGAATAAAGAATAGATGGTGAACTGTTTCTACATAACTACATAGCTCACTATTTTAATAGATGATCTTACATGTGTGATGAATTGCCTTCTAGGGTTATCAAAACTGAACAAACTGAGATCCACCTCTTTTCTCACCATGTAAATAATAGAAAAAGAAAAGAGGAACATGGGGGATAATTCTCATTGCAGGACTCAACATTTAAGATCCCCAAATAAATCATTGTTGTGGAAGATGAGTGTAATTGGGAATCGTCTGAGGAAATGATCATCCTGACTTTGTAAATGTGGAAAAGATGAACCTTACTCATTTCCATGATGTCAGGGACAGAGTTCCTAATAGCTACCTCAGGCTGACAGTTACTGGCACAACATCACACACTGTGACTGTTTCTCTCTCTCTCTCTCTCTCTCTCTCTCTCTCTCTCTCTCTCTCTCTCTCTCTCTCTCCCTCATCTCTTCCTAGCCCCACATCCAGTAGTTGAAGCAACAACAGTTCATCAGGCAAAGGCAGGTTCATTCATTTCAGAAATCATTAACATAGCATAACTGGATGCAGCTCATGTAAAGGTATATCTTTGTGAATATCCTCAGAGGTATAAGCAAGTTCCAAGTATCATTTTCACCTTTGTCCTCTAATGAAGGGCCCACATGCCTAACTAGAGTTCTTGCCTAGCTTCTGACTTTTGTTCCCTCTCCCCTTCACGATCTCACTTGTGTGCAGAGTTTCTGAGTTCTTCAGGGAGGCCCACCTACCTCTTTTCTCTCATGCTGTATCTATTGTCTTCCCTTTCAAGACCTCACATGGAGGTTGTCCTGGTCATCCTGGTCATGCAATTGACTCAAATGTTCTTAGAAGCTGTTGTTATAAGGGACAGCTTATCCTCTCAGGCCATGTCCCTTAGTTCAGTCAACGCAGGTATCCGAGGACTCCCGCAGCCCCCACAAGCCCACTAAACTTAAAACCTGCTGAGTTCATATTCAAATGTGCTGAGTCTGGTGACTTGTGGCGATAGCTTAACTCTTCCCTCATTAAAGCCTACGAGGATACTTAGAATATTAATCTGTACCACAGTCCTCACCATGTATGCTTCCGGTTTAGGGAATGCTGAACGTGGCAGACAAAGGAGATATTGGAGGATAACATCCATATTTCTGGCTCTCCGCAGCTTAGACTTTATGGATTTGGGTTTCCCGATTTTATTTTCTAATCTGACATTACTTGATAGTTCAATCATCCTGAAAGACATTCTGGAGAATTGCAAAGTGAGTAAAGCCAGAAATAAGAGCACTTCAAAAGAGTTTCAGAGGTAAATGATAGAGAAAAACCAAAAGTTTCAGAGTGCCTGCTATTACCAAGAGAGCTGTTGGCACTTTGCCACCGTGGGAGCTGAATGAGAAAGGGACCCAGGCAGATCTGTTCTGCAACATAGAGTTGGGACACCCAAGCTTGGGGCCAGATGACAGAACACTTCCTTTGAAAACTGAGTAGAAGAAAACCATACCCTCTTTCCATTGCAGAGAGAGTTTTTAGCTTGGAAATTCTCTGTGGTGTGAGAGTTACTGTGTGTGCACACACAAGCGCGCATGCACACACACACACACACACACACACACACACACGCATGCACACACACACACACGAGTGGGGGGAAGGAGAGAATAATTCTGTTTCATCTAAACCTGTGATTCAGTCAGCTGAGGCTGAAGATGCTACCAAATCAAACTCAACTGAAGAGCCAGATTCCAAGAACTGATTGATCTTGAGGCTGGAGAGCTGTCTCTCCTGCAGAAGCCCCAAGCTTGGTTCTCAGAACCCAAGACACAGCAGTTCTTGGTTCACCACGGTCTGTAACTCCAGCTCCAGGGAGATCAACCTCCCCGGAACTGAGTGATCACCTGCATTCATGACACAGACATACACACATAATTAAATATCACTGTACATATCACTGCCGATCGTTCTGAAAGCCCCATGCTTCCTACCCATTTGTTCTGCTCACCACCCACTCCCCTTATCCCTGTCCCTCACCCTGTGGCTGCAGTTGAAGTAAAGATGGTTTTCTTCTTTCGTATGAAATAGAAAGCAACAGTGAAACATTTAGGATGAAGCTAGTCCACTGCCAAGAGCCGATGAGTGTTCTATAATTCTGAAGTCATTCTTTGTGTCATCTTACATTGTGCTCAGCAATGTGTAAAAAGCTAGACAGGTCCAAGAGCACAGTCCTGCTTGTGCCCGTGAACTCCCTCCTCAGAGGCTGAGCATGAAGGGTGATGGGAAAGCAGGAGGAAGGTTTGTAATGGAGAGAGCTAAAAGGAGACATTGCAGTACATCTCTCCCAAGTCTCCCTTCAAACCAATTTTTACCATTGCTTTTGAGTTTTGAGGAGCAATGTGGAAGCTGACTGATAAAAAAAAAAAAAAAAAAAATGGTGCATCTGTTTGTGTTTTGGCAAAAACGGATTGAGCCGAAAGGTCAAAGGTCATTCAGGAAGAAACAGGATGTGGAGGCCTGTGGTTAATTTTTAAGCCCAGTCCACTTGCCTGCTTACAGTGATTTTTATTTCCAACTATCGAGAATGTGTTCCAGTTTTCATTTTAACTAGGAATCAATTATAGCCCGTGATGCACTACTGGAAAATGGCACAGTGTGAAACACTTACGACGATTTTCCAAGGTGAAGACTCTCTCTTCCTTAGCTCACAGTAATATTTGTGAGATGTTTAGCTTTCTTGACCTTTATCGTCATCCCCTCCCCCACCTCCCCCACCCCCGGCATTGGCTACTAACAATCCAGTAGCAGCTTTCCAGTGAGTTTCTACCCATTCCTTTTTAAGTTTGTTTATGATCAGATCTTTATTTTTATCTAATAACATGCACAAGTCAACAGGGAAAAAGTAGAAAAGAGAAAAATAATTGTCTTCGACAGCGATTCATCTGGGGTTGTGATGGAGCCTTGGAGATGGATCTTGATCCTTGAAAATAAAAAACCCAAAGGGTCAAGAGAGTTATCTCTCAGATGACTTGAGCTCAGTTCCCAGCACCCACATCAGGTGTTCCCAGCACCCACATCAGGGCTCACAGCCACAAGCAACTCCAGCTCCCTGCAAGTTAGCCAACAGGTTCTTGTAGCCTCCAGGAGAGTTGCACTCACGGGTACAAACCCCACTCCTGCATATACACATAAATTAAAAATAGAAATACATCTTTAACAAAGATCCATTTGTTTAAACCCACTGAGACCCCTTAGTGCTGCCTTCATGGGCACAGGTCGATTAAAATACATTATATGCAAATACACAGCAATAAAAATAAAGTAAGTGTTAATTCTGAAGTCAGTAAGCTCTGAGTTTGAATTTCAACATATTCTCAATTAAACATTTAATACTTCCCTTTAAGATGTTTTCCCGTGTCCTTTATTATAAATTTTATTAAACATATTTTTGAACTTGATTCTTTACTCGGTAACCTAAGGACCAAAGACCCAGAAGAAAACCTCCACTGAAGCAAATGAAGAGGTTGCTTCATGTTCTTAAACACTTCAGACTCTTTTGCATGCCCTGTTCTTCCGATTTAGCCCTGGACGTTATTGTTATTATTAATGTCTGAGGCTCTGCTTGACAGCTCTGTAACTGAGACTTGCTTTGAGCTGATGCATGTCCTGGTGGCCTTGTTTTGCTATTCATAAATATTACAGCCAGACTTTTAATGGACATTCTAAGCGAAAATAGAACTGGGCTGCTAACGTTTAATTTTCTGTGTAAAATAAAAGAAGTCCCACGGAACCCAAGCATTGGCTGGGTGCATTTGGGGAGTTCCCAGGGGATATATATCACCCTGTGTGGCTTTCATTTTCGTGGTGAAAATTGATTTAACGTGTAACGTTATTAGATTAATCAAGTCCCTTTGGAAGAAGTGTTCTTGCAAGAGAGTTTTCTTTGACTTGGTCCTTTTGCTCTGTTTTAGTCTTTGCAGGGTTTCTCTATCATGAAGGGAGGAGGCTGAAATCAGCAATAAGGACCCCAGGTCTTCAGCCAACAGTTCCCTTGGCCAGGGGGCGGGGAGAAGGCTACTTTGTAAAGTTAAGCCCAGGGAGGACACGCAACCATTCTCTTCTCTTTCAAGCTAAACAGAATGTCCTTCCTAGCTGTGCTGTCATAATACATAACTAGAGGCCTTGCCCAGCCTTGCCTTAGCATTTTACAAATTAATTTTTTATTTGTTTGTGGTAGTAGAAAGACAAATCTGTATAACTTGCTGTTTCCTGCATGTTCTGAAACACTGCAAATCAGAGGAAACCCCCATTTCCATTTTGCATAGCCATTCCTCAGTGGAATACAAAACCCCAAACTGCTGGAGCCAGATGACCTGGGTTCAAAGGTCAGCTTCCTGATTGAATCATGCCATCAGCTCAACCACTCTGCCTGTTTCATTGTTTCTTGGATGTATAAGGATTACAAAATCTTCATAATACAATGCACAATACTTAAGTGGTGAGAAAATATCTTTGAACTTCACTTCAAGGACCACAGATTTAGAACTGAGAAGAGTACACTTCAAAATGTTTTACTGTTTGGGAGTTTCATACATGTGTGTGATATTTTGATGAAACTCACTGGACTTCCTTCTCTCCATTTCTTTCTACCACTTTCTTCTCACAACTTCGTGTATGAATCCATTTTCTACAGGATATATATATGTGTGTGTGTGTGTGCATAACATATATATATGTATATATATACATATATATATGTATATATATATATATATATATGTTATATATGTGTGTGTATGTGTATATGATATATATGCATGTGTGTATATATATGTATATGTGTGTATGATATATATGTATGTGTGTATGTGTATATTATATATATGTATGTATGTATGTATGTATGCATGTGTGTATAATATATATGCATATATTGTGGTTTTGTGTGGTGATTTTTGTTTCTTTATATATTTTATCTACTTGGGATTTAATGTGGCTTTCAATTTTGTCTATCTGAACAGGCATTTAACAGATTTCATCTGAACTATGATGGAATAATGAAATCATACCTTTGTTTCCACACTAGCACAGATTCTCTCAGCTGTGTGTTTATAAAGTCTCTATGTTGGAGGGCAAATAGTATGTAAAGCGAGGATTCGCAGCTCAAATACTTCATCATCTCGTTAATTATAGAAAACGGAGGAAAGACATAAAAATAACTACATGCATAGATAGAGCTGTCTGAGAGTACAGAATGGATTGGAAGTCATGGACTCACCAATGGCTTTATCTTAGAGAATGATTCTTTATTCCAACACTAAGTCAATTAAATAGAGTTCAGAATGACATACAGGTTTAGAATGGTTCAGAGTTAAGCTCACTGTACAGTTCAGAAGGAAATATTAGTCTTTGTAGAAACGGTAAAGGGCAAAGAATGTCTATGCCTTCATTTGTCTGACTTCCTTCATTTTTCTTTTCCTGGGTGATATAGTATGCAATTCCTGGTCTAAAAAAAAAAAAAAAAAAAACACGGAAAAGGAGGCTGTGGGTTGTCTGGCCTCTGGGGTTGGACTCGCGGGGTGCTCTGCTTTTGGGGGTAGAGCTGGGGAAGAGGTGGTGGACGTTTGATATTTCACAAAGTAGCAATTACCTGATCGCAGAGGGCAGCGGGGACTGTGTCTGGTTACCGTTCATTTCAGAGGTGCCAGGCCTGCTGTGGGCATCGCTGCCGTTAGGGCTTTAGTGGGCCGAGGTCACTTTGGTTCATGTGTTTTATACATTGGTCGCCTTCTCCTTACGACTTGCCAAACAACCCTTTTTATTTTTGCACACGTTTGTGTTGATTTTGTGGTTTCTGAAATTGGATTCTGGCTCCTGGAGGCCCCAGTTTCCACAGCAACTGGAGGTCTTATCTGCTACTGCTGCTTGGCAAGCAGACAACCAGGCCTTTCAGTTTACCTTGGGCATTTTTTTTTTAACTCAAAAAAAAAAAAAAAAAACCTCTCCATTTTCTTTTTCCCAATTTTCCCTGCACCCTGTCATTTAAACGTCACATAATTAATTGCGTACATCCTGTGCCACATGCAATTGCCACAGCTTTGAAGTCCCAATAGATCATTTTATAGAGTGGTGGGTGCTGTTTTAAGAAGGAGGTGGGGTGGAGGAGAAGGAAGACCTGGTGCCAGGGCACAGCTGATCTGCGTGGAGCATACATGACCTTGTCCAGGTATGATAAGAAACCTGGGCTCTTTCAGTTTGTTTTTCTGTATTTCCTTCACAAACAGGGTATAGAGGGAAGATCCCAAGACCTGATTTTGTTATTCATCTCTCTGCAGCTGCTCTTTATCAAAAGCAGCATCAATTGCCTCATTTGATTCTGATGTGACATTTGGGGGATTCTGGCCCCCTCTTTAAACTGGAAAAAAAGTGTGATCTAACATTGTGTCATTTACTGGCTGTGACCAATCCAGAAGCATTAAAATAAGATAGACACAAGAACAAAGTTAACAATTCCTGTATTTAGACAGCCTGCATGATCTCATCAGCTGGCCAGTGTTGTTCTGTTTTATGTGTGTAGTGTGTGTAAAATAGTTATATGTACATATATATTTTATAATATTTTCTCAAAGAACAGGTCAAATGTCTTGGAATAAATATTTAGAATCATAATGGAAATGATAAATGTCTCCCAGAGAAAGACAGAAAATGCTCATTTTTTTTAAAAAGAAATTATTATTGTATGTGATGCATTATATGTGTATAACACACATACACACACACATATACATATATATTACTATATGTACACATATATAATATATATACATATGTATACACACATCATATATATAATGTGTATGTGGGAAGCACATATTATATTATTATGGTATGTACTTCTATATGCCTGTACATGTGCATGTACGTGTCACTCCACATATGTGGAAGTCAAAGGACAACTTTTAAAAGTCAGCTTCCACTGTATAGCCAAGGACTAAATCCTGTTTGTCAGGCATGTATGAAATAAGCTATTATCTGCTCAATCATCTTGCCAGTCAATTGTACAGGCTTTCAGGGGAGGAAAGAAATCAAATTATCTTTGTCAAAGTTTAGCCTTTAGCTTTGTTTGTAGAAAGGACACTGATAATTCTATTTCTCTGATAGTTTTGTTCTTTTCTTAGGGAAATTTGCTCAGTAATTTCTCTATGAAGTAATATACTTCTGTTTACTTCATGGAACCAATGTCTGATTCCTTTGTTGATAAAAGGTTAACAATACTAGAGACTAATATTCTGCATCTTTACACATGTCTTCATATCTTATATTTTCTTATTACCATTTTTTTGGACTTTTAGGCTCATTTTCGTGGAATGTCACCTTCAACCACAGATTCAGCAGGGACCCCAATGGAGTTGTTAGGGGAAGGACTGAAGGAGCTAAAGGGACTTGCAACCTCATAGGAAGAACAACAATACCAACCAACTAGATGCCCCAGAGCTCCCAGAGACTAAACCACCAACCAAAGAGTGCATATGGAGGGACCCATTGCTCAAAGGATGGCCTTATCTGGCATCAATGGGAGGGGAGTCCCTTGGTCCTGTGAAGAGTTGGTGCCCTGGTGAAGGGGAATGCTAGGGTGGTAAGGTGGGAGTATATGAGAGGGTGGGGGAGCACCCTCATAGAAGCAGGGGGAAGGGATGGGGGTTGGCAGAGGGGGAACTGGAAAAGGGGATATATAGCATTTGAAATGTAAATAAATAAAATATCCAATTAAAAATTTTATAAAAGAAATAATTCTACCAGGTTTCCACATTGTCTGTTTTCTAAAGAAACAAAGGGGATGGAAGAAGAAAGGAGAAGCAGAGAACTATAATGACACATGAAACATGGTATACTAAGGGCTTACACATAATATTTGCATAGTTTTATGGACCACTGAGATCATGTTTCAGGAAATTCTTAAAGAAGTATATGATATCTAAACAGAAAGCTGGAGTGAAAATAGTAGACACCCAGGTGAAGTTTGGGGAATGAGTCTCAGGAAACTTACATTTCTGAAGACCTCTTGGCCAACCTATAGAAGGCACTCCTGTAGCATGAGAAGATCTTGGTTAGTGCAGGAGAATGGAAAGGAGGCGCCAGTAGAAAATGAAGTTGGGAGGAAGTCAGGAGGAAGCATTAGTTATTTCACCTGTTCCTGTGAGAGAACCCTTGACTACCCAGCTATAGATGGAACATCTACATCACCCCTTCTCCCCACACCTCGCCTCGAGTCTCAGGAAATGTCACAGAAGAAGATGGGAAAACCAAGAACCAAAGGATGGGGACAAGGATGCTGTGACATGGTTGTGACTCTTAACTCACAGCAACTGTGGTTACCTAAACAAAACCACACAAGTTAAAAACCCCAGCATGGAAGAGGGAGAGAGAGGATCTACAGCCTCCAACCACAGCTGTTGAACTTTTGGCAACTGCAGGCTGCTGGGGTGTGGGGAGTAATTTTCCTTTGAAGGTGTAGCCTATGGTAGGTTAGACATGACCTGGTGGATAGCCCCACATGCAAACACATAGGAACAGTTACTATGCTTGGTTGATAGTGTATGGGAAAAGGTATGTGGGGTAGCTCTGGAGAAGGGCAGCAGATGGAAACCTGGGAGTTTTAATTTTTCCTTATCCTTCTCACACTTGGCTTAGTCATTTACATTCATCTATTCTAACGTGTCTATTAGTATTTCAATATTGTTTTAATTTGGACTTATCTGAAGTCAATCACTTTCATGTGCTAATTGGATGTTCCAGTAACTCTGAGGTTAGAGTAACTGCCTTTAGAATCGAGTTTATTAGGATAAAGATCTCTGCTTTCCATTTCCTCAATATAAAACAGTAATCAGTCTTGTATGTGTCTCAGAGATCTTGTAACAATCACATTATTTTAATAAGTATAAAATGGCCAGAAGAGTGTCTGACACGTGGGAACCATAGACGAAATGGTGATTATTAATAAGCCAGGAGCCAGGGAGAAAACACACTTCAACAGTAGAAAGACCACTAAACAAAATCCACTTGTATAGTTTCTGAGAAAGATGTTAATAACTTCCATTTTTTTCTTAATTCAACAAAAAAGTATAAAAGTCTAAACTCTGAAGGGGTTAGAGAAACTACCCCTGGGTAGTCCCAGGAGGACTTCGTTTTCATTGCTACTTTGGAACACAGCACTTAACTGAATTATTTAACATTACTTTCTTTCCATATAAAATGTTGGCAGTGATATCATCTAGCCCCCCAAGTCATGCAAGATAACCCATACAAAACATTTAGAAATAAAAAAAGAAAACCTTCTCTTTGGTAATTGTATTTATTATGCACTTACTAATACAGAGCAAGCTTTGTCCCCAGCTTTAATAGGCAGCCAGCACTGCGCCCAACATCAGAGGTAGACTTCTCAAGGAGGTGGGGCCACTTTAACATGGTTGAGACTTGTCTTGGTTCCTCTCTGCTTCTGCTTCTCCTTCTCCACATCCTATAAAGTAGCTCTAACATAAACTCTCTACCAAGCCTAGTAACTTCCCCTCAACTCCAGGGGCTTCTTCAAGATTCCAAGTGTTGTTTTATCTTGTTGAATGATTTAGAATAGTCAGTTTTTTCTTTCTTTCTCTTTCTTTCTTTCTTTCTTTCTTTCTTTCTTTCTTTCTTTCTTTCTTTCTTTCTTTCTTTCTTTCTTCTTCCTTCCTTCCTTCCTTCCTTCCTTCCTTCCTTCCTTCCTTCCTTCCTTCCTTCCTTCCTTCCTTTCTTTCTTTCTCTCTCTCTCGCTCTCTCGCTTGCTTCCTTCCTTTCTCTCTTCTCTTCTCTTCTCTCTCTCTCTCTCTCTCTCTCTCTCTCTCTCTCTCTCTCTCTCTCTCTCTCTTCCTCTTTCTTTTTTGTTTGTTTTATTTTGAAATGATGTCCTTAATCAGTCCAAGGTGCTCTTAAATTCTCAATTTTCCTGCTTTCACTGTGTTTGTAGATATGATTCTTAGCTTGGTCTCCAAAACCTCCCTTAATCTTCACTTTCCCCTCCCCTAATACTCCACCTCCACCCCTCCCCGCCCCCCCCCCCGTGTGTGTGTGTGTGTGTGTGTGTGTGTGTGTGTGTGTGTGTGTAGAAGAGGATGAACTTGTATTTGTTCTCAGAACTCATCTTTTGGTTTTGGAGACAGGGTCTCTCACTGGCCTGAGGCTCACCAAGGAAGCTTAGCTGCTTAGCCAGAAATCCTCAGTAAGGCTTATGTCTCCAGCTCTTCAAGGCGAGATCACCAAGCCTGGTCTTTCCCCCCATGTGTTCCAGAGTCTATCATTCTCAAGTCTTTATTTTTGGAGGGCACATGGAAGTACTTTACCACTGAGCAGTCCTGATTCACTATTTAATTTTGCATCATCCTATTCTCTGGAATTGTGTTGTTACCTGGTAAATGTCTTTTGTTTCTTCTGGACTTTGGGCTTCACACTTCTTGTGTCTGATGATTGCAATGCCCTTCTTAAAGTTTGCACATGGTGGCTTCCCTTTTGCTTATGCCTCAGAGGAAATGTTAGCTCATCAGAGATGTCTTCCTGGATACCTGTTGTCCAATTGGCATTCCTTCTCTGTCAAAGCTGTGAAATGACAATAGCTAGCTAACTATCTTTTTCTTGTTTCTCCTATCTACTCATTCACTCACATCTAGACTCCAGTACGGGGCATGCTCATTTTACATGCTATGTATACTGGTGGTATGTGTGTGCATGTTTGTACATATATGACTCACAAGCCTACATGTCTTCAACGGCTTCCTAGGGCTTTTCCAACCACTAAGTAAAATCAGTTGTGTAAGGCCCATCAGTTGGATTCAGGTTTATTAGCTGTGGCGTATGGATGTTTAGCACATGGCCATGTGTTTCTCACGAAATGTAACTTATAATCTGTCTATTATAACTACACAACACATGTTGCTGCAGTCATTCCTTCCCGGCTCTCTTCCGTATCCCATTTCTTTCTCAGATGGTCTGTTTTCATTTCTGTTTCCACCGAAAGGTTCCCTTGTCTATAGTAACACCTCTTTTTTATTTTTAAACACTCTGGAAATATGGAGTGTTATCCTGAGACTGAAATATTCCATATTTTTTTTCTTGAACAAAACAGTGATTGTCAACAATATGTGATTGTCTCTTTTCCAACTCTAGCCTTGAGCCAGTATCAAAATATTCATGAATAATTCGTAAATAATTAAATTCCTTAGTTCTTTTTTCTTATTCACAGGAGCAAGGTAATTTTGATCTCCTTGTGGATTAGATTATCCATTAATGTTCTAAGTTAAGCTCTCTTTCCAGATGTGATTCCTTTGAACATGTGGACTGATAGGACCTCGAGCCGCACACGGTCTATGTTTTCTCTGTAAATAAAAGCCTAGAAAATTTCAACAAGTCAGCCCTTACATGCCACATGGAGAGATGGATGGCAAGCCACATTAACACACCATTTCTCCCAATACACAACCACAAACACACATTCCCAAAAAGCACTGCTTCACATTTTATCCACAGCTTATGGGATAACTGATGAGCTGGTTATCTCTTGAAAGAACTCAATTCAGTTTTTTGCTTCAATGCAAACAAAAATGATATACTCTACTCGCTACCAGTGTATAAATATAAACACAAAAAACATTGTGTTTTGCCTCCTCAAAATCACACACATGGGAACAAAACAGAGAAGCAACCATAAAACTATAAATAAATGTATTTCCAGATAAAATTGTTAAAGCAAAAGAGAAAGTATTAGTCAATTTAGGACAGCAGTTGAGGATTATATCTCTTCTATAGCAGTAATTTAATTGTATATTATTGGATTTTAAAACTGTCAGTAATGTGCCTCACCGTGACCAACCAGCCATGAGTTCTTGTCAGCTGATTGAATTGTTAGTCAATTTGTAAATTCAGTGTCAATTAAGACTGATACCAATTTACACCTGTAACTCAAATATTATTTTGAGACTATATAGGTCATGGTTACTCTTTGTGTTCTATATTTCTGAGATTAAAGTAATTATTTTATGACATAAACCCATCAAGCATTTGGACATGTAGTTCTGTCAGAAAATTACCCTCAAGGCAAAGGTTGCATTGCATGTACTTTTTGCACAAAAAAAAAAAAAAAATCTGTTGTTCTACATTTTTCCCAAAATCTCCACTTCTAGGACCATGTTTTGGCCTTAAGCAGCATCTTCATGATTCAGTAACAGGAAGATTCCAATAACTTTCTACCAGTGGTCCCTTAAGCAACTTTACGTTATAAGGCAAGAAGAACAGGGTCAATGTTTTATGTGGGGGGGAGATGCTGTGTGTGCAGGAACGTGTGCAGGAACGGGTTTTACACCATAATGAGAAGCATCTTTCTCTTCTCTGTCTTTCCTCTGTTGCTTTGATGAGACTCCATCATGCCTCATCTTCAGCATCAATATCACTCTTTCAGGAGACCCCACCACCACACTCACTTCTTCTCATGTGTTCCTTACAGTCAAGCCGTCCAACTTACGATCATCCACAGCTAATATTACCCTGATCAACTTCCACTAATATCCCCATTCCACATTCAGAATGGCCTTTGTTACCTCAAATGAGACTAGGGCTGAAGGACCCTCCTTTTTCTGTGTCTGCAGCTTTAAACAATGCACTATCTACCCATAGATACTGATAAGTCATTGATAGACATAACATGTATACACTGAGCTAGAACTGTTTCCATTAATAATCTTCAGCGGAGAGGAGCAACTCAAAAAATCACACTGTTAGAGATTTCTGCTTTCACCCTAAATACACGGGGAAATGTAAGAGGAGATAGAAGTTATCAGGAAAGGTGTAGGATGGACAAAGCAGGAGGAGAATGCACAAGAACTAGAATGCTTTTGGCAGGCTTAGACAGCACAAGACAGGAACCTCGATTCTGCCTAGAAACCACAGTGAACACCTTCTCTTTAAATTCTAAAAGAAGCAGAAGGTGGCCCATGATTCTTTAAATTTTCTTTACGATTTATAATTGTGTTATGTAAGTTGTTCATTTTGCTAATGCCTACTAGAAAGTGTATCATCTCAGGCTCACCATGCTAGAGTGACACTGGAAAGTTTACTAAAGCGGCATCATTAGCATGATACCATTGTAATATTCAATATTGAATGACTTTGCTCTGGCTGCATGTCATAAGGGTTCTACATGCATTGTGAATGGGAACGTCAGAAAATACATGGAGATGGTTTTAGAAGGTAATTATGAAGAGGGAATGCTATGCCCTCAGATGTAGCATTAAATACATGGAGATGGTTTTAAGAGGTAATTATGAAGAGGGAATGCTACGCCCTCAGATGTAGCATTCTAGTCCTCACAGATCAGCAGCCACATGAATTTGGGCTGAGAGAATTACGAACCATTCTACGCAAGTCTTGTGCATGAAGCCACAGCTAATGTAAACTCTTATGTGCAATAGGCCAATCATTTTCAGAAAACGTTTGTGACCGTTCGTTGCAAAAGTTGGTTTTTACCATTATTTTTTCTGTCCAGTTTTCTGCAATGATTCCTGATCCCCAAGAGGAAGACGTGTGATCTAAATGTTCTATTCAGGCTGAGCACTTCACAGTGTCTTGTACTTGACGCTCTGAGCCGTTATGAGTCCCCATGTTGATCGGCACCTATTGCCAAAAGAAGCTTCTGTGATAGAGGGCTTTGAGCCACATTGGCATCCAAGTAGATCCCACTGGAGATCTTCATCTTTTATTCTCCCAAACGCTGAAACTCATGACAGTGGATGCTCTAACCAATAGGCAGAGTCTAGGAGCCTTCTATCCACATCAGTATTTCCCATCCTTTCCCATCAGACTCCATTCCCAACCAGTTGACATCAAGAGATATCTGAAGACATTTCCAATTAAGACCAACAAATCTACAAAGCATCTTTTGGGATACAAGAAATGCCCCATGGGAAACAGTCGTCTAAGAGAACATGTAAGTCATCCCTAGTGTGTTCACTGCTCCACTAACATGAAAACCTCACATCCCAGTTAATCATTTCTAAGATACCAAGGCTTGGTGTCATTTTATTTCCCACCATCCAATATTTCTATGGGTCCAATTAACTTTTTGTTATATGCTATGAGCATCAAATCACGAGCTATATGTCTAATATCTAGAATAACCATGTTAGCTTACTTAGGATTCTGTGAACACCTTTCCTCTGATATATTCAAATTAATTTTTCTAGATTATAGTCATTTTGGAAAAAAAAATTGGAGCTGAAGAGTGTGTCTGTGGTTGAGATCACTTGTTACTGTAGCAAACCAACATTTGGTTCCCTGTCTGTATCTGGTGGCTCACAATAACCCATTAGTCCAGTTCTGAGAGGTCTAATGCCATTTTATGGCCTCTGTGGGCATTGAATACATCTATGCCTGCAGGCAAATACTCATACACATTAGATAGATGGATGGATGGATAGAGATTTAAAGAATGTATTTTTAATCTATAGGTTCAAATTCTACTTTATTATATGACAACATATTATATTCATTTTCCCTTGAAACTGCTTCATAACTAATGTCCCCAGATACCCAGATACCAGATACCAAGACTATAAGTAAAGTTTGCCAACTATGTAAAAGAATTGTGATTATAATCAAAGCTTTTGTTGTTTTTCAGAAAGCCACCTTGGCTATTGCCAGTGTGATCTGCTCTCAGAATATCATCTATAGAAAGTCCAGTGGTTATGGAGAGATGGTATGACCAGCTTTCTCCTAAATTTTCCTGAGATGTAGTTGCAGGAGCAGAAGAGGAGAAGGGTATGTGCTCTGCTTCTTTGCTTTTCCTTGTCCCTTTTCATCCTAAGAATGAGGGAGATGAGAAAGCAGTAAAGCAGAAAGTATTTCCTACAGGTAGCATTAAATCATTCAGCACGCTGGTCTTCAGGGAGGAGAGTGGTTCCTCCTTCTGTTGCAGAATGACCTTTCTGGCTAAATGTTCCTCATCCAGTTCTCAGTGTCTTCACCTGAATCTCCAAGGCTTTCTACCTTGACTTGAGCCAGTGTAACAGCAACTCCACTTTTGCAGAAATGGGTCTTGACCCATGCATCACCTTCAAAGCCCCCTTCAATGGCTCCCCAGTGGCGGAGGCTGAGGGCTGTTTTGCTTGTGATAATGTGCTAATCGCCAAGACCTGTCATAAATTCTCCTTTTGTATTGTCATTTGTCAAAGTCGCAACAAGGGGCTGGAAAAGAAAAAGGGAAAGAAAGAGCAGGCAAGGGGTAATGACAAGAAAACCTTGGCCTTAGTTTTATTTTCTCCCCCACAGAACTTTTGCCTCCCCTCTTAATCTCTAAAACATCTGATGGTACAGAGCGGGCACTGCAAACACAAATGAATAAATAGTTCTTCATGCGTCTCCCCTGATGGTTTTGTTGGGTCAACATTTTAGACAGATGGTTAAGTATAAAAGAGGAGGAAGATAATTTACATTGGAGTCCCCAGTTGATGCTTGGGACTTTGAGAATGTATTTTCCACAGTTCTGTCACTTGTTGAGAATTTTCTGGTTGTGTGACTTATCCTCAGTATCTGTGTGTGTGTGTGTGTGTGTGTGTGTGTGTGTGCAAGTTCTCCTGAGGTTGTTACCACAAAGCTTTCAAATGCCGTGTGAGGAAGGAGCATGGTTTTACATTGCAATTGTTTGGGAGAAAGGCAACCAACATTGGCTATTGGATTTACAGAGTACAGATTATACTACTTGCTTCGTGCATTCTTGTTGATTTTTGAGACTTTCCTATACTGTTTCTTGATGTATTCTCTCTGCCTTTCATATCTACTCCCCCTTTTCCTTTTCTCTCCATGCCTCCCTCTCTCTCTCTCTCTCTCTCTCTCTCTCTCTCTCTCTCTCTTTCTCTCTCTCTCTCTCTCTCTCTCTCATTTTTGTTGTCATTTTATCTCATCAGCCCACCCAGTCCAATGGAAGTATGGTATTCTACTGTAGCATGATGCACTTACTGTGGGTTGTATGCTTAGACAGAAGAGACTCTCATTCCTCTCAGAAGCCATCAGCTGTCAGTAGCTCCACAACCTAAGATTAACATTCAAACGCATCTCCTTTCTCTGCAATGCGGGTTTGTCTGACTTGAGCTTGTGCAGGTCTTATCCTTGCTGTCAAAGCTGCTGTAAGTTCCTATGTGCAACTGTGCTGTATTGTCTTCATTACAGCTCATCACTTCTGACTCTCAGGATCCTGTTGCTCCCTTGTCCCCAATTATCCATACGTGCTGGAAAGAGAGGGGAGGATACCGGTGCCCTTTTTAGGGCTGAGCTTATTCACTGCACATTGCACAGTCGCGAATTTCTGTGTTAATTACCATCTATTGATGAAAGGTGCTTCTCTGAGGAGGGTGGAGATATTTGCAAATCTATGGGCTTAATGACAAGACAATGAGGCTCAGTTTACCACTGTGGCCATTTAGTAGAATATGACTATTAGCTCCGTCCCTATAGCCTGTGTGATCTGTCTAGCCACAGGTTCTTGGTCCCCAAAAGAGTGCCAGGTATGTGTTTTATCTTATGGACCAGACCTGAAAGCCAATAGAAAGTGGTTAGTTATTTCTTTGATGTTCATACCCCTGTTGCACCAGTGGGTGTAGCTTGCCAGGCCTGCCATCAGTAGTCACAGCTAGGTGACATGAATGATCATTCTTCTCCCACATTAGAGTGCATGGCACCTCCCAGCCCCATGGAAGCTACCCAGCAGGAATGAAGCCTCCAGCTCATTACCATCTCACTTCTTCCATGGTCTTAAATTCAAGTATATGGTGTCTTCAGCAATAGTGTCATATCGTCAAGGTCAGGGTAGGAAGGTAATTAAGAACATTGGCAATAGCCTGTGACGTCTGGCATCTATGGAACCCTACTGAGCGGCAGTCCCAAAAGCGAAAAACAATTCCTGGTACAGAGATTTTTTTACTCCTTAACCTGTGGTAAATTGCAAGGATATGATCAACATGTTTTTACTGGATAACTAAATTTAAACTCTTGTGTGTGTGTGTGTGTGTGTGTGTGTGTGTGTGTGTTAGGAAGCTTTTGTAGTATGCTTTCATATATCTTCTTCAAAAGGCCTTTAGCACAGTTACGTCTTCCTGCTTTATTTCCTTGACCATGTATTCCCATCTTATCCCCTATGACAGTGGTTCTCAAAATTCCAAAAACTACAACCCCTTAGTCCCCTTAGTACAGTTCCTCATGTTGTGGTGACCCACAGCCATAAAACTATTTTTGTTGCTACTTTATAAGAGTAATTTTGTCGGTTATGAATTGTAATGTAAATATCTGACATGTAGGAGATCTGAAATGTGACCCCTATGAACACAGGTTGAGAAACACTGTGCTGTACCAACTTAACATTTCTATGTCATTGTTTCCTTTTAGTCCTTTATTACTGCATTCTGTGTGCCTGCTCTTGAAAGAACTCTCCACCACAGTTCTTTCCTAGTTTTCTGACATCTGTGTATATTTCAAATGAACTACACATATCTGAATGACATTTTATCTTGAATGATTCAAAGCTAATCTCCAGCGATAAGAGAAACCATGCGATATTATTTCTGAGCCTGGCTTATCTCATGCAGAATTGTTTCCAAATACATCAAGTTAGTTTTGAAGTTCATACTTTGCTTTTATTAACGCTGAATAATAGATCATTATACAAATGTACACATTTTTATTATTTTCATCAGTCATCTAGGTTGTTTGCATTTAAGATCAGCAATCAATAAATAATACCTCATGAGTTAAAAACTTCCTGTAAAGCAAAGAACAGCATCATTTAAATAAAGAAACAACCTACAGAATTGGACAAACTTTACCAGATATATATCTGATCAAAACCTATCATCAGGAAAACCAACAATCTAATTTTTAAAGTTGGGCATGTAACTATAGAGAATGCCCACAGAGGCAAAATAACAATCTATTCTTATGCCTGGCTCCTCTCTCTTTGCACAGTACTTTTGAAGCTCACGTGGTGGTGAAGGTAACTCATGACCTTCTTAACAACTCATACTTCACTGTAAGACCAAATCTTGCTTAACCTATTCTCCAACAATGGCTAATGGACATGTGATTATATTATCAAAGGCATGCAATGGTCTCATGTCAACATAATACCATCTGAGAGAGCTTGTCTTTTAAGCTGCTCAGGCACACACTGCTCAGTGCCAAAGCCAACAATCTCTCACCTCAATTCCTTGCCTTTTCCTGGAGACTTCTCTAAAAACATATTTTCAAGAGCCCAAAATACTGATTGTCCAGAGCACTGTGGAGATTAAGAAAGGCCACAGCTTTAGCCTATGTTTTTGCCACAAAAATCCATCAATATGACCAAGCTCTCTTACCTTACTGCCTGTCCATTGATATTCTGGGAGGTCTGAGGATAACACATACATAGAAAAGGAGACCTCAGTTCAGATTTGAACTTGGGAAATGTTACATTTAAGACATCAGTTTTAGTACACTTAAATTTTAATTCAGAGCAGAGGCAATGGCTGTTAGTAAAGTCCTTCCCACGTAAACAGAAGGGCTGGTGTTTGGTCCCCCAGTACCTATATATGCAGTCATGTACAATAGCATGTAGCAGTGATCTCAGGTGTCTCTCTGTCCATCCAGCCTAGCTGCATCAATGGTCTTTAGGACCAATGAGAGAGACAGAGACCTTTTCTCAAAAATAAAGGTGAGGTAATTGAAAAGATAACCCACATTGCCTTCTATCTTTTCTAGGCAAGTATATGAATTTGTATACTCTTCACCGATATGTTCTAGCTCAAATGATTAGAGAACAAACTAAGGTTCACCGGGCCTCAGTTTTCCAGTGATATAGTTAGTAATAGATAGGGCCAGTATTCAATATGCATATCCAAAAGATAGTTGTGCTTCAAAAGCAATGAAAGTAAATAAACTGTCTCAGATATACTCACAGATAAAAACATGAAGGTGCACACAAACACACATGCAACTAAACTTACAGGAAGGAAGGCATAGTATGAACTGAAGGATCCTCTTCAACACTAACCAATATGCATCTTTTAATAAGAGTGTTTCTGGGAGACTTTGGAAACCAAAGATCTAATTTAATGACTTGTGCTGATGCAAAGAATATCTAGTCCCTGAGATGGTGAGAATGTACTATGGAAACTGCATCTGGGGAAAAATGGGTGTGGTTGTCTTCTTAAAATCCTAGGATGGGCAGGGCTACCTACTGAGTCCTTTTCTACCCACATTCAATCAAGGGACCCTTTTGATTTCAAAGGGACAGACAGCATATGTTTAAGTCTAATGAAGGAAAGATAAAATCCAGTTATTGTCTTTACTAGTGGGAAGACAAGGAATAGAAATAATCCTGCTATTAGAGCCCAAGGGTCAACTGTCACTCCAGGGGAGGGAGATGCTCTAAAGGTCTTACATTAATCTCCTCACAAGAAGATTGAGAACTTCAGTGGTGGAGTGTACAGAGTTGTCAGAGTGTACAGTTGTACAGAATGCAAAGACAGATCTGTGAGAATAATCTCCACCATGGACTGATGCAGAGTTTTATAAGGACCGCAGAAGTAAAGAGAGGTGCTGGAGGAGACGGCTCAAGGATTAAAAACACTGGCTGCTTTTCCAGAGGACCTGAGTTCAATTCCCAGCACCCACCTGGCAGCTCACGGCTCCAGATCCAGAGGAGCCAGTGTTCACTTCTGGCTTCCGTGAGCACAGAATTCACATGCCACACAGACACACATGCAGACAAAACACACGTAAATATAAAATTGCTGCATTTTAAAACATATAGAAAATAAATAAAAAGAAATGTTTTCTGTCTAATTTGTTCCCTATTTTTAGTTTTTATTTTTATTTTTTGGTTTTTTGAGTTTTCCAGACAGGATTTCTCTGTGTAGCCCCGGCTGTCCTGGAACTCACTCTGTAGACCAGGCTGGCTTCGAACTCAGAAATCCGCCTGCCTCTGCTCCCAAGTGATGGGGACTAAAGGCTTGTACCACCACTGCCCATTATTTTGATTTTTTAAAATATATTTTAAATTTTATTTTTGAGATCACGTCTCTCTTTGCTCCACTCCTTCCAAACTCTCCCATGTACAATCCCACCTGCCTTATCTTTCAAATTCATGCCCTGTTTTTCCTTAATTTCTGGTAAAAGTGTGTGTGTGTGTGTGTGTGTGTGCGTGCATGTGTGAGCGCATGCACACACAATATTTTCAATCCTCACCAGAATTGCATAAAGTTTTTCTTTAAAAAGTTATTTTTACAGGGCAGAATTTTTCTCCAGTTGGGCCATTTTGTTTTGCTCAGGAAACACAGGAAGCTGTCATTTAAATCTTTTCCAATGTCCTTCACATAAGCACTATTGTATGCCTCGTATTAGCACACTGAAACCCCAGTTCGAGGAGCATAATTTCATTTATACCATTACATGGATGGTTTTGTAACTCACGTTGGCAATACCGGAGCTTCCAGTTGTGAACAATGGGCAGTCACAACCCTTGGAAGTCAGTTAAGCCAAGCGTTTCACATCTCCCTAGCAGGAACCATTGTTCACATCTGTCATCCGATATACGGCTGCTGTGCATAAATGTGATCCTGAACGTGGCTTCCTTCCTCCGATGGAGGAAATGCAGTTCTGTTTTCCAAAGCATAACAGCCCTTTGCTCTATCATCAGGCCTGCATGCGTAGCATCTTAAAACGCGGTGTGAAATTGAGGCCCTGCAATGACAGCTCGCTCTACACCAGCTCCCTGGCATCTCTCCTGCCCTTGGCTTCCCTTCTCTGGGCCAGGACTGCCAATTTGAGTCTTACCTCAGGTAACTATAGCAAAGCAAAGCCTAATCATTTTAATGGGATGGGCGACATCTTAGGGGAAAAAATAACAAAATTAAAGTTGATTTTAACCTGCAATGAAAAACACGCCATGGGGTGTTTCCATGTAAAATCTTGGATGTTATACAATGCATGGAGGGGAAACAACTGAGCCAGGGGAGGGAAAGGGAGGAAGAAGGAGGGAGGAGGGAGCAGGGAAAAGGGGAGTTTGCTGGAGTCACTTTTGGCTAAAGTCTGCTTCTAACTAAGGCTTCATGGACCGGGTTTAGAGTTTCCTGATGCTAACAATTAGTTCTACTTGGTGTCAGGCCTCTGAGAAATGGGGCTTTCAGGAGAACACTCCCTTTTATTCCTTTGTCTATCTCTTGGGGGGTCAAGTTATCTTATTGACAATGTTTGCCAGAAAGAAAAAAACAATAAAGGACCTAGTCATCTGCTTCTGTTGTAATAAATCATTTATTCTGCAGCAGGGTCTGACAGGACAGCCTTCATGTGCCCTGGTCTACAACTTGATTGGATGAAGATTTCTCCTTGCTGTACAGGAAGATTTCTCTTTAATAAACAGTAAAAAACTTGGGAACAGACATCAGGCCCCTCCTTCAACATTCGAAATGTCATAGAGGCAAGACATCATGCAGAATGAACAATCTAGCCCATTACGGTAACACATGGTTTTAATGCCACTACATTTATGTTTTCATGCTTTATGTAATCGAGGCTCATGCACTGAAGACTAGTTTAAGCAACCAAGGAATATAACATATCCAAAAAGGATAATAATAATAAAAAAAAGTGTTCTTATGTGTGATCTGAAACCATTAAAATGTGGCTTGTAAAAACCTTTTAGACAGATTTACATTTTTCTATTTATTTCCATGCATGAGTGATGCTTATATGCTGCACACATAATCCATAATTCTTATTTGGAAGTCAGAGCACAGCTTTGTATTGTTGGCTTCCTCTTTCCCCATTTACATGGGTTCTGGGGTTCAACTCAGTTTGTCAGGCTTGCCTGGCAAGCACCTTTACCTGACCAACCATCTCATTGATGCTGAAACATGACGGGCATCAGAAAAAAACAACAGGCTTGACTGAGGGACAGAATAAACACAGGAGCGGAGGCTATCATAAATCACCTGACTTTATATCAAGAGGTTTGCTGAGAAGTCCTGTAAACTTGAGGCTTATAGAACAGGAGCTTAGGTGTTCTTTCCCATTACCAGGTGTCAAATAAACTTAAGAAGGAAATTAATAGAATTTTTTAAAAAAACTAGTTGGATTTTGGGTATGGGTCAAAAGCTGTGAGCTTCCGAACTTGTGTAATATGTGTATGCACATTTAAAGTTGTTTGGGGGTTATCTTCACATTGAAGCTTTGGGTTCCTCCATTATTTGTTAGTGTGACCAACTGTGGAAAAAGTGTAGCAACTTATGGTGCCATACCCATCAAAGGCAATTGTGTTCCACAGATGCATTTTCATCATTGTTTTTAAAAATGATATAGTTGGCCTGATGGTAGTGGTAATAGCGTGTAACCCCAGCACTGGGAGGTACAGGCACAGGGGTCTCTGAGTTCCAGCCCAACCTAGTCTACAGAGAGAGTTTCAGGAGAGCCAGGGCTACAGAGAAACCCTGTATTTAAAAAAATAATAAAAGGTTATTTTTGAAAGTATGAAGAGTGCAGTAGAGTGAAAAAGAGAGAAGGATCGTGAGGAGAAAGAAAAAGAGAGGGGAAAGGTAGGGAGAAGAGAAATGTCTGAAACGAGACAAACAGAGCATCACTCGCACCTTGGTTTATTTCTATTTCATTCTTCCATGTTAACAAGAAGGACAAGTCTGAGAATTCTGTTCTGTGTATAAAGTACAGAGTGTGATGTCTTTTCCCAAAACTACAATTTGTAAAATGCAAAAGGAAAATAATTGGAAAAAGAGTCAAATAAATAGATCGTGTGTAGAAGCAGTTTTACAAACAATGTCTTTACTTTGGAGCCTTGGGATTTTACCAACTGAAGAGGGGAAAATGAAAGCCGAGAGAGAGAGAATCACCTAAAGGAATGGCGTTTGGGGATTTTTTTCCCCTTTCGTTTTCTTTTATATTGGTTGGAATACATTTTTGTTGTCGAATGGGCATTTGTCAAGAAGCTATACAGGAAAAAAAATAAGATATATTTTTATCACTGTTTTTATTTACTGTTTGTAGGGGCATGCATATAGATCTGTGTTCTTGTAAATGTGGGCCAAATGTGTATCTGTGGGCATGTTCCTGTGCATGAGTGTGTGTGTGCCTGTGGGTGACTGTAGAAGTCAGAAAACCATGTCTGGAGCCCATGAAGCTGAAGTTTAAGTTGTTATGAGTTACCCGAAGTGGGTGCTGGGAACTGACATCCGGTGCTCTTTGCTGCAGCCACATCTCTCCTGTGGCAACATGAATTCTGCTTGGATCTGAAAGACAGTTGCCTGTACACATGATGTCTTCTTTCAGTAAGCTCCTCCAAGACATGGGCTTCAGCTGCATTGGTTTGGCAATTTGTTTACTGAACAGCAGAGTTAGGGGCCTGGGCATACCCACAGACTTTACATTTTTATCACCTATGATGTCATATGTATATCTTCCTCTGGTTCCCATTTTGAACTTTCTCCTAAGTACCATGTGATTCAGCAGATTTCTACCAAGGATTCTCAAATCCGTTCGGTACTCTTGTCTTATTACTGTGGAAGAGCATGCATTTTTCCTTAGGAACTGTGGATGTGTTGTGCGCACAAGTGTAGACAATGGATGTATCTAGATAATTGCTCAAATATTGTCTCCAGTCTTTTAAACTCATGAGAAGCCTTTTAATTGTGGGACTGAAGCAATCATGAGTCTTCCAGTGAATATCTTTTTCCTTGCTGTGGGTCTTTGGTGATAGCATTAGCATGCAGACCTTTGACCCTGCTAGCCCATCTGTTCCTCCTGCTTGTTCCTCCCCTGAAGTCAATCTGGATGAAAGATGTGCTCCAGGGATAGATCACTTAGCTTTGCACAGCAGTTCAAAGTCTGAATGTCTGTCACAGTTCCTCTGGCCTGGAAATCAGGTTACAGATACTATGGGATTTTCTTCTCATAAGAGATATCTCTAACCTTCTCCAGTCATGTCTTCCCTCACTCCAGCCCAAATAGAAATAAATGACAAGAACTGGTCTTGTGATTCTTTTCTTCTTTCTTCATTAAAGTTGTCATTCTTTGCTTTTTGGTGTGTTTATAAATGTGTAAGAAGTCATGGCCTGTGCCCCATTTCTGACTTTCCTGTTTCACATTATTTTTTACTACTCTTTGTGTCTATGGAGTCTGGAAACATAGGTGGATAGAAATGAGAAAAGGTGTTTGGGACCCACATGAAGACCAAGCTACATATGTGTGGGGGAGCAAAGGTCCAGCCAGTGTATGCTCTTAAGTTAGAGGTTCATTCTCTGAGAGCCCCTAAGAGTCCAGGTAAGTTGACTCTGTAGGTCTGTCTGTGGAGTTCCTATCTCCTTCAGGGCCCATAATCCTTCCCCTTATTCTTCCTTGGTCTTCATGTGAGTCCTGAACTACTGGAACGGGGGCTATCCCAAAAGCTGTTGCCTATTCATAGGATATATTCTTCTAGCTGGGCTGCCATGTCTGGGCTCAGTGGAAGAAATTGTGTACTGTAGAGTCTTGATGTGCCAGAGTGGGAGGATGCCCAAGGGGTCCCACCCGCTCAGAGGAGAAGGAGAGGGACTGTGGGAGGGGGTGACAGGGAGGGAAAGCAGTGAATGTAAAGTGAATAAGTAAATTGTAAAAACAAACAAATTAAAATGAGCAAAGGTATCTTCAGACAGCTTGCAAGGGATCTGCGCCGTGTCAATTATAAATGGAAGACAACAAGTTTAGACATTTATAGAAAGGCACGCGCTTTTGAAGATTCCCAAACCAATTGCGTCTGAATCATGCTTGCTGGGTTGTGTGTTCTGATGGCACCATTGCCCTGCCAAGTGGTTGACTCAAAGTAGTATGCAGGGTTTCTCTACCAAAATGCATTTTCGTTGTGTATTTATTCTTGTCATCCCCCAAAATTAAATTACGGGCTGGAGAGATGGCTCAGCGGTTAAGAGCACTGCCTGCTCTTCCAGAGGTTCTGAGTTCAATTCCCAGCAACAACATGGTGGCTCACAACCATCTGTTATAGGATGCAATACACTCTTCTGGTGTGTGTCTGAAGACAGCTACAGTGTACTCATACAAAAATAAATAAATCTTTTTTAAAAAATTAAATTAAACACTGTGACTTTACATATACCCCATGAGAAAAATATAGGGCTTATCTTGAATACTACTTAGTTACATATGAAATTATTAGTAGACATTAAAATAGTTCATGTATGAAGCAATATGTTCCTATGTTACTCCAGGACTAATGCTTGTTTTAGGAATTAAACACTGTATTACATTTACTCATTTATTTCAGTTTGACTTAGACATGCATGCTCCTATGATTTTGATATAAGAAATTTATTAAGAAGCTATGTATAAAATGTAATGACATGGAGATAAGAATTAAAAATGCTAAAAATAAAAGTGATAGATTATTGACAGATTTTTTGGAAATGGGAGCACCATAAACTCAGCATATTAATCCGGAGTTCTCTTATATCTAAATTATCAGTTAGCTTAGAAAAAGAAATCAGTCAAGTGAGAGTTGGTTGGTGTTCAGAACCATGTCTTAACTACACTCTTGCTCTTCTGCTGAGAAGTCAAACCACACTGTAGTAAAAATCTTTGAGAAATGATTAATAAGTTTGTTTATATTTTCCATGTATTTATTATATTTTTATATTTTAGTTAAATACAACTATATCACTTCCCCTTCTTTCCCCACTCCCCATGTCCCCTCCCTACAAGACCTCCAGACCCTCCCATGTCATCCACCACTTTAAAATTGATAGGCTCTTTCTTGGTCACCATTGTTAAAAATAAATATTATAAAAATAGTTTGTCATATAGGTTTAGTTATTTTTAACTTATGTAGATGGGTGAGTGTACACATGTGTACAAATGTAATATGTACATGCTTGGTTCCCAGTGAAGCCTGAAGAGATGTTTATCTCCTTGAAATGGAGTTGCAGGTGAGTGGGAGCCGCAAGGGGGTATTGGGAAATGAAGAAGGATGCCATGCGAGAGTGGTAAGTGCTTCTAACTTCTAGACCTGATGTATAGAGTTTTCTAAAAAATACTTTACAGGTATACTTTGAAACTGGAAAAGGTTATGACATCAAATATCTGCTTTAGTTTACTGAGAGCAATGAACTGAATAACTCTCTTTAAGATGAAATGTATTTTGATGGGTCTTTTTGTACCATTGACCAACTTCTCCAAAGGCCCTGCATTTTTTTTTTTTTTAGATTTTTTTTTATTACGTATTTTCTTCAATTACATTTCCAATGCTATCCCAAAAGTCCCCCATCCCTCCCCTCCCCTCCCCCGCCCCGGCCCTGCATTTTTACAAGGCTGAGAGAGCAAATAGGAGTATTCAGCCAGAGTGGAAGCTTAACACTGTTAGGTTAAAGATAAATAATTATTTTCAAAACACCCCAAGGGCTGGAGGGACCATGACTCTGCAGTTAAGAGCACTTGGCATGCTGTTTTTCTAGAGAACCCAAATTCATTTTCCAATACACATTTCAGCCCGGGCAGCCCACAGTCACCCATTATTCCAGTTCCAGAGATATCTTGCCTCCATCAAGTCTGAAAAAGCAAACACACACACAGAGAGACACAAAATAGACCTTAAAAACAAATCACCTGCCTTATAATGTATCTATTTGAATAATAACATTCCAATATTAGTCTGCATGTTACAAGTATATCTAATAAACTTCAAAAAGGTATAGAAGCAAAGCAATAAACATCAACCAAAATATACACTCTCATAGAAGGGAATTCCCTTTTGCTAAACAAGAATTCGAGAAACAAGAAAACAAAACTCAACAGCAAGAATTTCCTTCCCGAGATCTTTGAAGGCTGAAGGGCTGGCCCAGCGATACAAACTCTGTGTTCCATCTCCCATACTGCGGAAACAGCAGTAAAATTTGCCTTTTATGCCATAGCCTCTTCCTTTCTAGTCATGTCGGTGTCACTACAGAGTGTGTTGCTACCAGCTTCTCTTCACATGTTCAAATGGGGACAAGTCTTGGAACTTTAAAGCATGATTCTTTCTGAAAGAGGAGTGCCCTAATCATGCGGGAGCCTGTTTGTTAGGGCTCCAGATGAAGAAAAGGAAATGCACAGGAAAGTGCCCCGAGGACGTGCTTGTCTGGTTTCAGACAAAAGTACCTATTCTATTTATTTTCTTAAGAGTCATTTGCTTAAACAAATTATATAAACGTACTGAATTACATGTTGACACAGTAAATTAAATAATAATAAAACTCAAATTCCCAGATAAGATGCTAATTGCAGCTTCTAAAATATACCTAAAAGTAATTATTCTCTCTATTTTATGATTATTATTAAATTATCTGATATGTACTCCATGTCATAAAATGGGAAAAGTTAAAGTTAGTTATGGGTAAACAAAGAAGAAACTGGCATTCTCGAATAATTCTTTTTAGTTTATAACTGAGATTCATTTCCTTTGGTTTTGAAGAAGGTAGGTAAAATCTTAGACAGAAGCAAAGTGAAATATTGTTACAAACTACTATGGTGTTATATGTCAACCGTGTGTTTAAAAGGCCTCAGGGCTTGAAGTAGAGCTAAGTAATAGAGTGAGTGCTTGTCATATATATAGATGGGAGATCCTGGGAGTGATCCTCTGTGTGTATGTGTGTGTTTGTGTGTGTGTGTGTGTGTGTGTGTGTGTGTGTGTGTGTGTGTGTGTAAAAGAGACAGAGACAGAGAAATAGAGAGAAAGTAGAGACAGAGAGAAAGAGAGACAGAGAGAGAACAAAATCATTCAGTTGAATTAAGATTTTTCACCATACCTATATTAAAGAACTAATGTTTGTTTAGTTCGGAAAACATTGTTCATTTAAATTCTTTTAATTCCTCCAAGTTCATTAAATTGATTTAAAATTACTAAATATATAAATATAACAGGCTCAGTCCATATAGTGTTACTTGCATGCACGCTTTTGGTGTTGGCCATCTAGCATTGGATAGCAACTGGTGAGTTCTTGCCTGGGGAAGACTGTTCTTCTGTCTCTCAGCATTGCTTTGATGCTTTGTGGAGGGTTGCAGCATCGTGGACTCTTCTCTATCCACTTTGGAGTGTCTACCGTTGTTGTCCTTGTTTAGCTCACATTTAGGGAGCTTATTTGTAAGAAACTGTAGGGGTAGGTTTTTTAGTTTACTCTTACTTATTTGTGTGTGTGTGTGTGTGTGTGTGTGTGTGTGTGTGTGTGTGTGTGTGTGTTAGTTACCGGGTACACCTGAAGGAGTTCCCTCTGGAGGCCAGGAGTAGATGTTTAAAGTGGTACTGGAGTTACAGTAGTTATCAGCCATGTGATACGGATTCTAGGAAACCAACCTGGGTCCTCTGTAAACACACCAAGGGCCCTTAACCACTGATCCTTCTCTTTAAACCCAGAAACAAACTATCTTTAAAAATGTTTGTCTCTAATCTCCTTCTGTCTCTTTCTGTATAATGGTACCTATTTCCCCTATTCCTATATGGGCCAGTGCCATATAATATACACTCAATTAAAAGTTTTCTTGAAAATTTATTTACTGGCTGCATCTATCTGTTACTTAGTTACAATCTAGAGTTACAACTCATATCTAGAAGACTTAACTAGAAAAAAGAAATGGAAAAAGAAAAGGAACTTACCATTCTATCAATATATTTCCCTCTACATGGTAAGCACAAATGTGCTTTGTTGATTTGAAGAGAAGAGATCTTCCCAGTTACAGTGATTTTCTTCTTCAGGTTTTTAGTCACATGGCTTGTTTTCATATTTGATTGACAGTATTCCATAAGGGAATGTGTGAGTATCTATCGAGCTGCCTTTTGTCCTGTGTAAAACTTCAGTGCTCCAGGAGTGTGGAAGACAGCTGGCAGGTCGCTGTGCAGGAATGGCACAGCCCAGACAAGCTTTCAGCATTCTGGCAGTGTCTTGATGGTCTGGGAGCTGGAAACAGACCCTAGGAAAAGAGTGAAGACAGAAAAATAGCTCCCTGTGGAAGAAGTTAAGAATTTTTCTAATAGCATAATGAGTGAGCCAATCAAGAGACACAAATCCCAGCTACTGTTTAAGAGATGACAAGCCACTGGGAAGCATTCTGTATAAAAAAATCCCTCACTGGTTCACCTCCTGCATCACTGGATCACCTCCTACATCACTGGATCACTTCCTGTATCACTGAACCACCTCCTGCATTATCACAGGGCCACCTTCTACATCATCACTGGACCACCTTCTACATCATCACTGGACCACCTTCTACATCATCACTGGACCACCTTCTACATCATCACTGGACCACCTTCTACATCATCACTGGACCACCTTCTACATCATCACTGGACCACCTTCTACATCATCACTGGATCACCTCCTGCATCACTGGATCACCTCCTGCATCACTGGATCACCTTCTGCATCATTACTGGCTCACTTTCTGCATCAGCGGATTACCTCCTGTATCCTTCTATCTCATGTGGATGTGAGTGGTGCAGTGAACTGGATTCGTTCTAAGCTCAGTCTGTTCCCTAATTGTGTGTCAATGAAATAAAACACTTACAGAGACTATGGAGAATAATCAAAAACATTACAGAAGAAAATAATTCAAACACACACGTGCACACACACAAACACACACACACACACACACACACACACACACACACACACACACAGGTATCTAGAAATTTAAAGCAATCAAAGTTAAAACAACAAAACCAACAACAACAAAAAACACATCTATTTTACTTTTACATAGGCAAGTCTCCCAAATTGGCTTAATTTAGCTACAATCTTACGAGGTACATCAAATTTTACACTACAAAACTTTAGTTTCATTTGTAACTGGAGAACATGGAAATCAAACCTAGCATATTTATCAACTAGTATCACAAGGAATCATAACCTTAAGAATTTTAAAATACTTAACATTAGGCAGATGGGTTATCAGTAAGGGCAGCTGAAGACAAGACTGGGGACCGGAGTTCAAATTTCAGGGACTAACATGGTAGAAGGAGATGGCCAGTCCCTGTAATTCTTCTCTTATATCCACACATAAGCTACGGTGTCCACACACACGCAAAATTCATAGGCACACCCACACGGCAGACACAAAATAAATAAAAGTGTATTGTTTATTTATTTTATTAATCATTTTATTTGTTTATATTTCAGATGTTATGTCCCTTCCTTGTGTCCCCTCCATGAACCCTCCTCCATCCCCCTCCCCTTTGCCTCTAAGAGGGTCCTCCCTCACCCACTCACCCACTTCTACCTCACCCCTCTAGTAACCTCCTTCTCTGGGTCATCAAGCCGCCACAGGGACAAGCTCTTCCCCTCTTACTGATGTCAGATAAGGCAGTCCTCTACTATATATGTAGCATGAGCCATGGACCGACTCATGTTTGACTCATGTTTACTCTTTGGTTGGTGGTTTAGTCCCTGGGAGCTCTTAGGGGTCTGGTTAATTGATATTATTTTTCTTCTTATGGGGTTGCAGTCCCTGTTAGCTCCTTTGATCCTTCCCTAACTCTTCCTTTGGGGTCCCTAGGCTCAGTCCAATGGTTGTCTGTGAGTATTTGCATCTATCTGAGTCGGGTGCTGGCAAAACCTCTCAGAGGACAGCCATACCAGGCTCCTGTTTGTAAGCACATCTTGGCATCAGCAATAGTGTCAGAGTTTGGTGTCTGCAAATGGAATGGATCTCACAATGGGGCAGTCTCTGGATGGCATTTTCTTCAGTCTCTGCTCCATTTTTGTCCTGTATTTCCTTTAGACTTGGAAAATTCTGGGTTAAAAATGTTTAGATGGGTGGGTGGCCCCATCCCTCCACTGGGAGCCATGCCTATCTATTAGAGCTGGACTCTTTAGGATCTAACTCCCTGATGTTAGGTGTTTTAGCTAAGGTCATCTCCACTGGGTCCTAAGAACCCCCCGGCATCCCTGGCATCTAAGACTTTCTAGTGGTTCCCCAAATTACTCAGCTATTAAAAACATCAACTTCACGAACTTTGTAGGCAAATGAATGGAAATAGAAAATATCAACCTGAATGAGGTTACACAGACCCAAAAGGACATATGTGGTATCTACTCACTGATAAGTGGATGTTAGCCCAAAAGCTCAGAATACCCATGGTACAACTCAACAACCATATGAAACTTTAAAAAAGGGAAGGCCAAAGTGTGGGGAACAAAATAATCATGGGAGGCAGAAGTGGGGAACTAGGTGGGAGATGGGGAGGGAGGGAAAAGGGGATAGCAGGAACAGTTAAGGGAAGAGACAAGAGAAAATATATTTTAATTAAAACACTTTCTACCACTGTCTTTATATCAGCAAACCCCTTCTCTGAGTTGATTTCTCTCCAGTCTGATGCAAGACACATAAATTTATACTGTAAATATAGGACACATTGCATGGTATAATTTATTTTCATTCTTAACTGAAGACGATGAAGGTCAATCACATACCTTTGTCAAACAAATTCTTAGGTTCCAGGGTTTCAATTTATCTATTTGTCTAAAAATCAAAAATAGACACACAAATTTAGTTGTAATCCATTAATTCCATTTTCCTGGTCTGGCCCACCCAAAGATCACAGCAGATGTGGATTAAATAGAGATTTATTTGTGATTATTGACCATATCTGAACCTGGACCTACCAGCTTCATTACAGTCTGTGTCACAGTAGCCTGGATCAGGCTGCTACTGTGGCTGGAATAATATTCATCTACTGTCAGCACTCCTATATTAAAACAAATTAGCCCAGTGATTAATGAATATCATAGTCAGTCTGTGGATTTTCTGTACAGAAGCCTTAGTGTGAAATCCATCAGCTTCCAAGTCAGCGAGATGATTTCTAAAGCAAAATCATGCCCCTGTGGACTTCAGAAGCATGTGGGAAAGGGCTTCAGATGATAGACTAGAGAAGAACGATCCTTGGGTCTCTAACAGATGGAAGACAGGTGAGGTTTGGTGTCCATTCCAGGCTCTGTTGTTAGCACAGAATAGATAGAGACCTCATTCATAGGATACATAGACACAGCCTAGCATAAGGAAGTCTGAAGAGCAAAGAGACGTACTCTTATAGAATGGTTTTCTAACACATAAAGCTATAGACTTTAGTGAGAGGCAGACTCGCAGAACGTCCTCTAACACTTTTCCACCTGCCAAAAAGTAACCTCAATCTCATATTGTTTATAAGCACTAAGAAGATATAATTTGAAAAAATGTAAGGTTAAGTCTGGAATAAGATGAGCAAAACTGGGATGTCCGTGTTTGTCAGGCTATAGTACAAAAGTTATTTGTCCATGTAAAGATAGCATGTGACCTGTTTAGTACACTGCATGTGGTTGATATGCACAATATTATAAAGGTACTAATATGTACATATACAACCATGTCCATATTGCTAAGCTTAATTATAATGTTTTAAGTCTGTGTACAGTCACACACCTGTACACACATGTATTGCTGAAGCACAATATCTTACAAACTTATTCAGAGATGACTTAGCAACAGTGAGCATGCACTGCTCTTACAGAGGACCTGAGTGGTGAGTTTGGTTCCAGTACACACATCTGGTGGATCACTGTCACCTGCAACTCCAGTGACAGAAGCTAAGTGCCTTCTGGCCTTGTGTAGATATTCAAGTTCTCACCATTTCTTTGCAGGGACTCAGCTTATACTTGAATTGATCATCTTGAGTTTATTTCCCCAATTTCCCTCATTGGTTATTCTCTGCCTTTCATGCTTCAAACCTTCTTTCAAAGATTTGTTTTTATTTTTTTTTTTATGTGTATGTGAACATGCTTCAGAAGCCAAAAATGGCATTAATTCTAGGGAATTCTGGTGTATTACAGGTGGTTTTGAGCCACCTAATATGGCTGCTGCAAACCAACCTCTGGTCCTGTAGAAGAAAGGCAAGCTCTGTCCGTTGATGAAGACTGGAAGCACTAATTGGATTCAGTGAGGTACTTAAAGAAACAAGGACAAGTTCTGAGGGAAACATTTTTCAGGGAACACATTAAGTTAGAGAAAGGAAATGAAAGACATGATGAAAAACACTACATATATGTATTAAGTGGTCAAAGAATAAATCATTATTTTTAAAACCTCTATTCTATATTTTGTTTCTATAAAGGAGATAATTAGTTAACAGAAAACCCCGAGATGAAATGTTTATGGCACATGAAAACATTATTAGGGGACATCTCAGATCAGACACAGTGTTGAGTCAGATGTTATTATCATCTCATTTAAGTATAGTGAGGTTATCCCACATCTTGGATTGTCTTTCACTGTCAGACTTGGGGGCTGATAGAAGAGACACACTGTGCATGTGATGTGCGTGTACACATAGATGACAGGAGTGTTCAGGTGTGACTACTTGCATAAGTGTTCTATTGCACAGGTGGAAATACATTGACAATGTCCAGTGTCTATCCTTAACTTCTACCTGGTTTGAGCAAAGATTTTATGTTGCTCAATATTGTGTACACCAGGCTGAATGGTTTGTGAGTTTCCAAGGATTCTCCTGTCTTAGACACATGGAGTTGTAATGGTGGTGCTGTCATGATGGTGCTGGGACTCAAACTCAGGTCCTCTAGGAGAGCAGCCAGTTCTCTTAACCACTGAGAAATCTCTCCAGCTTGAAAAATTAAACGAAAAAAAAAAAACCTTTTTGCATAATTACTTCCTTAACCAAAAAGGTCTAAAGCTGCAATAGAAATATTTGGCTTGGAAACTCGTGAGCTTTCTATGTGCTTTAATAAATGCTAACTTTAGGAGAGATTAGGTGTTTGCAGAATGTTGCTGGGTTTCTAGACAGAGAGCATTTCCTGGCAGTACCTGGTACTATCAATAGGAATCTAAAAGAACCTCGGATTTAAGTAAATGAGTAAAACGAGCTATTGAATAAACACCAGGAAAAACTTTGCCACAGTCATTTGACTACTCCATCACCTTGGCCCAACACTGAATCTCTATGTCTCTGTTTTTTTTTTTTTTTCTTACCAGAATAGTTCATGAAACTAAATAAAATGTACAGCTTTCAAATGCCAAGGTGTCTCTGCTGCCCTAATTCAGTTCAGTCTTGGCATAGTGGCTGCTAGAGAGCCCCTTCATTCCCAGCACTGAAGCACAGTGGGTACTTGGGTTAGCTTCTCTTCCATTGTTATACTATGATACCAGGGCAACTTAGAGAAGAAGTAGGTTATTGCTTGCTTACCGTTTCAGAGGGTTGGAGCCCATGACCAACATGGCAGCAGGCAGGCAGATAGGCAGATAGCTGGAACAGCACCCAAGGACATACATACGATCCACCATCAGAAAGTTAAGAGCTAATTCGCAATGTCATGGGCTTTTGAAACCCAAAATCTGTCCTGAGTCGTATGCTTCCTCCAACAAGGCAGCACCACTTAATCTTTACCATGCAGCTTCACCAACTGGGGACTGATTATTAAATATATAAGCCTATTTGAACTCACCACAATATTGGTAAAAATCTTGTTTTCTATGAAGATGTGGAAATGCTATGAGCATATCACAGTATATTATAAGTTTAGATTTTTATACTGGATGTAGCTAACCATATTTTATACATATATTCCTTATATTTATTAATAAATATTATATATAAATATATATCCAAACCAGAATTATTTATATAATTCTGGTATATATATATATATATATATATATATATATATATATATATATATATACTGTTGTTTGTTACAAAATGAATGCTAGCCATACCTTAATCATAATGGACAAAAATCATCTTACCCTGAAGGTGAACCTGATGGATTGACATATCAGCTTTCTTGATTTGTTTTTTTGTGCACATGGCCCAAGAAACCCAACTTCCTTTACTCAAAAATTCCTGTCACATGTTTGCTTGCTTTTAAATGGCCAGTTCATTGTGAGTAGACATATTTTTCATTAATTACCCTGGCTGGTTTAAGCCTACTGTTTGTGTCTTACATTAGAGACTCTAACAGGTCTAACAGGGAATGTAACCTCATTAGAATAAAGTCAGTGCCCTATATGTTTAGAAGAAGCTCACGTCTTAGAAAAAGGTAGAAACAAAGATGGTCAAACCCAAAGAACATAGAATACTAAAACCCAAATATTACATTTACCCATGATCCTTCACACCTCAGTACAGTGACTTTAAGGATACAGGGCTTGTGAGTCTTCCTGTCTCACCACACAAAGGGGACGTTCTTTTGTTACAATGATCAGCAAGACTCTAATTTAGTGACATGCACACATAGACACACACATGCATACACATGAGCACACATACACAGTCAAAAACAATCAGAATCAAAGTTATCTTAATACCCAACTTTTGAGCAAGAAAGACTATAAATGAAAATGAATCAGGAAATGCTCCTGACAATGTTCCGAGTAATACTTTTTAAAATCAAGTGTGTTTTATTGAACTCTGCTCTGATACATTAAATAGTATTGTAAATGGTTCCTATGTTGCTATCTTTTTGAGACCGAGACAGTGTATTTAAGATATGGTCTTGAACTTATGCTGCAACAAGGCATTGTAAGTCTAAGAATGGAGAAATGGGTTGCCAAGTTGAGGGAGCAGGAACGATTGTCGTTACTGTAATTGTCCTAATCCTTGTCCATGGTCACAAACCCTGATGTAATAATGACTGGATGTCAGTCAGTATTCAGGGAACAGAAGGAAGTGGAGTTCATTGTGACTGAGGCATACCACCTTCACCAAGACAGTAACCTGCCAAATCCCAGGGCAGTTTAACCTTCATTTATCAGTGCTTATTGGCAATGAGCTGACTTGAGTCTTTTGTCATTGCTCTGCTCCCATGAAGTGGAGCAGACCAGATGAGTACTGTTCAATATGGTCACATGTGTCAGTATTTGGTTATTGATTGCTGGTTAGTGCTGTATCTTTCTACATCATAAGAGATCCCTTGTATTGTGGAGCAAGGTAAACCAGAGAGGTTGATATTGAGCTTAATAAAAGGAGATTGATATATTTGGCATTTATGGAGTTAATTGTTTTCCTTTAACATACACTGAGTAGTTATATAATATAAAAAGCTCTTTTTTATATCCCTCAGTGCATACTGGGACTTCACATATAGAATGTTCCCGCCCCCGCAAAAGAAAAAAAAAAATCCAGTCGTTGCCAAAATCTACATTTTCATTTGGCGAACTAGTTAAATCTATTCATAATCTGGTGCCTGAATCAAATTTCAGAGCCGACTAGACTGCCTTGGCTCCTGGTTTTTGTTGCTCAACCTGTCTCCGACTGAATTTAGCTATGATGTTACATCTTTCGCTGCAGAATTTCTAATAAGGGCAGCTTGTTTTCCTTCGCCACTGAAGGGTTCATACACAAGAATCAGCATTTGCAGAGTAGTGGCTCACTCAGAGCCACCATGAAGCAGACTTTAGAAAGCAACTCCTTCTTTCTTTAACTCCTTTGCTTTGTTTTTCTCCTCTAAATGTTCACCACAATAGCTATAACTCAACAGAAAATCCGTGAACTTTGTTGTGAAAACACAGTGAAGGATCAAGAGGAAGTCATGAAGACTTAAGGATGTCCTTGTGAAGCCAGACAGTGACTTTGTGTTTGTATGGTGGAAGGAACATGTGAGGACCGATGAGGATCAGACAGGACTGTTATCTGGCAGAGGGCCTTGGTATTTTTTGCTTGCAAGATATCCTGTGAGAGGACAAGGAAAGTGAGAAGAAAAGACAGCATTGAGAAATCAGTGGACAGACCTCTGGAGAGCTGGAGTTTCAATAGAAGTGAGAAATTCAAATGTTGACTTTGCTGCTGGTGGTAAATATAGTTTTTATTCTACTGTGCAGGCTGGGTAGCACATCTTGTCTACCAACTGGGAGACAGACTGGATAGTTCAGGCTACAGGTTGCTCCTTTAGTGAACCTATGGAAAGCAAAAGTTAAACCTTTTCCTCTGCTCAAAAGAAGTATTATTCTAGTTTCTTTTTCTGAAAGGAGTCCTAAGCTTTGTGATTGAAGAGAAGCATCAAATTCCATGCCATGACCATGTTCACAGCTGTAGAATTATTTGCAACAGTACTAAAAAAAATCATTGTTAAGGATCAAGATGGAGAAGAAGCCCATGAAAATAAGCAAAGCACTTTGAAATCAAAGATGGAATGATTTTTAAGTTAAAGGAGAAGAAGTAGTATATCATGAGGATTTGTCTCAAAAAAGGGAAATGAGATAGAGATAGAGACATCGTTGCAGATAGATGGGTAAATGATAGGTAAGGGGGGTGGTCAGGGAGAGAGAAAGATCAGGTTATGATTAATGTTCATACATTAGTAATGTTTTGAACTCTGTGAGCCATAGAATCTCCATAATGTTTTCTGAGATCTGGCACTATAGCTCACAGAAGCAACCAGAGATAATATATAAACATATAGGCATAGCTATCTTTTCAATAAAATTTTATTTACAAAATGAAAATGAAATTTTTGCCTTCTGTCACTACACCACTGGTGACGGGCTCAATTACTCTCATATGAAGTGAGAAATGATAGAATATTGTCCCTTTCCTCCTTCAGTTTCGGAAACAAAATGTGAGGTGAAGAATTTAAAAGGAGAAAAGGTTTATTTTAACTCACTGTTTCAGCAATTTGTGTGCATGGTTTCTTGGTTCTGTTTCTCAGAGTCTGAGGTAAGGCTGCATATCTTGGAAAGATGGGCATGGCTCAGGAAAGCTGCTCACTTCTTGACAACCAGAAAGCAGAGAGAGATCAGAGACAAATCATATCCCTGAAAGACATGTTCCCAATGACTTATTACTTTCTTTTTTTACCATTTTAAAAATTATTTTCTTTATTTACATTTCAAATGTTATCCCCTTTCCTAGTTTCCCTTCCAAAACACCCCTATCCCTTCCCCCTCCCCCTGCTCATCAACCCACCCACTCCTGCTTCCTGGCCCTGGCAGTCCCCTATACTGGAGCATATAACCTTCACAGGACCAAGAGCCTCTCCTCCAATTGATGGCCGACTAGGCCATCCTCTGCTACATATGCAGCTAGAGCCATGAGTTCCACCATGTGTTGTCTTTGGTTGGTGGTTTAGTCCCAGGGAGCTCTGGAGATACTGGTTAGTTCATCTAGGTCCTTCATTGGGGACCCTGTGCTCCATCCAGTGAATGGCTGTGAACATCCACTTCTGTATTTGTTAGGCACTGGCAGAGCCTCTCAAAAGACAGCTATATCAGGCAACTTATTACTTTCAACTAGAGTCCATTAATAGTCTATTCTATTATGAAATCATAAGTGTATTTTATACAAAAGTACTTTAATCATCCTGTTAATCCAATCTACTCTTTGTTTTTGAAGATTTATTTATTTTACAGGTATAGATTTTTTGCATGCATATGCCT
Source organism: Mus musculus (assembly GCF_000001635.26). Lineage (NCBI taxonomy): Eukaryota > Metazoa > Chordata > Mammalia > Rodentia > Muridae > Mus > Mus musculus. Next base: position 111,911,894 of record NC_000077.6, on the reverse strand, counting down.
GTGCATGCACGTGTGTGTGTGTGTGTGTGTGTGTGTGTGTGTGACTGTTGGTAGGAGGACACTAGGGAGAATTTGAAAGTGATAGTGCTGGGTGGACACCATCAATATAAATTGAATAAATGTATGCAAACTTAAATGGCTCAGAAACACTTAAGGAAATATTCAACATTCTTGGCCACCAGGGAAATGCAAACAAAAACTACTTTGATATTCCACTGTACATGTCTCAGAATGGCAACAATCTACTATGCCAGTCACAACTCATGCTTGCAAGGATGTAGAGCAAAGTAAATGCTCATCTATTGCTGGTAGGAGTGCAACCTTGTACAGCCACTGGGGAAATCAATATGACAAGTTTCTCAGAAAATTGGGAATCAATATACCTCACTTATCATCTATACCACTCTTAGACATATCCCCAAAGGACACTCCATCCTACCACAAGTACATTTACTCAAGTATGTTTATTATAATTTTATTCATAATAGCCATAAGCTGGAATGAACTTAGATGTCACTCAACTGAAGAATGGATAAAGAGATTATGGCACATTCACACAATGGACCGTTGCTCAGTGGTTGAAAAAAGATGACCTCCTAAAAAATGGAGGCAAAAGGATACAACTAGGAAGAAACCAATCATCCTGAGATAGATAACTCACAACCAGAAAGATAGATATACTATGCATTCACTTATAAATGGATATTAACTGTTAAGTAAATGATATCCAAGCTACAATTCACACACACAAAGAGGTGAGGTGAAGAGGAGAGATCTAGAGATGGCACATGGATCTCCCTGAGGAGGAAAAATAGAATAGATTTTGCATGTAGACTGGGGACAGGTTGGGGTCCATGACAGGGGAAATCAGGTTGAAAGTGGAGGGAAAGAGTATGGGACAACTAGCTGGAATTGGGTGGGGACCTTGAGGGGATGATGTGAAAACTGAGTTCAGTGGAAACTTTCTTGATTCCTTAAGAGTGACCCTAGTGAGAATTCCTAGTGATGGATCATATGGAGTCTCAACTGGCTTTCTTTTGTGGCTAAAAAAGGCTCTACTGATGAGTTGTCAATCATTGACATCCCTTGGAGATCCCTAAACAACCCAGGTTGATACTAAAGGAAGGTTAATGGAAACTGACAGCAGGGCCACATTGCAGAGGACAACTTCTACTCAACTCATTGAACATAGAGAAGACAATCTGCTGTAGGCTTGGAGCCTTCACCCCTACAATGATATTCTGATACAGACATAGATTGGTGCCTGGCTCAGTAGTCATCAGAGTAGCATCCTCTGGCAACAGACTGGAAGAAGTACAGAGAGGTACAGAGACCACAGACAGACATTATTTGGAAAGAGTCTAACTTAAAGGTTTCCTTCAGGAACCCCATAGAAGGCAACAAAGAATAACTATAGTAGTCAAAGTGGATGGAGGACATCAGGAGAACATGGCCCACTGAGCCAACTAAGCAGGGCTCACATGGTCTCACATAGACTAAAGATGCAAGCCTAGACTGCATTGGTCTGCATCAGATTCCCCCCACCCCCGTGTGTGTGTGTGTGTGTGTGTGTGTGTGTGTGTGTGTGTGTGTGTGTGTTCTGCCCATTCATCCTCGTTTAGAGACGTGCTCTTTTTGAAGAGAAAATGGAGGAAAGTGGATCATGGGCTGAGGAGAGGTGTAGTGGTCTGGGTAGCTAGGAGAATTGGAAGAAGAGAAGACTGTGAATGGAGTGTATTGTATGAAAGAAGAATCTATTTTCAATAACAATAAATGACTACGATAGTGGAGAAGTTACCAAAATGTGATACAGAGACATGGAGTGGGTGTATAGTATTGGGAAAATGAGATAGAGTTGTGGAAGTCATCTATTTATAAGGTAGACACAGTCTGGCAAGTCAAGTACAATGCAGAGCAATTAAAAAAAATCTACGTCTGTGTTTGGGAAGTGAAGACTTCCTCAAGTGAGATGAGCTGACTTTATTGATTCTCTCTTGTTCATCTGCTACCTGCAATCCTCGATAAATTATACTTAGTTTAACAGCAAGGGTCACTTTCTAATCCATACACCACCCAAATGCTGAACATGTCTATTGAAGTGTTATGTCCATTTGTATATAATTTTCCAACCCTTCAGAGGCAAATTAAATTATTGAAAGGCATCTCTATGAAGTGTCACATGTACAAAAGCCATGAAAGCATAATGATGCCCATGAATTTCAATAGTATTTTACTTTTGTTCCCAACTAAAAGAAAGAAAGAAGAAAAGAAAGAAAGAAAATGAATGAGTAAATGAATGAAAGAAAGGAAGGAAGGGAGGGAGGGAGGGAGGGAGGAAGGAAGGAAGGAAGGAAGGAAGGAAGGAAGGAAGGAAGGAAGAGAGAGAGAGAGAAAGAAAGAGAGAGAGAGAGAAAGAAAGGGAAAGGAAAGGAAGAGAAGAGAAGAGAAGAGAAGAGAAGAGAAGAGAAGAGAAGAGAAGAGAAGAGAAGAGAAGAGAAGAGAAGAGAAGAGAAGAGAAGGATTTTCATGCTATATCCAGCAAAAATCAGGATTCCAATGAAGAAATGCTTAGGGTAGGAGAAATGATAGAAAATGAGCAAATATTATAAAAATGGGATCTCACTGATAATTTTCATATAGTTTGTGCAGTTTTAGGTTTGTGAAACAGAAACTCATATAACCTAGATCTTCAAACTCTATCTACAGCTGAGAACGATTCTGATCTTCCTGCCTCCACCTCCTGTGTCCTAGGATTATAGACATAAGTGTATCTAAATGTAAGCTCTTCCTTTGAGGATAACACCAAAGTCAAGTCAAAATGGATCAGGAAAACCCCACCCCTATAACCTCACGCAATTGAGAAATGCTGGGAATGGGAGAAACAGTCTTCCCCAGGAAAGCACACCAAGTATTTATACAATACCAAGCAGTCAGCCCTGGAAACACATACATATAAGTAACATTACATAGACTGAGCAGATAATATAGGAATATATACATTTACACATACAAAAATGTATGTAATAACAATTAATAAAGGGGCCATGAATTTAAAAGAGAGCCTAGGGTAGCTAGACCAAGGAGGGGTAGATGAGAGGGTAGGAGGGAGATAAGGAAGAGAGAATGCAATTCTATTATACTCTCAAAAATATGGGGGAAAAGCAAAGCTCTTTTCTTTTCTTCTCCCCAAGTATGTTTGAGCTTTCATTAGCCGGCTTGCTCATGCCATTTCTCCACATCTACTCTTTGCTCTGTTTTTCTCTTTTCTTTTTGAGTGGAATAATGTCATTTTGAATCATTGGGTGGAACCAAAACCTGTAGTCTACAGTCAATGGCCCTGAGCAGTACTGCTTGCTGATAAAATATAAGCTGATTTCCTATGAATTGGTGTACTTCATGAGTTTTCAATACTTAACCACATCTCATATTCCTCTCTCTCTCTCTCCCTCTTTCTCTCTCTCTCTCTCTCTCTCTCTCTCTCTCTCTCTTTTCTATCTTCCTCTATAGTCTCCTAGGTGGGAATTGCTCTGGCTCTTTGTTTTATCATCACTATGATAAATGTCTGTTCAGGTGAAAGAAAATCCCAACTAAAATTCTATTAACATAAGCATATAAAGCCTGTGTTGGCATCGACCTTCTTTATAATCATTTCTGTGTGCCCACTATCTGGCAATTCTCACATTTTTGATGTATAGCAAATCATTAATTAATTAATTAATTAATTAATTAATTAATTGGATTATTTAAAACTATCATTTTACTCTTTATCATTTAATGAGGTTGAATAATTCTGAAGGACCATTATTTAGGATTTCAGTGTTATTAAAACATTCCCCACAACACCCATGACTTTTGGTACCATAATCAAAAGTAAAAATATGATAAAATCAAATAAGCAAGCAAGCAGATAGGATAAGAAAGAGAAATAAACCAGTTTTTCATCTTATAACAAATTGTGATAGTCCCTTCCTAAGCTCCTTTTCCTTGGCACTTGCTGTGAAATTTTGAGGATGCACATTTGGATCCTTAGAGCCTTTATAAAAAGCTAAACCCAGTGGCAAGCACTTCTAGTCCTGGCTGTAGTGAAACAGAACAGAGAGATAAGTTTGTGCCTTGAATTTTCTGGCCACTAATTTAGTCTACTTGGGAAGGCTCCAGGGCCAATAAAAAATCCAGTTGGAAGGTCGCTAAGAAGTGACAACCAACACTGTTCTCTAATCCCCATTAGAGAACACAAGTGACCCTCACACACTGTATAATCCCAAACATGAGCAAACATGTAAAAAAGTGAATAAAAACTTGGAACTACTACTATAACTATAATGATGGCTGATTTGGGAGCCTACCACATATTTCCATTTACCCATTTCTGGTCAATAGACAGCAATATTAAATCAATAATACACATATAAAACTCCACACTCCATAAATGCTGCCATCCAAAATTCTCTTTTTATTATCCAAATTTAACAGTACAGAAAAAAAATCACTAAGGAAAGAAGGTGATATTTGCCTAAGACCATTATAACTTTTTTCAGTAAAACTTCAGCTCCTCTCTTGGGAAATATAGAAAACAAAATAAAACAAAACAAACAAAACAAGCAAACAAAAAACAGATAGTCATTGAGTTACACTACGTTTTCTTATTACAGATGGATCTTTGTGTTTGAGGCCAGCCTGGTCTATAGAGTAAGTTTCAAGATGCCAGGGCTACACAAATAAGCCTCAAGAGCAAAACAAAACAAAGCAAAACAAGAAACTAAAACTAAAAGAAAAAAAAAAAACCAACGATAACAACCAAAAAGCTGACATTACTGTTCAGAGAGGCTCAATGAATTTTCTTAGCTCCTTCCTTTGTTTGCCCTCCCCCTTACACTTACCTCTTCTTGGCTATCATTCAAACAATGCTCTACTTGTGCATATGCAATCTAGAATCATTCTTATTTAACATTAAGATCCTTTCCAACAGAATACATGTTTACTTTTTATGGAGATGTAGAGAAATATACACAATTTGGAAAACAGGTATTGTCAGAGTTTGAACATAAATTCTCATTTCTGATTTAGAGCTCAAAGACTCCAAGGTAAATATATGTCAGCTGGAGATATACTTCACACTACCCATGAGCAAAGACAGCTTTGCTCTTTGTCCTCAGACTAGAACAGCCCCAAATCCAAACCCAATTTCTACTAATTTAAGCCCATTTAACCTGAAGAGAAAGCCAAGAGGGTGGGTTGGTTAGGGTCATTTACTCTGCCAAGTTTGGGTGGGTTTGTACTCGCTGAGGGTTGGTGCCAGGCCTGATCATTACAAGCTGGCACAGTAAAGTAAGCTACCACACCTTTAATGAACTTAATTCCCTTAGTTTGACAGAACTCCCATTTCCAGTGATTCACACTTTATGTTTTAGACACTTCTCCTATAGGTGTTTGCCAAATACCCTTCCTGGCAGCCAAGCACTGGATTAGTTAAAAACTAGTACCAGGGAGAGGACCATCAAGAAATCAATTTCTGCTCTTCTGTAAGTCAGATTAAGACATTTGGGCTATCCATGTTCAAAAGCATTCAGGCTGACTATCACACTCCCCTCAGACTGTGTACCTACCCATTGTGATTTGGTTGGATTTTACACAATTGGTGGCTAGGTTCTTGGGAACAGACTGTGAAAACTATTAAATCTAGACAGATACAAATGTGTTAAATTTTCAGTAGCTGCTACATGCCATCACTAAGAACTTGATTCTATCAAGGGGTGGGGGGAAAGCAAGAGGGAGAGAGAGAGAGAGAGCATTATTTAGAGACAGTAAGCAAAGCTTACCAGAATTAAAGCAGTGCAGTTCTCAATCATTAGTCTGTGAATGATAACTGGTTTCCCTTAGGGTATTTGAGGCTAGTGGGAGCAGAGAATATAATCTTCATTTCTCCTTGCATCTCAGCAAGAGGGATAACAAGGAGTAGCTTTGTTGAGAGAAGGGGATTAGATGTTTTGTTTTGTTTAGATTTATTTATTTCATTTTATAGGTATGAATGCTTTGGCATTATATGTGTGCATGATCAACTTATATGCCTGTTGTCTACTGAGTGCAGAAGAGTCCCTGGAACTAAACTTACAGACAGTTGTGAGTCACTGTGTGACTGCTGAGAATAGAACCTGGGGCTTCTGCAAGAGCAACAAGTGTGCTTAACCACTTGCCCAACTCTTACGCCCCCCAAAAATATTTTAAATGTAATGCCTACCTCAAGCCTTAAATTTTTATTCAACATCAATGACTATTAAGTATCAGAACTAAGACCAAGCTCCATGTTTTGGTTCTAAAACCTTTATTATTTGTTAGAAAATTGTCATGTGTGAGTATGTGTATACATGCATGGTATCTGTCATGGCTCATGTGTGGAGGTCAGGGGAAAGCTTGCTAGAGTTGCTTCTCTCCTCACATGATTTAAATCCCAAGGATCAAAATCAGACCAAGAGGTTGGTAAGAGCATCTTTGTGTGTGCTTGGCCTAATGCTGCTTGTATTGGAATGTGAATTTTGGTCCCCAAAACTGCTTACATGAGTGTCTGCAAGTAAGACCCTGCCTCCAATTGGTTCTGCTTGGTCAATAAAGATGCTGGAAGCCAATGGATGTGCAAGGCAGACAGAGGGGAGGTTTTTAGGAATCCTAAGCTTGGGACAGAGGAATGAGGAAGAAGGAGATCTGCCATGCCAGGAGAAGGAGAAGGAGAGGAAGTACGCATGGCCTTAGAAAGAAATTAATAGGTTGCTGGGAATGGATCTTAGTGAGAAAGTAGTTGATTCACATGAGCAAGCTCCTAGGTTTCATACTCAGTACTGCAGATGAACAAACAAGCAGACAAATGTAACGATCAAGTCATGAAAGGAGATGGGAAGATGGCTTAGCAGTTAAGAGTGGTCAGTGCTCTTGCAGATGGCCTTAGTCTGATTCGCAGAACCCATGTTGGATAGCTCAGAGCCACCAAAAACTCCAGATACAGAGGACCTGAAGCCTCCTGCTGGACTCCATGGGTAGCTACCCTCAAGCTCACATATCCACTCCACTCTCACACACAAACACATACTTTTAAAATAATAAAGTATGTCTTTAGAAAAGCAAATGCTGCATTTGTTGTTTCATGCAGCTTTGAGGTCTGGGTTACACTAGATTGCATATTAATAGGGTGTCTTTTTATTGTATTCAACAAATGTGACTGAGTATGGATTTATGAATATGTTCTCTTCATTTCTAATTTTTTGTTCTTCCCTAGTCCCTTTCTCCTCCTTTCCTCTTGTTTGTCTGATGCCCCCCAGCATTCCCTTTACAAACAAATAAATAAAACCTTGGCTCTTCTTTCTAGAAAAATCCATTTTGCATTCACACCGTCAGGTGATGTGATTTTAGTATGAAGTGTCCAGCGCTATCCCTTTGGTCTCTCTGTGTGTCCTGTAGACTAAGAAGTGTAGGAATCTGCCATGAATTTTTCATTGCCACTCTGATGACAATGTCAGCATCCTATACTAAAACAGTTGTCAGGGCTTCTTTCAGAAATGCAGAGTGCTTACCATTTTCATCTGGTTGAGCTTTCTACGTCTCAATTGTAAGTGGGCATTGCCACCTGGTGGAAAAAAATACTGAGGGGGTTGGATGGTCACCTTTCAAGAAACACAGATATCATGTTTATACCGACTGGAGAGTTCTACCCTATTATTCCAGCACCCGGAGGTGCTTATACAAGCCCCCATTTTGTATTCACCACCTAAAACAATTAAATCCAAGCAAACATAGCCAAAGGCATGATTTCAATAAACAGATTTAGATTGTCTGTCATTGAAGAACGGAATTGTCTGAAGGGCAATTTGTTCTTTCTACTTATTAAAACTCCACGGAGCTATTTCCACCTCGTTATAGAATTTTCAACCTTTTTCCTAACAATTTTAAATGACTTTTCTTTGGGCATTTTTCATCCTTATTTTCAATAATGTTCATGTCCTCAAAATATATCTCCTTAACATTAACCTCATTTGTGTTTGAGCTATTTTTGACATTTTTTTTCTTCTTCTCTATATGTGGTTTATGTGCACTGACCCTTGATTTTATCTTCCTACATCCAGCCAACCCCGTTTAATGCCCCACCTTTCATTCCTGGGTCCTTAAAAGTAGTATGGGTATGATTTATGCACTTGGCACTCTCCAATCTTTATGGCCCTTGACCTTTGGCAACCTCAACTTCATCCTTAAAATTCTTCCTTGGTTTCCAGATGCATGGCTTCCTAATTCCACTCTCAACAGTGTCTGTCACCTCCCCATCTCTGTCTCTATCTGTATCTCTGTGTATGTATATCTGTGTCTGTCTGTCTGTCTGTCCACCTATCCATTTATCGATCTGTCTGTCTATCATCAATCATCTATTTATCTAACCACTCATCCATCCATCCATCCATCTGTCCATCCATTTCTTTCTTTCTTTTTTTTTTTTTTTTTTTTTTTTGGTTTTTCGAGACAGGGTTTCTCTGTGTAGCCCTGGCTGTCCTGGAACTCACTCTGTAGACCAGCTGACTTCGAACTCAGAAATCTGCCTGCCTCTGCTTCCCAAGTGCTAAGATTAAAGGCATGTGCCACCACTGCCCGGCACCATTTGTTTTCTTACCTCTTCTACTAAGTTAGGGGCACCATTCCCAGTATTCAATATTATAAATTATAGAACAATTAAAAAAAAAGAAAGAAAAACAGTCTATTGCATAGTCCCTCCCTATCATTGTGGGCTTCTTTTAAACTCTTTAACATATTCAGTTTTCTGAACTGAAAATCTTTGTCTCTTTTAGTCATCGTTGTGAGCACACAGCTGTGCAATCAATATTTATTGATAAAGAAGTGAATGGGAACTGGAAAGATGGTTCAGCCTGCAAAGGTCCTTGTCACCAAGCCCAATGACCTGAATTTAATCCCCCAAACACACATGGAGAAAGGCGAGAGTTGATTTCTTGCCAGTTGTCCTTTGACCCCCACACATGTGCCACAGCACATGCACACCTCAAGGACAGGATAAACAAATAAGTATAATGCAAAATATTTTTTTAAATGAACTAAAACACGTTTCCATAGCAACACCTAAGCTCTATGTCCTGATCCTCTCTCTTCATTTCAGGAAGTAAGAATGCTCATTTAAATTGTAGAATTCCAGGGTGGGTGTGTATCAAAATTGTATCATGGAGGGTATTAAAAGCCAAGCTTCCTTGGATGCACTTCCAGATACTGTGGATGACTAGGAAAAATGTGTGGAATTGAACTAAGTGCAATATATTGTCTGAGACTTTCTCAGTGGTGTCTGCCCAGCTTTGTTTTTGTAAGCTTTTATCTGACCCACTAACACTCTATCCTCCTGAGGAAATTCATAAAACATTACTCGCTTTGACTGTTAGTGTAAAAAATTTCAAGCCATTTCTGTATATTTGACTCCCATATGAGAACATTCACTACGCGGATCGATTACACTGTTGTTTATATATTTTGTCTTTATAATCGTCACAAAACAGCCATGCAGCGCATGCAAAAACTAAAATGTCCTTGGAATGCTTCACTTCCCATCTAGAGATCTCTGATATAGTATATCCTTGATTCTGCTCCTAAAGCATAATTCATTCTTTATGGGAAATCATATGTAGACCACTATCTAACGGTGAAATTTTGGCTCTTTCCTTCAGAAGAATTGAATAGGATCCAAAAGTGAAAAGACGGAAACTGACAGAAACTAATAAAAATTTGTCTTTGCACAAACCAAATCACTTGCCATGCATCAGGGTAACACTTTCCTATAGTCCCAGCACTCAGGATGCTGGGTCAGGAGGATTGAGAATTCAAACCCAGGTGGGGCTTATTTAATAAGACTCTAACTCAATGAAGCAAAAGAAAAAAATCAATTTCTTACTCAATTGATTATTTTCTTGCAAAGAGTGTAAGACATGCCTCTCTATATGTGAAGAAAAGATAAAAGAATCACTGTAAATGTAGTCCACTATGCTTTTAACCAGTTAAGTAGGAAATTCAAGAAAGCCACATCTGACCAATAGCAGAGCTCTGATGAGCTTTTGTTGGAAAGATGCCAACTCTTCTACGAAGGAATCTCTTATTCATAGGTGTCCTACTCTTTTCTGAAACTCTTTCCTATCTTCTATTTCTGACGTGACCCCACAGCTGGGTAGCAGCTTATATGCCAAGTGAGAGGCTAGCTAATATCAAATAATGGTTAAATAAATAAAGGAGCAAATTATATTGGGAATCAATGAGGTGCTTCTTCTGCATCTCTCATTAAAAATGGCTGTTCCACCTATAGGGTTGCAGACCCCTTTAGCTCCAACAATATGAACTCACCAGTACCCCCCAGAGCTCGTGACTCTAGCTGTATATGTATCTGAAGATGGCTTAGTCGGCCATCATTGGAAAGAGAGGCCGATTGGTCTTGCAAACTTTATATGCCTCAGTACAGGGGAATGCCAGGGCCAAAAAGTGGGAGTGGGGGAGTAGGGGACCGGGGGGGGGAGGGTTTCGGGGACTTTTGGGGTAGCATTGGAAATGTAAATGAAGAAAATACCTAATTAAAAAAATAATGGTGAAAAAAATAAAGTATATAATTAAAAGTTTAAAGAAAAAATGACTGTTCCTTTGAACCTTTGACCTAGACTTGAACACGTAGATGGACAGCTGACTTGAGCTTTCTGTGTGAAATACGGCATACTAACCCTTTTTCGAGCATTCTCTTAGAGAAATAGTCAACTGTGCTATTGGTGCACCAAAGCAGACAAAGGAATTCTATTAATTATTGGGTCTGTCTGTGTTCCAATATTACATTTATATGCAAAAATAATAAAAGACAACAGGCCAGGGTTGAGATTGCGGTAGTAGCTTGCCAACACCTGACATGGGTCTTAACACTAAACATGTGAAGAAACTCATGCGACTTCATCAGCAGACAGTTGAGCAACCAGATTTGCTCAACTCATGGTAGCCATGTGATGCACAGATCTATTCTGTGCTTCATGACATTGCATTTCGTGGCTTCATAGCTGCAGAAAAATAGCTAATGTATACAGAACATACCAAAATGAAGTACCATCTTATTTATTATGGTTGCTGTTTATTATTAATTATTATATTATTACCATCAATATCTAAGTTAATAATTGTCAACTGATTGCCCATGGTTCACACCTGAAGTGGTCTTTATCTTGTTGCTGCTGTCTGCAGGGCCAGGACACTGGCTGATGCTAGTCACCATAGCATTGCAGTGAATGGCGCATGCTAATTTTATTTTTGACAAATGAGAAAACGATGTTACATTGTCCTGGAAAACCACAGCACAGGTCAGAACTGGAATCTAAGGTTGAGGTGCACACTGACCTCCATCTACATCCAAAACTTTTACGCATCATGGTTTCTTTTGGGGTAGGTGTGAGGAGATTTTCTTTGGATACACACTCCAATCATTACAGGTTGGCATATCATAGATAGGATGAAAACATATGGACCCATATTTGTCACTTTTACATTTGCTAATTTGTACATGTGAGGAGGCCTGCATCTGTCCCAGTTCCTTGCTCCCCACATCTGGTGCCTGTGAGTGGGCAACACATTTATAGTATAGATAGTTTGAAAGCTCATTGGAGAAAGCCCTGCTTTCTTTTTCTTATACATTTGGTCCGTTTTTGTTTCCATGTAAATTCAATCTGTCAGAACTTGACCTTTTGAAGACCCAGATACTTTTTCATTAAGGTCCTTCAGAGGGAGCCACCCCCACCACCAGACGTCTTTATTTAGTTTCCCTATGTTGCCTTCCCTTTTTTCCCCCTGCACTATTTGACTTCGTACACTTATGGTTGTTCCACTTAGGTGTTGGTTGTCAGTCCTTCAGCACTAATTGCTTCTCAGCTGGATGGAGACAGGGTATCCAAATTCATAGAAGGAGGCGAAAAGGAGAGAGCCAAGACAATGTGAGGAATCTGTCCTCCAAGTGTGGAATCTGTATACAAACTCCATTTTCACACAGTCTATATGAACAGTTTCTTAGGTTATTATGCCTAAGAATGCCTGCAATTTTTTTCCCTACTATCCTCATAGCACAGAAGAGGAGAGACTGTAAGATATTCAGCCTTGTCCATTTTGAGTATAATATGTTCTTGTGCAATTGGTTGTCTCTAGGTGTGTATATTTTCCTACCTCTTAGCAAACACAAAATCTCAGTGTAGCATGAAGAGCTAACCACACATGCCCACCCACGTAGTATAAATTTAAGAAGTTATAGTTTGGGGAAATCCAAAGTGTGTCTCAAATGCTTTTATTAAAGCTGGATTTTTTATTATTATTTTTTTAAGAACAGTACCTAGAATTCATGAAGCTAGAAGTTTCCAGGAGTGGGGAGCACTTATTTGAACAGGACAGAGCACACAGGCAGCATTTCCTGTATCCACGATCAGGAGGGGATTGTGACTGTCTACCCCTGTCTACATTAGAGGGTGAAGGAGGCAAGAGCCCTGTTTACCTGCTGCATTTGCATATAGGATGTGGAATGCTGGAACATTCTTCCTAGTGGCATTTTCTTATCTTATAGCAGGGTAGTTTAACCGGGATCCACACATAGGTCTTGGCTCTTCCCTTTTTCTCTTAAAGAATAAGCTTTCTAAGGGCAAACACACACACATGCTGGTGTTAGTGCTCCCTACTGTCTGGCACTGTATTTGTGAGCAGGATACCTCTTTCCTAGGAAGCTATCCCCATACTAGAAATCACAGGATTCTTCGTTATTCCTAGAAGAAAGTGTGTGTGTCAGGGGTATCTTCTTTTCTTATAGCAAGAATGGTTCTAAGGAGCATGTTGAGATTTGGATATTTTATGAAATGAAGGTTTGTCTTCTGGGGTGAGAGAACTGACTTTCTCTAATTTCCAATTAGATTTCACCGTTTGAAGATGAACTCAAATATTGACAAAGCATGAACTGAGGCGAATGGACAGAGACTGTTCATGCGTTAGTGTGACACCAAAGGAAGAAGAAAGCAGACCCCAGGGGTCTCTCTCCCCCAGTCCGCAAGGGCTGGGAAGCTTCTTCAGAAACAGAAACTACAATGACATGGATTAAGTTCATAGTGCTGTACACATCATCAGAGCGTCTTCGTTTTGTCATCCACAGGATCAAATCCTGGTGTTGCTAGAACTTTCTTTTTGGCATGTATCACAATAGGGTACATAATGAAACACAGATGTTGTTTCTCAGAAAAAGAAAAGAGGTAATGCATGCCCCATCCCCAGGTATTCCCAGAGAACCCACAGCTAGAAGGGTCACGCATTAAAATCACAAACAGGAAGGTGGAACTTGATGGGAGTAGGGAGGAGAGAGAAAGGGGGAGTTCTCACTTCCCTTTTAAAAATATTTACTATTCAACCAATCACCAGTTCCATCAGTCAAATATTTACCTAGAAGTTCCAAGAGTGGGGTGAGACACGTGGCCATTCATGGTGCTACTGCACGAGCTTGGATCAGACTACCTTGGATTCACTATTCTTTTCTACCCTGACTTTTCTCTTGGAGAAAAATATATCGCTAAGGAATTTTTTGCTGTCCTTGGGTGGGATACTTTGTGGTAATTCAATAGTATATTGCTTCCTTAAGAACATGCATATATACTTCATTTTTTAGAGATTCAATTACAAAATTCACAATGGAATTATTCACCTGGAAGGATATGTGTGTGTATTTTTATATATCATTCATGTACAGCCAAGGCGTGTTATACAACTTTAAACAATATTAATTTTAGAGGATTTTTCTTGTATGCATGTATGTGCTTGGTTCATATATGGAAGTCTGTGTGCAAACCAGACAGCCTCAGGGTGCTACTTGACTTTTTTGAACTCCCCCTTTTTTGAGATAAGATCTTTCATAGGCCTGAACCTCACAAAGCAGGTTAATGGTTCTTGTCAGAGTCACTGCCATAGGTCTGCCTGCTCACACCTCCCCAATCCTGGAATTACCAGGATGCACAGGGACTGAACTCATGTCCTTGTGCTTGCAAAGCAAACACTATACCAAGTGAGTTTGCTATGTCCTCAGCCTTATTCGAGATAATGCTTGGGACAGACCTGTGTCCTCTACACATGTATAGCAGATGTGCAGATTGGTCCCCTAACAATTGGCGTGCGGGTTGTCTCTGACTCTGTTGCCTGCTTTTGTATTCCCTTCCCCTTAGCTGAGCTGTCTCATTTGGCCTCAGTGGGAGAGCATGCACTTAGTCTTGCTGTGATTTGATGTGCCAGGGTCGGGTTGGTACCCATAAGGACATCTCCTTATCTGAGGGGGAAACGAGGAGAGGGGATGGGAGTGTCAGGGTGAGAGGAAGAGAGAAGGATGGAAATACAGAATCTCTTTTCCAACAAATAAATCATATACTTACCACTTAAGTTCATACTGGATCAAAAGGTTAGCTTGAGCTTGCAATGGATGAGAGGGGTGGAAGGGTAGAAGTAGGGAATCTATAAAACTTTGCAGATGCCAGGTTCAGAAATGCAGACAGTGATCTTTTCTTGGCCACATGCCGCTATTTCCATCCATTCCCTTTTACCTCCGTGTTGATATTCCATTTGTGACTACTTTTTTTTTTCAATAACTGTCCAACACAAGCAACTGCGGTGCTGTTTGTTGCAACAGGATTTACACGTCTGAAGTGACTCAGCTTTCAACACTTCTCAAAGATTTGTGACCTGAATCAACTTCCTAACAAAATTAACCAAAACACTAACTGGAATCCTGGAATCTGCCTGTTTCTAGGGGATTTGGGTGAAGAGAGATAAACAGAGGCTTGGAGGATGTGGGTACCATCCTGTTGTTTCTGCGAAGGCGTGGGGGGCAGGGACAAGGTGATGAGAGGCTTTCCTCCTCACCTCCATACCGCTCTGTGTTCTAATACAGCAGTGCACTAAATACAAACAGCCATTCTTCCAGTTTCCCCATGTTTCAGTCAGGTGTGACTTGGTTGCCATTCTAATCTTTGAGTTCTTTAACAGAAGAGCTTCGTCTCCAGATATGGATGGGTTATTTCCTCTCTTAGCTGAACGCCTTACCTTCCACAAGATGAAGCCACATTATCAATGGTGTTCAAGACTAATACCAACTCCTGATATTGCACAAAAGGGAAACCAGTTTACCCAAGACCAAGGAAAATGCCCAAGTCAAATCTCCTTTAAATTCCTAACATTTACAACAAAACTAATTTCATAATCTTACATAATTTCTTCAACCTTTCTTCTGTTTTAAGTTGTCTTTCTTAAAAATCTACATCTTAAACAGTCCGTGTCTTACTCACTTTCTACCGTAGAACCACTTTCTAAAGGGAGTGTTTCAAAATCGGGACTTGAAAATACAAATAAGATTTTGAAAATCTATATCTTTGTATGTTTTAGATCTATTTTAATTTATTTTTTTAGAGTTTCATATATACATGTAATATATTTTGATTATTCCTGCCCCATGCTAGAAACTCCTCCTGGAAGCCACCATCTACCTTTTACCTCCTTCCACGAGAACATTTTTATTGCTCACAGTTCTCATCTCAGTAACAATTCATGTCCACAGAATACTTCATATGTTTAAAGGACATCAAAAATCTGCCTAGCTCTATATGGATCACCTGCCCCCAATCAGCAGCTCATGTGCAATGGCCGTCTTAGGGTACAGAGGGGCTGGAGAGCAGAGTCTCTGTCAGGTGAGGATGCAGTATAAACCACCCAAGAAACTGTGTGGAGAGGGACTAGAATCTATAGCTCCAGTCAGCAGGGAGGGGAGGAAGACGGGCATGGGAGGAGCTGAGGCAGCAGGGGCAGGAGCCTTCCAAGAATATCAGCTAGATTAGCAGACTGTAAATCACCTGATTTCTGAGAAGCCAGTTTGGCTTTATCATGATGTGGCCTTTGCCTCTATGAAGTTGAAGAGGCCCCAGTGTGATTAGGCTAGACAGTAGCCTGCATCCCACCATGCTCTCTAAGAGCTGTTCTGAGAGCTCTATGGGTAGTCATGCATCTAGTTTAGGAGCCCACAGCTCTAGGGATTAGTAGCTGAGTGCTTACACAGCGCATGTAACACCCTAGGTTCAAGCTATGCAGTCAGGGACTGGGATGCCCTAAAAGACTACTACATTATCTCTCATAATAGCCAGATTTAATGCCTGTCACATCTAGTCACAAGGATCTTAGATGGTCTCTTATTTAATCATGAAAGTGTGCAAATTACTTCAGCTTCCTAAGCTGGTGTTGCCAGGAATCACCATCTTAGGCATGGGAAAGCATCTACCTATCTTGTCTATAATTCATAAGTACCTGTAAGCATATATATAGCCTATATGAAACTTGGCTGTTTTCTTCTGTGTGGGTGGCTCTATTTGCATTCACGGTTGCATAGGAAAGGGGGTGGCTGGTTATGCCAAGGGAGAGTTAATATTCCAGGATGGCAAGCAAACTCTACTTTTTCTGATACTTTCAAAGACTGTCCTTGCCTCTACTTTTGTAGATGTGATCCTCAAATATTGACTAGGGGGGAAACTTAAAGGAAATCTGAGTTTCAAGACAAATAGATCATGTATCAACTGAGGTGAGTATTCTTCTTGTGCTGTATGGAAAATGGACATTGACTTGTTCCTCATATGAACAGGCACGATTTGATGAATTCTTAAACGATGCTAAACAGCCATCTTCTTTACTCGGGAACAGAGAGACACAGATGGAGGCTTGCAATGGCCACAGCCTACATGTTCTAGTTCGCACTGGTCTGAGAAAAGTGAGACATCTGCCTTTTCTGATAGCAGACGTGTGTACTGATATTATTTCGGTTCCCCAAGGTATACTTTGTATATCCTCTTTCCCAGATGATGAACAGGATGCTGGAGAGTTTAAGTGATCCAAGTCCATGCAGATCAGTAAGTGAAAGATAGGAGATTCGAGGTGGTCTTAAATGACTTCACAGCCTGCATTGATCCCCTTACACCATAAAGACTTTTAACATTCCATCTCTACCCAAAGCGTTAAAGTACATGCAGCAATTTAGTGAAGCAGACATGTGGCAAGTCCAGGGTGCACTAATACACACACGCATACACTATATATAAATGTGTGTGTGAGTAGACATATTTCTCATATAGAGTCACATAAATATGAGAAAATTTGTACCTTTTCCCAAAACAGTAGTTATCATTATCTTGAGAAAATATCACACTTACGCTCTATAAATCATTATGTCACTTAAAGCCATCTCAGGAATGTATGTGGCCTCAGTTTCTCTCTCCCTGATTATTTTTAAAGCCCCATATTCTCTCTCGATTTTTGCTCTGGTAGTCAGGTATTACATCTTTTCCTACTTCCAATTATCTCTCTTTTGACATGCTTTCTTGTCTTTCTGGCAAACTCTTGTGGAAACGCAAACTTTTGGGCCATGATTAGGACAGGAATTATTCTATCAAGGTGTTAAGATGTCAAGATTGCCGCACCTTTAAATAATATCTTGCATCCGTGGATATTTTGAGGGCAGACAAAATGCTCTCTGCAATGCTGGATTTCTCAACCCTAGGAGCCTACTCTGTGGCTGCCATTCACCTCTCTTATCCTTTCCTACTAGCTGTTCTTTGCTTTTGAATCTGATCCCTGAATCCTATTATGGAAATTACTGCCCTCTTTGAATGTCTTAATCCCTAGAGGCTGGCTGACCCCTCCCAACATCCAACAGGAAGGAGAGAGGAACAAAGGAGAAAGAAATCTGAGAGCTTACTTTTCTATGCCCCTCTCTGGAGCAGAGCAGATGTATCACTTTGCACAAGCAGCACTCGAATGCCCCGGCTCCCCATTCGCTTTGCCAGGGGAAGTCTGTGCGATCATTTCTGCACACACCCACATCATATGCTTGCTAACAGCCTAAATTCATGCAGCGCCGAAAGAACTGTGCGCTTTTCTGGGGGTTCCGTTTTCCACATGCTTCTCATCTCTAACATGAAAAAAAAATCATTTCAGTAAGTCCTCAGAGGCCTTGCTAACTAGTCTCCAAAGATCGGAAGTCATATTCTGAAGAAACGCTGCCATATTGCTATGTTCTCAAAAGTCAGTCCATCTGGGTTAAGTTGAACCTGGTACATAAAAGTTGGTATGGGTGATGAAAAAAATGGTTCAAGATCCCACAGTAGGTAAACAAACAGAACATTTAAGTCATTTAAGTTGCCCTCATTCATGGGTCTCAGTTACCTCGTGCAGTCTTTGCTTTTCCTGCAGGTCTAAAAGTTGTCTATTGAAACAGGATGTATTTTTAATTGGCTTCGTTTTAGATTTATCTCATGCTGGGAGCATTTTTATCATATCTCGGTTGTTCTCAATTGAACTATGTCTTTTCTCTTAATGACACATGGTTGAAGGTCTCCATTTCTTCCATCCAAATTGTACTGTCTTAGTTTCTTCAAGAGGCCCTCCACAGTCAGCGTTCTTTATATTTATACTTAGTCTGTATACTGGACTTCTTCTAAAACATAATGTGATTGTTTTCCCAATAACTTGTAGTTGTTAGCCCTATGCAAATAAATCCATGAAAATGTAAAGTTAATAATATAGAAACACACACATACACACACTCACACACACACACTCACACACATACACTCACACACTCACACACACATACACACACAAACTCACACACACACTCACACACACACTCATACACACTCACACACACACACACACACACACACACTCACACACACACACACACACACACACACACACACACACACACACACACACGATAGGGGATGGGCTCTAAATTACTTACTTACTTGCTTACTTACTTACTGTCTGTGTGTCCATTGGTAGAGTGCTTGCCTTCTAAGCATAAGGGTCTGAGTTATGTTTTTAATATCCACATAAGATCTGGCCAAGACACACATATATAATACAGGCGTTAAGAGGTCGGAGACAGAAGGATCCTGAAGCTCACTGGCCAGGCAGTCGAGTTGATTGACAAACATCTGATTAGGCTTTGTCATTCACAAAAAGTAAAGTAGACGGGTACAGAGGAGCACACCTGATGTCAACCTCTGCCCCTACAGCAATATGAACATGTGCCTGCACACACACACACACACACACACACACACACACATATGTGTACACATATTCATGTGTGTAATCCATGTAAGGACCAATCAGCTTTAGGTCTATCTTACTGTGAAAATGTGTCTGAACTAACAATCCTCCTGATGATAGAGAGGGTAGACATTCCTTTTTAGAGACGAGGGTATACATACCTTAAAGCAATTGTCTCCCATCTTTGGATCTTAGGAACTCCACATTTCTCCATTCTTCTGACATGAGCTCATGACCACCAAATGGGCCTCCTGATTTCCTGGGTCTTTGACAAGGGCTTCTATCTCTTTCATTCATATCAGCTATCCATTCTGAGATATTGATCTCCATTGTTTCTCTCTGCCCTGCTTTTATGGAATTCTGGAACTTAGCCAAAACACTTGTTACCACGAGAGTCTTCAAATCTTGGCCTTGGAAACTTGAAACAGCTTCGGCAAAGTAGAGAAATGTCACCTTCCAATTCTCACAGGATATCTGTCACCTTGAGCGGTCATAGGGTCTTTGCAGGTATAATTAGTGAGGACAAGATCCTATTGGCTTCAAGTGTGCTCTAAGTCAATGATCGGTTTCCTTCTAAGAAGGCCAAGGACAGCTAAGCTGATACACAGGGGAGGGTTCCACATGAAAATCCAGACATTTACAGTACTGTGACTGTAAGTGCAGGAGCATGAACGATTGGACCTAACCGCTGCAGAGAATTTCAGCAGAGCAGTTGAGATTCCACCTGAAGACACCTAGCTTTTGGAATAGCAGAGTCTGGAGCCATGATGGAATAAGCTTGTGAATGCACTGAAGTTGGTTAATTTGCAGTATTCTGTTATGGCATACCGTCATCCACGGGGTCTGGAAATGGACGGTTCCTTTGGATTAGAATACAGCTTCTGCAAACTTATTTGGGGGTTTTGAAATTTTTTTCTTTAGAAATATTTGTTGTATTTATGGATTCCCCGGAGCAATAGTTATAGGCAGGTAGGAACCACCTGATGTGAGAACTAGGAACCAGACTCGGGTCTTTTACAAGAACAATAAGCTCTCCTAACCAGTGAGCCATCTCTTTAGACCCTACCTTATTTCTTTTAAATTCCTTAGGCATTCTGTAAAATCAGCAAGCATTCTTAACCAGAGAGTGATCTCTCCAGGCCCTACATTAAAAAACAAATCAGTGAAACATGCTTAAATTGTGCAGCTGTGCATTTTTGTAACAACCTCTAAAAGTTTTACTGAGAACCAACCTGCTTGGCTATTCTGGTCTCCTCAGCTTCTGCAGTGTACTGTACTCTCCTCTGTCAGCTTGACATTTAACATAATCCTAGAGTATATCCATCCGAAATGTTTCTGAGCTTCATCTTGGACACCAAAATCAATCCCTCAATCATCCAGTCATCTTCCTCATCAAAACAACGTTCTATTTCCTCGCATCGTTCAACTTCAGCATCCTTCACCTGCATTGTCCCAAGTTACATGCGCCTTAAGCTGGGGCTTTTTGCACACATATTTTGCATGCCAGTCCTCACCCATGCTCCCCGGCCCCAAAAATGAATAGCTCAGAGGCAGGCACCAGTTTTCATTCATTCAGGTACCACAACACAATGCCTAATATGTTCATTCGATACCTGTCTGTTTTCAGCCTTCAGTGTAAAAGGGAACGTGTCAACGTACTTAATGGATGTTTGGTCAACATGCCTTGGAGCAAAATAAACAGCACCCAAAGCTTTTCCTTTCTTCATTTCAACCTGCTGAAAACTGAGCCTGGACTTCTTGCTTTCGTCTCCTTACCCTTCTGGTTAAATTATTTGATATCAGACACCACGGACATCCCTTCTTTTCTTTGTAACAGGAAACACCACCAAGAATAGCTTAATTTTAACTCACTGCACTTGTAAATCTCACCGCATAGAGAGCAGGAAGAAGCTGGAGAGATGCCAGAAGTTACCAACTTTATGCCTCTCCCCCCACCCCCACCCTGCTTAATCTTCCCTACATATCCAGCTGGTTTAAGAACTCTGTCCTTACTTCAGATTTGGAAAAGAAATGGAAGTTAGAATTAGGTGGATACAAACTGTTGAAAACCTTTGTGTGTGTGTGTGTGTTTGTGTGTGTATTTGTGTGTGTGGTGTGGATATGTGTGGATGTGTGTGTTTATGGTGTGTAAGAGCAGATGTGTTTGTGAACGTGCATATGTTTGTGTGTGTTCATGCATGTATGTATGTGTGTATGTATGCGGATGTGTGTGTATGGTATGTGTGCGTGAGTGCACATGTGTGTGTGCTTGTGCATATATGTATGTGTGTATGTGTGGGGATGTGAGTATATGGTGTGTGTGGGGGGGGTGTGCACATGCTAGAATATCATTTTTTCATGAACTCGCCAAGCCTCTAATTGAGAATGGAGCTCTACAGTCTCTCTGACCGGAGCCCTATCAGCAGGATCCATGGAGCCAGGCCACAGAAATAAATAATTGATCTCTGCACTTAGGGAGGCCAGTGAACAATGCAGTTCTCAGTCTGTGCACACTGAGTTCTGCCAAGAGGAAGAAACATATAAAGCAGGCAACTGCTGAGTGCATTGCCAAAGAGGGAGGATTCCCCATCATTCACAAAGTGTTTGAAACATGAAATCAGATCCTAGAGCAGCCTGGCTTCTGCAGAATGGGGCAATGGTGGTAAAAACTGACCCTCTTGTACGACAGACATTACCAGATATTACATAGCCTGTTCCCATGTTGTTAATTCACATCATATTCCTCCCAGAAAGGTCTCATTGTATCAGATGACCAGCTTCTATCCCAGACTCTTAATAAGAATCCCTGATGCTGGCTCACACATAGAGCTAAGATGCAGTATGGTTTTCAAATAATCCCATCATGTGCACAAGGTAAACGATACATCACTTGTTTCCTTCTGGCTTGAATGCTACCATTGGTTATTAAAAATTAACCTGACCCTGCACAAAACTCAAGTCTAAATGGACCAAATACCTCAACATAAAATCAGTCAGACTTAATCTAATAGAACAGAGAGTGGGAAATAGCCTCGAACTCGTCAGTGCAGGAGACAACTTCCTCAACAGAACACCAATGGCTCAGCCACTAAGGCCAAGAGTTAATAAATGGGAACTATGAAACTGAAAAGCTTCTGTCAGTCAAAGGACGCTATCATCAGGACAAAACAACAGCCTACAGATTGGGAATAGATCTTCACTAACCCTACTCCTGACAGAGGTCTCATATCCAAAATATATAAAGAACGCAGAAAGCTAGATAACAACAATCCAAATAACCCAATTTTTAAAATGGGGTACAGAGCTAAACAGAGAATTTTCAACTGAGGAATTTCGAATGGCCAAGAAGCACCTAAAGAAATGTTCGACAACCTTATGAAACCAAGGAAATGTAAATCAAAACGACTCCAAGATTCCACCTTACACCCATCAAAATCGATAAGATTAAAATCTCAAGGGACAGCACATACTGGCAAGGATGTGGAACAATGGGAACACTCTTCCATTGCTGGTGGGAGCTCAAACTTGTACAACCACTCTGGAGATCAATTTGTCACTGTCTCAGAATATTGGAAATGGTTCTATTTCAAGACCCAGCTATACCACTCCTCAGCTTATACCCAAAAGATGTTCTACTATTCCATAAGGTCACTTGTTCAATTGTGTTCAATAGTAGCTTTGTCATATTCAGAAACTGGAAACAACCTAGATGTCTCTCAACTGAAGAATGGATACAGAAAATGTGGTACATCTAGACAATAGAATATTACTCAGCCATTCAAAACAAGGGCATTATGAATTTCATAGACAAATGCATGGAACTAGAAAATATCATCCTGAGTGAAATAACTGAGACCCAAAAGACATGTGTGGTATATACGTACTCATAAAGGGATATCAACCATCAAGTACAGGATGCTCTACAGACCCAAAGAAGCCAAATAACAAGGAGGGCCCAAGGGAAGGTGATTGAATCTTTCTTAGATACTGGAGGTTGGTGGAAGAGGGGAACTGGTTGTAACAGGCTATGGGGAGGAGAGCAGGGCAGGTTTGCAGGGAGATCATATGTAGGGAGAGCAGGGAAGAGAAAAAGATCAGCTGGGATGGGGAGGCAATCTTTAGCATGTGTCCCTGGAGTGGAAAGTGACCCCAGAGGGTCGAAGGGGGTGACTCTAGCTGGGATTCCTAGCAGTAGGGTGTATGCATCCTGAAGTGGCCACTTCCTGTAGCCAGGCAGGATTCCCAGTGAATATATAAGGACAGCAACCTACCCACAAAGCCTTCAACCCAAAATGTGTTCTGCCTACAAGATGTGCAGGGATAAAGAGAGGAGCTTTCCTTCTCAAAAGAGAATGGGAAGGCGGGCGGGGGGGGGGGGGGCAGGACTTGCCTGAGGGATACTGGGGAAGGAGGAAGAATTAATACTGGAATGTAAAATAAATAAATAAATAAATAAATAAATAAATAAATAAACCTAAGGCTGTTTTTTCTCCAAATCTTATCCTAATCCATAATTCCCTCAAAAGAGCTGTGATATTACAGTGCTCTCGTGAGAATGACAGAAATGGTACCTGTGAAGAGGCCGATGGTGTAGTAGCCAGAGTGGGTGCTTAGTACACATCTTTAGTTGCAAGCCTTGC
Organism: Mus musculus; assembly: GCF_000001635.26. Lineage (NCBI taxonomy): Eukaryota > Metazoa > Chordata > Mammalia > Rodentia > Muridae > Mus > Mus musculus. The sequence goes on along the minus strand of NC_000077.6, from coordinate 111,888,096 downwards.
AAAAGAGTCTGAGCCAAAAACACTGGCAGATTCCCAGGGACTCTTAGGAGAGTTCACTCAGAAATGTCTTGTTAGTGAGCTTGGGAGAGGGCACGGAAGACCAGAGTGAGTGTGATTCCTGGTACTGGATGGTGCAGGAGAGGAGAGGGTGGCATGGTCTAGAGAGAAACAGATGTCTTAAAGTCTCTCAGTCAGTCTAGTCAAATCCATGATCTCCAGACTCACTGAGAGACCCTCCCTCAAACTATAAGTGATAAGTGACTGAGGACCAGGTGTTGACCTCTGTCCTTCCTTCACAGAAGCAGGTACATACATACATACATACATACATACATACATACATACATACATACATACGTACATACACACAGACACAGCGTGGGGGGTGGGCACTAACTTCACTTGCTGGATCAGTAAATCCTTGAAAGGAATAAATACACCGCTCTTGCTACTGCATCTCTGTTTCATAAATGTTCCTCGAGTATTTGAGCCTCCGAAAGCTCTCAAAATCAATGCGATGAGTTTACTGTGAGTAAGTCTTAACTCTTTAGCAAGAGAAATCTAAATACTCAACCTGTGCCTCCTGGCAAAGATGAAGGCTCAGAGATCAAAGCACATTAGGAAGACAACCATGTTCCTGCCCATGGCATGATTACTGCACTGCTGATAAAGTGGCTGAAGTGAGCCTCAACCGAGCCTCAACCTGTGTCCTCCTTATGGTTCCTACCCTGGTCTCTGTTGACAGGAGAAACTTTGAACTGTCTATGACTTACTTCATAACCCCAAGAGCCATTGTTTTTTTTTTTTTTTTTGTGACTCAAGTCTACACCTGTAATAGGTTGGGTTATTTTTTTCTTCATTTTCTTTCCTCTTTCTCTTTTTCCCACTTCTCCTCTTCCCCTTCCTCCTTTTTTCCCTCCTCTTCCTTCTCCTCCCTTTCCTCATCTTCCCCATCCTCCTCTTCTTTAAAAGGTTCAAATAAGAAACATGAAAGCACACTGTGATCTCACCTGTGTGCTGAATTTCAGAAGACTGCTCTTGCAGAAATAGAGTGGTTACTACGAGAAGCTAGGCAGGTGAACAGGGAACCTTAAGAGATGCTAGTCAAAGGATCCAGAAGCATAGTTAAATACGGTAAATAGTTAAATACGGTAAATAGCTCCAGATCTATTGTGTAGTGCAGAGTCTAGAGTTAATGAGGATGCTTGCCTATCTCGAAAAATGCTGGACAAGTATTTGCATGACAAAAGTGACAAGTATGGTCATGCATATGTTCATGCTAGATGTAGCCATTCCATGGTACATACACTCCTAAACATTGTGTCATAGACAATAAATATACATGAAATTTTTATCTCTTAAATGTAAATAAGTAAATACCCTCGAAAATGGAGAGTGTCTGGAGAAGACAAGTATGTGAACTTCACTAAAGGAGCTGAAAACCCCCTAGGGGCAGGAAAGTAAGGCAGAGCGTAAAGGTGAAATGTTCATACAGGAGAGAGAGAGAGAGAATGAGAGAGAGAGAGAGAGAGAGAGAGAGAGAGAGAGAGAGAGAGGGGCAGAGAGAGAGACAGAGAGACAGAGAGACAGAGAGACAGAGAGACAGAGAGACAGAGAGACAGAGAGAGACAGAGACAGAGAGACAGAGAGACAGAGAAACAGAGAGAAAGACAGAGACAGACAGAGAGACAGACAGACAGAGATAGACAGACAGACAGACAGACAGACAGACAGAGAAGGCTACTGTAACAGACAGGGCACGTTCAGGGAAGGCATGCTATACTATATAAGGTCACCTTTACTAAACCACTGTCAGCAGGCACCATTGAGTCTCACACCCTTCTCCTAGCTCCAGCCTTCTTTCTTTCCTGGACCTGCTTTCTTTCTCAATAAACTGTTACTACTTCCCCCACTACCCATGAGCCAGAAGGCCCAAGCCTTGTTCCTTTGAACAGGCTTATGTCTTTATCAGATCTCAGTATCCTAGACTCAAGATCAAAAAACGGCTTACAATTTGGTTGATGTCATTTTTTTTAAAGCATGCTCTGTTTTCTTAGGAACCATATTTTATTATTTCCCATTGTTGATTTGGCTAAAGTTAATGTCCATGGTATACAGACATGCTGGGGAGGTTAAGGGTTATTCTTTGAATATCATGACTCATGCCACATAGGATGGACCAGAATTCACTGGTACTCTTATGTCCAGGACCTTACATGATTCTTTTCTTATCGTGAAACTTGGAATTAAGGAGGTAATTTTAGACTAAAAATAATAAAATTTTCATCATCTAGTTGAGCAACATAATACATTACTATACAGGAATACTTTCATTTCTTTATTACATTGAGTTATTTGTTAAAGCTATGCTTTTCTCTCAGACTGGGATTTGAACTTAGGGCCTCACAAATGCTAGGCAAGTGCTGTACCACTTAGCTATGTTTCCAGCTTTTGGCACTCCTTCTACTTGTTAAGGTTGTGATTAGTGAGAGCTCCTTCAAGTTTTCATCTCTAGAGAGAATAGGTAAATCGGTCCTAAAAAACAACTTTCAAAAATATACAAAGTGAGTTCCTTTTTCTATGTAATTCCATACCTATGGAAATAATTTGAGAATCATTTGTTCTTCATTAAGAGTTGAATTGTTTCATTTCCTCTGTTCTTTCATGGGGTCACTGGGGGTTCACGTGGGGTGGTTCTGGAAATTTTAGGTTCAGATCAATAACTTTGTCATTTATAAGTAAATTGAGTATTTCATTTATAAGTAAATTGAGTATTCCATTTAACCTTTTTTTTTTTAACTTTCGGGCAAGGAATAATTGTAAGGACAACTTTTGGCAGGTCTGTAGTGGATATGTAAGAGAGCACATGCAAAGCAGTTAAAAACCCTCATGGGATTCTGCCAACATGGAATATAAGCCACAGCGATTATTCCTTATCCTTACTCTGAGCATCCTTCTCACCATCCCCAGTAAGAGCGGGAAGACATGGCTTCAGAAAGAATGAGCCAGTAGATTTAAATTAAGGAGCAACAAGCTAGACAGAAGGCGGAGATGAAACATATCAAGGCATGGGTCAGGGAAATGACTCTGATGGTCAAACATGAGGACAGATCCTGGCTTCAGATTCTCAGCACCCATGCAGAAGGCAGGAGGTGTGGTGATACAAATATATAACCTTGATATTGGATGACAGGTTCAAGTGGATTCTTCAACCTTGCTGGTCAGTCAGTGCAGCCAATTAGGAAGCTTGGCATTCCGTGAGAGATCCTGTCTGAAAACCTAAAGCACAAGGCAGCAACAGGAAGACACTGGAAATCATCTTTTCTATGTGCACACACCTGCATGTGGATCAGCAAAGGCACACATGTATGAAGTACAGCCATGCATGCACACATACTACATACACACAAGTGCACAAATATATCAAGATAAAAAAAAAAACTTAGGAAGTGGCATAAAGTGATAGTAGAAGAACATCAAAGGGTTAAGGGGAGTTCCACGGAACTATGGTTACTCTAGAAAGTAGGAAAAGGTTAGCAAATCATAGAGAGGAGATGAAAGTTCTATACACTAATTACCGCAGAGGTACAGCACGCTAAGCGTCTTAGCGGTTCTAGTGGTGCTATGAAGAGAGTCATGACCAAGGCAACTCTTAGAAAAATATTTAACTTGGTACTTGTTTATCGTTTCAGAGGCTTAGTCCATTATCACCATGGTGGGAAGCATGGCAGTGTGCAAGCAGGCACCGTGCTGGAGCAGTAGCTGAGAGTTACATCCCAATCCATAAGCAGCAGGCAGAAATAGAGCCACTGGAGCTAACCTGGGCCTTTGGAACATCAAAGCCCACCAGCAGGGACCCAGTTCCTCCAGGACTGCACCTTCTAATCCTTCTAATACTCAGGTCACCAAGTGGGCACTCAGTGTGTGAGCATAGGAGCCCATCCTTATTTAAATCACCACACTCACTAATGTTTCAGGATTATGAGAAACCCAAAGAACCATCCTTAGATCTGAAGTGGATCAGTCAATCCATCGTGTGCCAAGCATTTTCTTCCTCCCAGCAGAGAAAAGGAGATGAGGACGGAAAAGAAGAAATGAAGAACCTGGATGTTCTTTATGTAAAAGTCAACAATAAGGAGACGAATACAAGGGGGGAAACATTAAAATGGAAACCTGACAGGGATGGTGTCACCTCTAACGGAGAGTCAGAGAGAAGAAATGCCGAAGACGTTCATAGAATGATCAGAAGCGGCCTTTGTAGGATTGAGAACAAGCGACTGTATTTGAAAGCATTACTTGCTCCCAGCATCTTCTTTAAAGAAATTATATGCACACATACACAAAGGTGTGTCCACCTTTGGGATGTCGGAAGGCTCACAATACATTTTCTGACATCAAGAATAAAGGAAGCACACTATGGTGCTTTCCTAAACCACCCAGCAAGCCGCATACAAAGGGAACTTGTGAGTGAAGTGCTAGGAGCTACATGACAACAGAAAGACGAGTTCATGTTTCTCAAAAAAAATCTAAACCTGTTTTTGAAATATTAATTAAATGGCTATGAGTTGTAATAGAAGAATAAAGATATTTTCAGGTCTGTCAACTCTCAGGGACATCACAAGCTTTATGTCTTTTATCCAGGCGGCTCTTGGCCTCACACTCAGAGTCCTTCATCCACAAGAGTGGATGATATGGGATCAAGGAAATAGGGATGTGAAGAGAAGTCCTAAGATGGTGGGAAGCAAAAGTTTTAGAAAGATAGTTGGTGTTATGCTATAGATCTAACCTCAATATAGGTAGAGATAGAAGGAGAGGATTATAAGAAAAACACATATGTATGCATGCGCACAAACATGCAGGGATGGACTCAGAGACAGACAGACAGAGGTGGAAACAGAGAGGTGAGAGACAGAGAAAGAGATGAGAGCAGAAAGACAGGGAAAGAGATGAGAGCCAGAGAGGCAGAGATAAAGACTGAGAGAATAAACCCAAACTGGTCACTAAGAGATTATAAGTTAATACATTGAGAGACGTTGTATCATTCTCTTAAATTCTTTAGATCCAAGTGTTTTCCCTAATAGGAAATACCAAGCAAAACAAAGCAGAATAGTTAACAGCATCTAAAACAGCACAACACAGAGCAACATGCTATCCTAAATGACTTACTTCCCTTATAGGATTCCTGGACAGCTCAGCCATGGATCCAAGGATGCTTATTTGGGCAAAGGCAGGCGTTAAGTACTAGTTTAGCCAACCATCCTAGGAGCAGGCATAACGTACCCTTTGAGAAATACCTGAGCTCACTCCTTGTTGAGTTAAATGAAATTTGAAATTTTTAAAGCAATATTTTGCCCATGCAAATAAAAAAACTGCATTTATACACCCTCAATTATAAAGAATTATTGGCAAGGGCTGGGGAGTTATAGCTCAGTGGATGAAGTTCTTATTGCCCTGCATAAGAACCTGGATTTGAGCCCCAAAAAACATGGAAAAAGACAAGTGTTGAGGACCACAGCCACCGAGGAGAGTGTGAATTTAAGTCTGAAATTGTAAAACTTAAAAAAAAAAAGTGTGTCTAAGCATTGTCTATAGAGATTCCAAGTCCAAGCCTTATGCAAACTGCCGCAGTAGCTCTGTATAGAGAGTGCTAGTTCCAGGTGAGAGGTGGGTAGTCTGTGAACAACTGTTTTTCATTATACCCCCAGCGTTTTTCAACTTCTAAAAAGATGTTTAGTGTAATTTATAACATACACACGAATGTGGTACAAAACACATGTGGAAAGCTTAACAATATAATGAACGTCTGTGGAGCCACCACCCAAATCAAGAATTAGAATGTCACTAGTTCCCAGCAGCACATTTGCCTATCAAGGAACCTTCCGGAGCTCCCTTCTTTCAGCCTATGAAGGTCACACCAACCTGATCTTTGTGATAGTAAATTATGTATTAATCGATGTTCTATAACTTATACGTGCATGTGACAACAGTAACATATAGCTTTCAATGGTTTTCATTAGATGTTGAAGTAACATAGAGTTTAGTTAAATGAAATTTGGATTTTTTTTAAAGCAGTATTTTGCCCGTGCAAATAAAAGACTGCATTTATGCACCCTCAATTATAAAGAATTATTGGTAGGGACTGGGGAGTTATAGCTCAGTGGGAAAAGTCCTGGCTAGTCAAGCATAAGGCCCTGAGTTTGAGCCCCATGGAGAAGACCAAGAATTGTGGTGTGCACTTACCCCTTCAGTGGTGGGAAGGAAACTACAGGCAGATTCCTGGTCTCACTGACCAGTCCACCTAACCAAGTTGCGTGTCCCCAGACCATTGAGAGAACCTGTCTCAAAAAGTAAGGTGGATAGTTTCTGAGGGACAACTGTAGAGGAATGGAGGATATGTTCTGGCCTACAGACACAGACACAGACACAGACACAGACAGACACAGACAGACACAGACACAGACAGACACAGACACAGA